>NC_028639.1:62009283-62019928 GCF_001406875.1 Solanum pennellii
TTTCTGTTGATATTAAATTGAAATGTTAAGGTTTAGATTGGTTGGTTCGCTCACATAGGAGGGTAAGTGTGGGTGCCAGTCGCGGCTCGGTTTTGGGTCGTGACAATATTTTTCCCTTCCTTAAAAAAAATCTCACACTATTACATCCATCAATACTAACCTAAAAACACTTTTATTCCCCAAATTATAGTCCTTCACCCACATAGAAAAAATCGAAAAGATCTCTCTTATACATCAGTGCATGTTCTTCATACACATAGAACACATCGAAAATGTACGCCTTTATCCCTCAAATTCATAGATTCATAAGAAATTAGTAGGGTCTCTTTTCTATTTCAATTGTATATTCTAATAGTTGATTTTCAGATCAAATGATACATCGTGCTTTTTTGTCATCAGATTCATCCGCAGAAAGCAAATTTTTGAGTGGTAAAAATCAAGAAATCGAGAATGTTACTTCTTGTCTGGTACATTTGCTTCTTTTTTTTGGTGTGTTTTGAGATTATTTATTTCTAATTTATTTAAGATTTCTGTGTGTTGCATAATTTCTCTTGTCAAAAAATTGATTGTGCTCTTCTATATTTTGGAATAAAATAATATATTAGACTTTGTAATTCCCGTATAATTCTAATTTAATGGGAAAACAAAGATCTTTAATCAGCTATTGAATTTTAGTTTGGCAAATTTGATGGTCAATGAACAAAATACAACGGATTAAAATAATAGAATTGGTAGAATTCTTTATAAGAAACACAATTATATGCTTCTTTCTTCTTTTAGGACTATTTTTTATGCATAACATGTCGACTGTAAAAAATATGCTCAAGGACAATTGAAAATGAAAATCACGCTCTACCAAAAACTAAATGATGAATCACATTATTGTAAGACTTTCTTTGCCTATATTAGATGCAATTCCAATTTACAGTAAAACCTCTATAAATTAACATAGGTGGGACCATGAAATTTTATTATTTTATAGAGATATTATTTGATCGATAAATTAATATTTATTAATTTAAAGAATGACTTGAGATTTGACGAAGGTTAATTTTGATTATATCAAAATTATTGTATCTTACTAATTTATGTACCATATTTATTAATTTCCCATAAGAAATATTATACATAAAGTACAATAAATACATCAAAATCATTGTATATAACTAATTTCAACCTTGTGATGTTGTCATAATAAGATCTTTCAAAGTGTATTACAAACATATATTATCGTAGGAATTAGAAGGCTATGAAGTGGGAAAAACTGATCTAGCAAAGATCAATATTTGGATGCTATTAATTTTGCAATCCCTGTTTAGACAACAAATGTTCAGCAAGCTAAGAGACAGTAGCAAATTATTTTCGACTTGTAAAATTCATTCGAGGATGCAATCCAGAGAATTTGAATGAACCTACTTGTGAAAACGTCATTTATGAACTTGAGGTCATGGTTAATGATCTCGATTATCATAATAAAATGGATGGCAATAACATGTTGGATTATTCGGTTGAAAGTGCTACACATTGAGAGGTTCATAGCTTAGAAGAAATTTTGGATACAATCGAAAAAAGCAATGTTGAAGATGATATCATACATTTGGAACCAAATATGCATAAGTAAATACTTATCGCCTCTAGAACTCTTCACAATTTATGGTGCAAATCGAAAAGACAACACCGGAGCTCGTGGATGTAATAAGAAAAGTTAGAGATGAGTTTCAATTAAATTTCAATTTTTTTAAAAAATAAAAATAGAATATAATAGAATATATTCTACTAAATTGTCTTCATATATATATTTTTACATTAAAAGAATTATTAATTTATGATATTAATGGGACCATATATTTATATAAAATCTTTTGAAAATATATTATCTTATTGAAATTGGTGATTTTTTATATTGGCCAAAGTCAGGACCAGAGGAAATTATTATTTTAGAGAGATTATTAATTTATTGAGTATTACATTATAGAGGTTTTATTGTACATAAAAACTAATTAATTTGACTTTTGTACATTTCTAGATCCAGTAGCTTACTAAATTGAATAAAAGGAAACATAATCTTCTCTATATCTGGTCACACAAACAACACTTCCATGTTTATTATTCTTCTCCTCCTCCTCCCCCTCCTATAACAATATGCTTGATATTTATATAAAATGTTTTTCGAATATTTGTTGTGCTTGCAAATAACGGAGAGAATGTCATAGTGACAGAAGATATGTTTAGTGAAAAAGATTTGCATGATCTAAGTGTGTTGAAGATGACAACTTCGAGGTTATGTGTACCATCTAAGACATAGAGGAATGACGTAGCAGAAAAATAGAGTGATCCACATACCTCCAACCATTATTAGCGATATAGTCGGAGTCTACCATTCTTCTTTTCTTCAATGATCTTCTAAGCACTCAAATCCTCACACTCTTAGATGGTATGGAGTTTTTAGAAGTAATGTGCTTAGAGACCTTTGAACCAAATGACATTTATAACCGTTCTTCCACCAGGAACGGTTAAGAGGTTATGGGAAGTTACCAACCACTAGAGTAGTAGGATATTGGATCCATGTTGTGGGATAATAGGTAATTAACCATTATCACATTAGTGGGATAATGTATAGTTAACTACCTTCCCATTAATGGGATAATGGGTAGTTAACTACTTTCCCATTAGTGGGATAATGGGTCCATGAAGTGGGACAATGGACCCATTAATACAGACCATATCACCATTAACAAAAATGCTAACATGATCCTACCTGGTCAGTATATTCTAATAACATTAATGAAATATAATACAAGAATCATGGAGATACTTTCTGTTGCAGTTAGTAGTATCTTCCATGTATCATAATGCACTATATCTCTAAACTATAGCCCATATAATTAATGAATAAACTCAATATTTATTCAAGGTCAATACTTTAGCGACATTTCTGAAAATAAAACTGAATGTGCACACAGCTAACTATCTTTAAGTATTCATTCTTACAACAAAATTTTACATAGTGGGACTAAGTCCCATTGTTACTACATGATGCTTAAATTTTTGTGGTGGCATGCCTTTAGTAAAAGGATCAACTAACATTACTTTATTGCTAATCTGTTCAATGATCACTTTATTGTCTTTAATACGTTCTCTTATGGCTAGATATTTTATTTTGATATGCTTTCTTCGACTACCACTTTTATTATTCTTAGCCATAAAGATAACAACTGAATTGTCACAATATAACCTTAATATCTTAAATATAGAGTCGAAAATTCTAAGTCCAGAAATAAAACTCTTTAAACATACACCATGTGAGGTAGCCTCGGAAAAAGAAATGAACTCAGCCTCCTTAGTGAAATTAGTAACTAGAGTCTGTTTGGCACTTCTCCAAAATATAGTTCCCCCGTCTAACATAAATATGTATCCTGAAGTTGATTTCTATGAATCAACAAAGCCAGCAAAGTCTGAATCAGAGTAGCCAGTGACTTCAAAGTAATCTGGTCGTTTGTACATAAGCATGTAGTCTATTGTTCCTTGAAGATATCTTAAGACTTTCTTTGCAGATTTCCAGTGGTCAAGACCTGGATTACTCTGATATGTTCCTAACATTCCAACAACAAATGATATGTCAGGTCTTGTACAAACCTGAGAATACATCCAGCTTCTAACAGTAAGAGCGTAAGGAATGTCCTTCATTAGTTCCCTCTCAAGATCATTCTTTGGGTACTGATTCAAGTTGAACTTGTCACCCTTCACGATAGGAGATACACTTGGTGAACAATCTTTCATTCGAAACCTCTCTAAAATTTTATTGATATATGATTCTTGAGATAAACGTACGGTACCTTGATGTCTATGTCGATGAATCCTAATACCAATAACATAAGAAGCATCACCCATAACTTTCATATAAGAACTTTTAGAGAGAAATTGTTTTACCTCATGTATCATTCCCTTATCATTGGATTCAAGTAAGATATCATCCACATATAGAACTAAGAAACAAATTTTACTCCCATTGATCTTATGGTATATACATTGATCCATAATGTTCTCAACGAAGTTGAATGAAGAGATAACATTATGAAATTTCAAATACCATTGACGGGAAGCTTTTTTTAGTCCACATATGGATTTCTTCAACTTGCATACTAAGTGCTCACCATTACTAGAGAAGAATCGTTCAAGTTGTTTCATATAAACCTCTTAATCTCCATCACCATTGAGAAATGCGTTTTCACATCCATTTGTTGCAACTCTAAGTCAAAGTGTGCTACTAAAGCCAATATTATGTGCAAGGAATCATTTTTAGACACAGGAGAAAATATCTTTGTATAATCAATTACTTCCTTTTGAGTGAATCATTTAGCAACGAGTCTTGCTTTATATCTTTCTATGTTACTTGATGAGTCCTTTTTAATCTTGAAAACCCCCAAATGGTTTTAACACCACTATGCAAATCGACAAGATTCTAGACCTCGTTACTTTTCATAGAATTCATCTCTTGTTTAATGGAATTGTACCACAATTCAGACTCTTTAAAATTTATGGCTTGTGAAAAAGATTCAGGATCATTTTCAACTTGAATGCCAGATTCTTGCAAATATACAACAAAGTCACTAGGAATTGCTAGATCTTCTCAATTTTGCACCAACATTGTCTTGTGGATTATGTTTTTCAACAGGTTGTTCAATAATTTCAAGAATTACATGAAAAACTTGATCTATATGCATGTTTTCAGTAGCTTGTGGAATCTCATTAATTGGTTGCTCAACACCCAATTGAACTTGAGGGGTATTATGTACAACAATCAATTTTTGAATTGAAGTGGAAGGTTGATCTCTTATAGAAATTGTATTCTGAAATTGATCACTCCCATTAATTAAGTCATTTTGAAGAAATTTTGCATTTCTTGAATCCACAATCCACTAATATCCTAGGATCCAGTTTCTTTTCTTGTGGGTTGCAAATTCTATCTTCAGAAGGGCGTCCCCATACGCGTATATGTGCCAAACTAGGTTTCCAACCTTTGAATAACTCAAAAAAGCGTCTTTGGAACAGCCTTGGTTGGAACTCAGTTTAATATACACGCTACTGTCTTAAGAGATTTAGTCCACAAGACTTAGGTAGCTTAGAGTTACTTAACATACTACGCACCATGTCCAATAATGTTAGGTTTCTTCTTTCTGCTACACCATTCTGTTCCGGAGAACCAGCTATAGTATATTGGGCGACAATCGCAATTGTTGAAGAAACTTTGCAAATGGATCTTGTGATTTTCCATCTTCTGTATATCTACCATAATACTCACCACCTCTATCAGTTCCCATAATCTTAATTTTTTTTACACATTGTTTCTCTACTTTAGCCTTGAAAACTTTAAAGTCTTTTAATGCTTTGCTCTTATTATGAAGCATGTAGAGATACATATAACGTGAGTAATCATCTATAAAAGTGATAAAGTATTTCTTACCATATGTGTCCATTTATATAAAAAATATATCTGAATGTATGATTTCTAATACGGTTGAACTCTTCATGGCACCTTTCTTTGACTTGTTGGTATCTTTGCCTTTAATGCAGTCCGTACAAGTATCAATATCAGTAAAATTTAAATTACTAAGTACTCCATCATTTACTAATATCTTAATTCTATCAATGGAGATACGTCCCAATCTCCTATGCCATAAGATAGAGAAATCTTCATTTTAAACACATCTTTTAGTGCTAGTTTGTACATGCATAACAGTATGAGTGGAATCATTTTGTAAATTAACAGAGAAAAGACCATTAGAAAATATACCACATCCAATAAATTTATATTTATAAATATTTAGGGATCACCTTCTAGAAAGAAGGAATATCCCAAAGCTACAAGTCTTGATATTGAAATTGAATTCCTCGAAAAATTAGGATCATAAAAAGTGTTTTCCAACTCTAAAACAGTAACACTAATAAGAACTAAATTGCATGTCTCAATAGCTTTCACATGCGACTGCTCTTGTTTCCAGAATAGTTTCTTCGCTCAGCTCCCACTAGCTTCCGCAGGTTTCTTAAAATCCTGAAAGGAATTCGTAATATGGATTGTAGAAGCAGAATCAATCCACCACGTGTTGTGATTAAGATCAATAATATTAGCTTCTTAACAAACAAGACATATATAAGTACCTTTCCTAACAAGCCATTGTTGAAACTTGACATAATCCTGCCTTATGTGCCCCTTCTTTCTACAGAAGTGACACTTGGCTTCCCTTTTTATGTCAGTTTCAACTGGTTAGTTCCTTTAGACCTCTTGTTAGCTTGATTGGTATTCTTTCCTTGAGTGTAATGAATGCACTTTCTCCTTTTTCCATCAGTAGTCGACCTTCCTCTTGAACACACATGACCATGAGTTCATTAATTGACGATTTATCTTTATGTGTGTTATAAGAGATCTAAAATGGACCATACTGTGCAGGTAGAGTATTCAGGATATAGTGCACCAAAAAAATTTCTTCAAGAATCTTTAGTTGAGCCGCTAAGTCTCGCATTTTCATAATGTGCTCGCGCACATTTCTCACACTAGTGAGCCTCATTGATGAGAATTTCATAATTAAGGTGCTGGCAAGTGTTTTATTTAAAGTCTCAAACTTTTCATAAATAGCCTTCAGTAATGCCTTGACATTGTTATGTTGTTTGATAGATCCATGAATACCAGCAGAGATTTTGGTCTTAATGAACATAACACTCAAACGGTTAGAGCGTTCCCATTGTTCATGAAGAAAAATCTCATCTTGAGTTTTGATTTCATTAATAGGTAGCTAATCTTTCCTGATAGCATAATCAATATTCATACACCCTAAGTGAAGGAGAATTCTATCCTTCCAAATCATATAGTTCTCACCATTCAATTGGGAATATCACAAATATCAGAGAAATTTGCATGTTGCATAACTCCAAAAACTATGCGTACATACTTAAAATAAATTTGAGAATAAAGTTGAATCTAATGACATTAAAATTGCCAGTGGGCTAATCTTTTTAATTAAATTAGATTCATATTTATGATAAAATTTTCAATTTAATAGCATGATATTTTATCTTTATCACAAAACTATTAAACTCTCGTTCATAATTCCTGTGGGTAATTATGAAAAGTATTTAATATTTCATCTTAATTAATCATGAAACTTAATAATAAAAAAATTATGTTATCGTATCATGCATAATTAATTACAATTCTAATGTCTAAAAATTTATTTATGTGATACTTAACTTTAAAATTTTATTCAATTAATGATGATGTGGATAAACTTTAATCAAATAAAATCTAGATCACTTAGAGTTTTATTTCTTTAAGTGATCCAAAATATAATATGTAATATCATTTCATTAAGATTGTTGTGGCTAAATCTCAATCAAATAAAATTATATGAATCACTAAAAATTAACTCAAAATCATACACAAGATTTACTGTTGAACATTATGCAACAAAACAACAATCTCTTTGATTTTTATTATTAGAAAATATTTTCAAAAAATTTCAAAACAAGATCTGAATTTTTAAGAACCATTTTGAGCGATTCTAGAGAATTTCAACAATTAACAAAGCAGAGAAAATTCAACTACTCTGATGCCAAATATATGATATTTACGGAGGAATGACACAAAGTAAATATAGAGTGATGGACATACCTGCATCCATTGTTAGCGATATAGTCGGAGTCCACAATTCTTCTTTTCTCTAAAGATCTTCTAAGCACTCAAAACCTCATTCTTAGATGGTATAGAGTTTTTAGAAGTAATGTGCTTGCACCTTTGAACCAAATGACATATTTATAACCGTTCTTCCATAAAGAATGGTTAAGAGGTTATGGAAAGTTACCAATTACTAGAGTAGTAGGATAGTCAATCCATGTAGTGGGATAATGGTTAACAACCATTATCCCATTAGTGGAATAATGGGTAATTAACCACTTTCCCATTAGTGGGATAATGGGTAGTTAAGTACCTTCTCATTAATGGGATAATGGGTAGTTAACTACCTTCCCATAAGTGGATAATAGGTCCATGAAGTGAAATAATGGACCCATGTAATACTGACCATATCAGCATTAACAAAAATGCTAACTGCCCAATCTCTTTTAGTTAATTTTGATGTTTAACTTAAGATTTTTACTTCTGGTGAACTCAAACTTCCTGTGAAAATTTACCCGACATATTCAACATCACACTTACCTTGTTTAGGTAGAAGAATTATTCCAGATATATTATATGCTTGAGTAAGCATATCAAACATAAATGAAATCTTATTTTATTTTGGAAAGTACAAAAATAGATTTCATTGTCAGCACAAGATCAAGTCAATAACATAATTTAACACAAAAATATAAATGAAGGAACAAAAAATGTAAATTAAATTGGTGAATATGCATGCAAGTGTAACACCAAATTTGCATAAAGAGGATTAGTGTAGCCCCATATATATAACCTGCAAGTAATTATCTCCTCTCTACAATATACTTGTATCACGTACCTCTTCTTCGTTAAACAAATCAACCATTTACTTTAATTTTCCTATATATTATTCGCAAACACAACAAAGTCAGAAAAATTTTTTGAATATTTTTTGAGCTTGCAAATAACATAGAGAAAGTAATAGTGATTGAAGGTATGTTTAATGAAGAAGAGTTTTCTGATGTAACTTTGTTTAAGATATGGGATGATTGCTTCAAGTTAATATGTACCGATCTCGTTTTGGAAATATTGATGCTAAACATAGGGTTTTTACTTTTGGTGAACTCAAAAATTTCTGTGAATATTTACCAAGCATATTCAATGTTACAGTTTTCTTGTTAGGTAGAAAAGACTATTTCTGATATATCTTATTCTTAAGTAAGCATGTCAAAAATAGATAAAATATTATTATCTTGTGAAAATTATAAAAAAAATTCATTACAAGTACGCGATCGAAGCAACAACATAAATTTGATACAAACATATAAATGAAACCACAAAAGATGAAATAATTTAAATTCACGAACATACTCTATTTATGTTTAAAACCTTCACGTTAATCACGTAAACATTCATATATGATTATGAGTTGACCAAAAGTGAAAGCACCAAATTTCCCTGAAAAGGATTGGTATAGACCCATATAACCTGCACGTAATCATCTTCGTCAAACATATCAATCGTTGACTTTCATTTTCCTATTATCCGCAAACACAACAAAGTCCAGAATTTTTTGGATATATTTTTTCTTGCATTTAAAAGAGAAAGTAATAGTTGCTGAAGATATGTTCACTGAATAAGAGTTTCCTGATGTAAGTGTGTTTAAGATATGACATAATTGCTTGGAGGTTATATGTACCAATCTCGTTTTGTCAATTTTGATGCTAAACTTGGGATTTTTACTTCTGGTGAACTCAAAATTTTTCACTGAAAATTTACCCAACATTAAACTCACCTTGTTCAGGTAGAAAAACTATCCTGATATATCCTATGCTTTAGTAAGCCTGTCATAAATAAATGAAATCCTATATTCTTTTGGATAGTACAAAAACAAAATTCCATTATAAGCACCCGATCGAATCAACAATATAAATTTAACACAAACATATAAATGAAGCACAAATGATGAAATAATTTTAATTGACGTTATTTCAATTGACGAATATACTCTATTTATGTTAACAACCTTCATTTAAAACCCTAAGTATAGCGCCAAATTTGCCTAAAGAGGATTGGTGTAGCCCCATATATAACCTGGAAGTAATCATCTCCTCTATTCGACATACTTGTATCACGCGACTCTTCTTCGTTAAAAATATCGATCATTGACTTTACTTTTCCTATTATTCGCCAACAAAATAAAGCCCCATAAACTTTGTGAATATTTTTTGTGCTAGCAAATAACAAAGATATAGTAATAGTGGCGGAAGGTAATTTTAATGAAAAAGAATTGTTTGATGTAAGCGTATTTAAGAGATGAGTTGTTTTCTTTGATGTTATATGCACAAATCTTGTATTGGCAATTTTGATGCAAAACTTAGGATCTTTACTTCAGGTGAACTCAAAACTTTATGTGAAAATTTTGCACAACATATTAAACATTACACTTATCTTGTTTAAGTAGAAAAACTATTTCTGATATATCTTATGCTTGAGTAAGAATGTCAAATATAGATTAAATCTCATTTTCTTTTGAAAAGTACAAAAATAAAATTCCACTATAAGAACACGATTGAATCAAAAACATAAATTTAACACAAACATTTAAATGAAGACACAAAATATGAAATAATTTAAATTGACGAATTTACTTTATTTATGTTTAGAACCTTTACGATAATCAGGTAAACATTCACATATGATTTTTAGTTCAGGAAAAGTAAAACCCTATATATAGCACCAAATTTTCCTAAGGAGGATTGGTGTAGCCCCATATAACCGGCATGTAATCATCTCTTATATTTAACATACTTGTATCACGTAACTCTTCTTCATTAACCAGATAAACCGTTGACTTTACTTTTCCTGTTATTCGCAAACATAACAAAGCCCCAATGTATTTTGAATATTTTTGTGCTTGCAAATCACAGATAGAGAAAGCAATAGTAACTAAAGATATGTTTAATGAAAAAGAGTTTCCTGATATACATATATATA
>NC_028639.1:62020218-62032616 GCF_001406875.1 Solanum pennellii
TATATATATATATATATATATATATATATATAAGTGTATTTAATAGATGAGATGATTGCTCGGAGATAAATGTACCAATCTCGTTATGTCAATTTTGATGCTAAACTTAGGATTTTAACTTCTGGTGAACTCAAAATTTGTGCGAATATTTACTCAACATTACACTTACCTTGTCTTGGTAAAAAAATATTCCTGATATATCCTATGCTTGAGTAAGCATGTCAGAAATAAATCAAAATCGTATTTTCTTTTGGGAAGTACAAAAATAAAATTTCATTCTAAGAACGCGATCGATTCAACAACATAGATTTATCACAAACATATCAATGAAGGAAATAAAAATGAAATAATTTAAATGGACGAATATACTCTATTTATGTTTACAATCCTACGTATTAGCACAAAATTTGCCTAGGTATAGCCTCATATATAACCTGCAAGTAATCATCTCCTCTATTCAGTTGTATCACTAAACTCTTCTTCGTTAAGCATATCTACCATTGACTTTACTTTTCCTATTTTTCGCTAACACAACAATGCCCCAGAAATCTTTTGAATATTTTTTGTGCTTGCAAATAACAGGGAAAAAGTAATAGTGGTTGAAGATATTTTTAATAAAGAAGAGTTGCTTGAAGTAAGTGTGTTTAAGAGATGATATGATTGCTTGGAGGATATATATACCATTATCGCTTTTGCTATTTTTATGCTAAACTTAGGGTTTTAACTTATGGTGAACTCAAAACTTTATGTGAATATCTAACCAACTTATTCAACATTACACTTACCTTGTTTAGGTAGAAAAAATTTGCTTGAGTAAGCATGTCAAAATTATATGATATATTATTTTCTTTTGCTAAGAACAAAAATAAAATTCCATTATAAGCACATGATTGAATTAACAACATATATTTACCACAGACATATAAATGAAGGAACAAAAATAATAATTTAAATTGACAAATATACTCTACCATTTCTAACTCTAAAAGATCTGCTGAAGTGACTTTCTGAGAGACTGTGATAAGGCAATTTTCGTATACCCATCTAGTTATAACTAGGTCACCGACTGGAGTAGAGACTAAGAAAGGGTCTGAGAGAGTTTCTAGACCAACACTGAATTTGATTGCTATGTAAGGAGTTACAAAGAAAAGAATAGCCCCATGGATCTAAGATTGCATAAACATCAAGGTCGAAGACTCGTAACGTACTAGTGACTACATCAGGAGAACCTTCCTGATACTTGCGAGGCTGAAGAGCATACAACCTGTTATGGCGCTGACCGCCACCTCTACTAGATGAGTTACTCTGCTTAGTCGGGCAACCTGTTGGTGCTGCTGAAATTGAAGACTGAGCTCTACCATTACTGCCTCCTTGACCCTGTCTAGAAGGATAATCCCTCAACCTGTGACCAGACTGACGACACCCAAAAGATCCTTCCTTTCCTATGAGGCACTCACCTGGGTGGTTCTTACTACACTGAGGACAAGTGGGGTAAGTCTTAGTGCCTGAAAGACTTCCATGAGACTTAGAGCCTAGTGTCATAACCTTCTGATCATACTTGTTCTTGGAGTATGGAACACTAGTTGATGAAGGGGATGGGGTTGAAAATTCTGCTAACTCTGCGAGCGATTTCCAACACCAATTTCTTCTGAGAGTAGTGATAGTTCCTAGTCCTAGCTTTCTTAATCTCCATGGCATGTTCCCTAAGCTTATCAGCCTCAACCTTCTTAGCATGATTCATAAGCCTAGAGATGTTTATATCTCCCAGTATCATAGCGTGTCTGCACTCACTTTTTCACCAAATTTTACACTCCATACAAGAAATTATTTATCTGAGCCCTAGAGTCAGCAACCATGTGAGGAGCAAACCTGGAAAATTGGTTAAACTTGAGTTCACATTCTTAGACTGTCATGTTTCCCTGCCTTATGTTCATGAATTCCTGAGCCTTTGCTTCCCTCAACTCTATTGGGAAAAACATGTCCAAAAAGGTCTCACTAAAGCAATCCCATGTAATAGGAGCTGCAAATGTACCTCTATTTTCCTTCAACTGAGTGTACCACATATGAGCAACATCTTTCAACTGGTATGATGCCAACTCAACCCGATCATTTCCAGTGACCTGCATCACCTCATAGATCTTCTTGATCACATCCAAGAAATTTTGGGGATCCTTACGAGTCTGCGATCCAAAGAAATCGGGTAGATTCATCCTAACAAAGTCACGGACCCTAGTTGCTATTGATCCACCATTTGCATTCACTTGAGCTTGAACCCGTTGATTTTTCTAGTTGGCCACACTCTGACCCAACATCTGAATAGGTTCCAAAATTCAGCATTGGAGACTTCCTGATCTGGGACTGGAGGAGCTGCATTTGCACACCTAGCGTTAGCTCTACGATGAGGCATGATCTGAAACGTAAAATGTCAAGTTAGAATGGAATTAGATCATACCTTACGCATGATAAGAGTAACAAAAAAGTGAAGTTTTTTCTTATACACTTCATAGCCTCCCTGTCATTAGATGTGGTGCACTTCACACCCATGAAAATGACTCTACTTAGTGAGACTTTTGAGACATCCTAGGACACTTAAACCTAGTGCTCTGATGACAAGTTTGTCACGCCCCGAGCTACCCCCGAGAAACAGATACGAGACCTAGGACCACGAGTGATCCCAAGCTAACATTGCTGGCATGATCATGAGAATACTAAATATAATAAACTGATGGTGATGCTAAATCATAATTTAGAATGAAAAGATGGGGTATGCTAAAACTGAGATAAATGAAAATTGATAAGTTTAATACAAAGAAGTTATTAACTCAATACTAAGCTGAAACTAACTATGTATGAAAATCGCCTCTAACTGACTAGAAATGCTGGACAGGCCCCAACTAAGTCTAGCAAAAACTAAAACTAATGGGCTAAAATACTAGAAATAACTGATGAATATTATCCTCGGAGAATGAGGACTAACCACTGATTCCGCTGAAGTGAAGATCAGAAAATGATCTAAGCGTGATCTGAATGCTGAGAGCCTAAATCTATATCACAACAAGATGTAGCGCACATATGCGTCAGTACTTGAAAGGTATTGAGCCTGTACGATAGAATAAAGCTAAAATAATACATAACATAACAAACACAAAAGCAAGTATATTATTCTGAACATGATATACTCAATTGTGAACTAACTAGATGCAATAACCAAATTTTTAACATGCTCAGACTGAATACTAACTGAACTATAAATAAGGTCAATGCAATAAGGTCTGACTGAACTGTAGGAGCTACTAATAATCGATAAATAAAATCACATGAGCTAAATGTGGAGTCAGATGTATACGCCCCATCGAGAGGACCCAATATACCATGTAGAAGGTATATATGCATGCTGGTGTGATCACTAAACTGATGCCCACTGAGAGGACTTACAACCTACTTGGCTAGTAGTTCTGGGACTATTTGGGTACGCCGAACCCTAGTCCAACTTGGAATTATGCTACTCTCAATGAATTAAGTGATTAAGACATTATGAATGGCTTTCAATAAATACTAGCTCAAAATTGAACATGCAAATTGAGAATGCAACAATTAATCTTATAATTATGCATTAATAACTGAGGCATGTATATATAAAGTAACTGAAATATCCGACCTACTCAATAACTAAATAAATACATAACTAGCTAGGGTTCTAAAATTCATGCGATCATCGAAGTATTAACATGGTAATCTTATTTGGAACATATAACTAACCAATTCATGATATTTTGTTAAAGTTGTAGAAATCCTAGGTCTAATCATAATAAGGTAATCAAGAATCTAACTGAAAATTAGGGACCCAATGGGTGAAAGGAAACCTTAGTGAAATCCCGCATACCTGATGATGAAATCCACATAGAAATCTTTATTTTGGGGCTGGAACTGGTTGAACCTTGTTGTGTTCTTGAACTAGGGTTCTTGATCTTGTTATTTTTCTAAATTGACTAAAATCTGATGATTTATTGCTTAAATGACGCACCTTAAGGGTTAAACAAACTAGGAAAAGACCAAAAGACCCCTGAACTAATTGTTGTCGGACTAATCGACGACGTGGACTGTCAATCGATGGTTTATCATTTGGGTCCGTCGTTTTGGTTTGCTCGACAGTCCTTTACTAAAACAGGAATAACATTTTACTCGGAGGTTGGGTTTTAGCAAACTCAGTGGCTATGGAAGATAATTCAATTATCTATCATTTAATAAGTCATTGAGAACCTAATTCATTTTGTACTAAAAGTTATGACCATTTGAAGTTGACCCTATCAACAATTCTTCCTAACTAACTGCTAAGCATCACCTATGGTCAGACCTACGGACCATAAATCAAACGGCTGTTTGTGCAGGTTATTCGTAGTTAATGTCAGAGGCTGGGTAACTTGATAGTCTATGCACGGACACAGACCATGGATCATAGTCTGACTTACGAACCGTAGATCTGCTTGTGGATCGACACCCATTCGATTTTCTGGGCTGAGTTTTTGGGAGAGCTTCAGTGAAAAACAACGGATGCACAGTACGGATCGTATATCAGACAATGATCCATCGATGGTAACTGTCAATTACACCTGAAGATTTCTAAAAAGATGATTTCTAGTCTGCTTTAGATACGGGGTGTTACATAAGACTCTTTAACGACTACATTCTGGTTGTTACTGTATAAGAATAAACAAACGTATATTTATAGAGTTCTAAAACCTTTTCTTACAAGAAAAGAACTATATACACCAAACTAAACGATCATGAATTATATGTTGAATACAACAACATATGAATACAAAAGTGAGATGAAAGTACAAAGTTATAAATATAAAGTGAGATTGAATATAAAGTTGTGAATAGAAAAGAAATACTCTCTTCATTTGAAGTATAAAGTGACTTTGGAAGGTAAAGTAGACGCACAAAATACATAACTTGTTGGTATACAATTAGGTTGAATACAAAATAAAAGAGAAATACAAACTTGTTCACATAGAATTGAGATTGAAATACAGAAATAATGTCCAATAAAAGACAAAATTGTTAGCATACAGTTAGGATGAATACAAATTAATAAGAAAATACAAACATGTCAGTATACTAATTGAGATTGAAATACAATATAAAAATAAATAATGTAAAATTTTTTATAAATAGATGAAATGAATACACAAATAAAATGTTGATTAACATTAAAGACAAACATATGTTTTCCAAAAATTTAAAGCCGTAAAAAAATATAAATTTATTAAAAATAAAACAAAATAAACATATGAATGAATTTGTAGATTCAAACAATCTGAAATATTAAACAAAATCAGAAAAAAATTGGAAAAAAAAATTGTTTAATCGACTAGAAATTTAAATACATACATATTAGATGAATATGTAAACAAACTTGCATAAGAATAAAAAATTGATGAATAAAATACTTACAACAATAATAAAAAAAGCATGAATTTAATTCTAAAAAATGTACTTCGCATGGCCATTCCCATATAGTAATAGCAAAGATTTTTCTCAAGGTTGTACAATATAAGAATATTATTTTCAGATAATAAAGCAATATAATTGTTTCAAAAGAAAGACTCAAACTGTTAAAAAATCAACAAAAATGGCTTAATTTCTTATAATATTTTGACATTTTGGGTTATGCGGCCATCAGATCAAACGCGCACCGAATTCTTAAGTGAATAATCAGGTAATAGTCAGCGGACCTTACTTCAATAGACTATTTTCGATAAAAACTCGACTCCAAGAACAAAATATACATAACTCAGCAAACACAACTCAAAAAATTAACTTAGAACAATCGGAAAAAGTGACAGAGTTAGGTACTAGCAAAGCTGGCGATGGAAGAAGGTAAAGGAAGACAAAGGCTTTTCAGCATCTGGATGGCGGCGTAAATTTGGGTTTTTTTCAAAGGGAAAATTTTCAATTAAAGTATATATTTTGATTAACAGTCTGTGAGCACCTTGAAGAAAGAATCTGAAAACGTGAAAAAGGGATAGAACCCTGAATGGTGTGGGTAGAAACGTGAAAGGTGAAGTAGGAAGGTTAATAGGTATTCATAACCGATTGGTTTAAAATTTGGTCCAATATAGAATTGTTTTCATAAATAAAATTAATTTTAAATGTTAAAATGTGAATACATATTATTTCTAAAATATTGTCATTTTGACATTTTAATTAAATATTTTAAAGTGTTATTATTTTTACTAAATATTTTAGTTATTATGACTTAATTGTTAATTTTCCCTAAATTACAATAAATATAATTTAAAATTGTAATATTGGGCCCGTATACTGGCCATTCATTATCTAGTATTTTTAAGGAGGGATGAAGCAATAAATATTTTTTCCCTTCCCCAAAAAACTTCACACATTATTATATCTATAAATACTAACCTAAAGACTTTTATCCCCCAAATAATAGTCCTTCACCCACATATAAAACATCAAAAATATCTCTCCTCTATCCATCAATTCATGTTTTTCATACACATAGAAAACATCACATATGTATGTCTTTATCCCTCAAATTCATAGATGCTCTGATAGATTCATAAGAAATTAATAGTGTCTCTCTTCTATTTTAATTGGATATTCTAATAGTTGATTTTCAGTTCAAATGATACATCTTACTTGCTTGTCATCAGATTCATCTATAGAAAGCAAATTTTTGAGTGATCAAAATCAAGAAATCGAGCCCGTTAGTTCTTGTCTTGTACATCCACATTGCTTCTTCTTTTTTCAGGTGTCTTTTGAGATAATAATTTTTTTGGTGATTTATTTAAGATTTCTGTGTGTTGTATAATTTTTCCTTTGTCAAAAAATTGATTGGGTTCTTCTATATTTTGAATAAAATAATAGATTAGACTCTGTCATTCCCATATAATTCTAACTAAATGGGCAATCTAAAATCTATAGTCATCTACTGAATTTTAGTTTAGCAAAAAATGGATACTTGTTGGTCAATGAACCAATTACAACAGATTAAAATTATAGAATTGCTAGATTTTCTTAAAATATAAAACAACTATATGTTCCTTCTTCTTTTTTTATGCATAACATTTCAATCGTAGTATTAGGTCAGTGTCTAAGAAAAATATGCTCAAGGCCAATTGAAAATGATGAATCACGTTCTACCAAAAAACTATATGATAAATCACATTATTGTAAGACTTTCTTCGCATATATTAGATTCTAATTAAAATTTATACAAAAGAAATAATTAATTTGACTTTTGAGCATACCAAATTGAATCAAAGGATACATAATCTTCTCTATATTTTGTGACACAACCAACACTCACATATTTGTCCTAATTGATCTCTTCTTCTTCTATGTTTTCGTATATAAAATATGCTTGATCTTTAAAAAAGTTTATTTTTGAATCTTTATTGTGCTTATGAATGATGGAAAAGAAATAACACGGACAGAAGATATGTTCAATGAAGGAAAGTTGTGCAATATAATAGTGTTTAACAGAGGAGAAGATTACTTGGATGTTATATGTTGATGCACCAATCTCCTTTTTACAATTTTAGTGCTAAGAATAGGTTTTTCACTTCTGGAGAATACAAAATTTCCTATGAATGTCTACCAAAAATATCCAGCCTTACCCTTATGTCGTTTAGATATATAGGCTTGAGTAATCATATCACAAATAGATATATCATGTTTTGTTTTGGAAAGTACAGAAACATAATTTCATTGTAAGCACAAGATGAATCAACAACATGCATTTAACACAAATACACATATGAAGGCACAAAGAAGAAAATAACTTAAATTGACTAATATACTCTATGTTTGTTAAGCACCTTCAGGGTAGTTAGGTTAACATTCACAGACGATTTTCAGTTCACATGCAAAAAGTAAATATTCGAACTGTAGTACCAAATTTGCCTTAAGGGATTGGTGCAGCTACATGTAACTTGTAAGTAATCATAGCGTCATTCAATACACTTATATCACTTAATTCTTCTTCGATGAACATATCAGATGTTGACATTACTTTCTCTTTGTTATTTGCAAACACAACAAAGCCTCAAAAATAATTTTAAATAAAGATCAAATCTTTTTAATATAAGAAAACAATAAAAAGAAGAATAAGGGATAAAATAAGACTAAGTGGGGAGTGCTAGTTGTATGATTAATAGAGAGATGACTATTTTTTTTCATTTCAATTTAATATGTGACCGCATTCATAGTTGTACAAGAGTCAAAATTATTTATTCTGAAGAAAGTCTTAAGAATAATTTCAAATATTTTAATCTAGATTTATTGATTTAGTAGAAATTACCAAATATTACTATAAATTTAAAAGTTCAAAATATTTTAAAAGAAGTACGATCAAAGAGATCAGCATTTATGTAACAAACCTCATAGCTATTTGAAACATTGCTTGTTTTTACTATTTTACCTCTTCTTATAATTACTTAATTGTATTTGTGGTACGGGGATGCGTGGTTTTGTTTCTAAAGTGTTCGGTTGAGAATTATGTAAGCTTTTTCACTTTGAAAGTTTCAAAAGTTTAAATGATTGACTTCTATTAACATCCGTAAAAGTTGAGCTTGTACCATAATTTTGTGTGTGTCACAACTCTGAAACGTGATTTATATACGTAGGACCTTTGATTTGAGACATGAGGGGTTTTGATATATGTTGAGTAGTTTATTGGAAATTTGAAAAGTTAGAAGTTAAAAGAATTAATTTTGATCTATTGGCAAAGGACTTCCGTTGCAGTGGGGAGCTGTGAGGTAGAATTTGAATATCAATTGTTTGATTTGTTTTATTACTACTTTAGTGAGAGCAATATTCTAAAAAAAATTTCCAGGTCATATATTGAGAGAAAAGAGCTCAAGTGAGGTGGGAGGAAAGACTTTCTATGGAAAACAACTCCATTTCTCCCCTCAGATTCATCTTCAAAAATATGGTTCGCGACAAAAGCGAGACTGCATGTGCACTAGGGAAGAAACATGACATTGAGGTATGCTATGATTTATCTTTATGTATGTATATACTTACTTAGTACCATATATTTACATTATAGTATTGACACAGACAACCTGATTAAGCATACGGGCATGGTGTTCTGGTGGTTGACCTTTAGAATTATGTATATCTCATAGAGTGAATATGTGAGTACTGCACGTGATGATAATTATAAAAGAACGGATCAAAACATCATGGGCCGCACGCAAAAGAAGAGAGAGGATAGCCAGAATTGCATTGAGGCCACAACAGCAAGAAAACAACAAGAGCACGTCTTCCCATACATAAATTTCAGCATAACTAATATAAATGAATTTGATTTGGAATTACAATTGGTGTCTGTAATGTGCACTTGTAATTTATTATGTGCTTATCGTTTTGTTTTGAGAGATAACTGAATAGTACTAAACATATTAGGATATGTTGAATTGATGAGAGCACATTAACTATTATGATGATAAGTGGCTCGAGTCTAATGTGAGTTTCAGAATGAACAGTTATGTGTATGAAATTAAATACCACATCAATACGGTTATGGATCGGATACCACGTCAGTACGTAACATAAAAATGTAGGATCTTTTGCAGGTCATGACTAGATGAATAAGATTAAAGATCGTTTCTTACATGTTTAAAGATGTAAGCGCACATTCGAATCACCAACATAAATTTAACACAAATATATAAATGAAGGCACAAAAAATGAAATAACTTAAATTGATGAATATATTCAATTAAGTTAAAAACGTTCACTTAAAAACCCTAAATATAGCATCAAATTTGCTTAAAGAGGATGAGTATAGCCCATATAATCTGCAAGTAATCATCTCTTGTATTCAACATACTTGTATCACGTAACTCTTCTTCGTTAAACATATCAACCATTAAATTTACTTTTCCTGTTATTCCCAAACACAATAAAGCCCCATAAACTTTTTGAATACTTTTTGTGCTTGCAATAGAGAATGTAATAGTGGCTGAAGTATGTTTAATGAAGAATAGCCGCCTGATGTAAGTGTCTTTAAGAGATGAGATGATTGCTTGGAGGTTATATGTACCAATATTGTTTTGACAATCTCAATGCTAAACATAAGGTTTTTACTTCCGGTGAACTCAAAAAATTTTGTTAATGTTTACCCAACACATTCAACATTACATTTACCTTGTTTAGGTAGAAAACTAGTCCTATATATCCTATGGTTGAGTAAGCATGTCAAAAATAGATCAAATCTTATTTTCTTTTGAAACTACAAAAATGAAATTCCATTATAAGAACATAATCAAATCAACAACACAACTTTAACACAATCATATAAATGAAGACACAAAAAATTAAATAATATAAACTGACGAGTATACTATATATATGTGATTTTGAGTGTTCCAAAAGTAAAAACCCTATGTAGAGTATCAAATTGCCTAAAGAGGATTGGTGTAGCCCCATATAACATGCACATAATCATCTCCTCTATTCAACATACTTGTATCGTAGCTCCTCTTCGTTTAGCATATCAAGCGTTGATTTTACTTTTCCTGTTATTTACAAACGCAACAAAGCCCTAAATACTTATTTGAATATTTTTGTGCTTGCAAATAACAGAGAGAAAGTAATAGTGCCTGAAGATATGTTTGATGAAGAAGAGTTGTCTAATATAAGTAATTTTAAGAGATGAGATGATTGCTTGGAGGTTATATGTATACCAATCTTGTTTTATCAATTTTGATGTTAAACTTAGGGTTTTTTCTTCTGGGGAACTCAAAAGTTTTTGTGAATATTTACCCACTATATTCAACATTACTCTTACCTTGTCTAGGTAAAAATCTATTCCTTACATATGCTATGATTGATTGAGCATGTCCCAATTAGATGAAATCTTATTTTATTTTGAAAAGTACAACATCGAAATTCCATTATATGCACACAATCGAATAAGCAACATAAATTTAACACAATCATATAAATGAAGGCATAAAAATGAAATATTTTAATTTGACAAATATTCTCTACTTATGTTTAAAACCTTCACGTTAATCAGGTAAACGTTCACATATCCACCAAAAGTAAACATCCTAAGTTGAGCATCAAATTTGTCTAAAGTGGATTGGTGTAGCCCCATATAACTTGCATGTATTCATCTCCTCTATTCAACATACTTGTATCGGTAGCTCTTCTTAGTTAAACATATGAATCATTGGCTTACTTTTCCTGTTATTCGCAAACAAAACAAAGCCCTAAATACTTTTTTGAGTATTTTTTGTTCTTGCGAATAACAGAGATAAAGTAATAGTGACTGACGATAAATTTGATGAAGAAGAGTTGTCTGATATAAATGTGTTTAAGAGATGAGATGGTTTCTTGGAAGTTATATATATATTAATATCGTTATGTAAACTTTAATGCTAAACTTAGGGTTTTTACTTTTGGTGAACTTAAAAGTTTCTGTGAATATTTACCAATTATATTCAACATTACACATACCTTGTTTAGGTCGAAAAACTATTCGTGATACATCCTATGATTGAGTAAGCATGTAAAAAATAGATGAAATATTATTTTCTTTTGAAATGTATAAAAATAAAATTCCATTATGTGCACACAATCGAATAAACAACATTAAATTCACACAAACATATAAATGAAGGCACACGAAATGAATTAATTTAAATTGACGAATATACTCTACTTATGTTTAAAACTGTAACGACCTGTTTAGTCGTTTTGAGCAGCAGATTTTATTTCTGGAAAAACTGGCTGAGACGACGGAACCCACGACGGACCGTCATGGGCACGACGGACCGTCATGGGGGTCTCGTTCCAAAACACTTAGAATTCTGAAAGTTGGGTACTGAAATAGACTCTCTGAACTTCGTAACGGAATGGCAGGACGGACCGTCACAGGCGTGACGGGCCGTCACAGACTCTTGGTAAAAATCTAGTCTCTGAACTCTGTGACGGAGCAGCAGGACGGACCATCGCAGGCACGACGGCCCGTCACAGGCTGCGTAAATCCCAGGCTGGGTCGGATTTCTGTTAAGTAATTTAAGGGGCGTTTTGGACTATTCCTGCTTTAATTATAAAGTTAGTGGGTTAATGTTAATAAGTCTAATTACTTGGGGGTTAAAAGAGGTAACCTTGAGTTAATTGGTGGGTTATTGTTGCCATCTTTTATACTTAATTATATGCTAATTAGGGTAAACGAAAGAGGGTTTTGAAATAAGAAAAATAGAAAGAACAGAGAGAGAAGGGAGGAACGAACGAGTAGAGAAGAGAGAACGAAGAGGAAAGCGAAGATTTTGAGGAGTAGCTTGCGTGATCACGAATTCTTCGGTGGAGGTAGGTTATGGTTTATGCTATTCGTAGTAAACTCTTAATAGCGA
>NC_028639.1:62040128-62054969 GCF_001406875.1 Solanum pennellii
GATTTCAGGGTGAGCTAATGCTTCTAGCTTGGACTGGATCTTCTTCCTCATGTCTTGATGCCTTGAAGTTCCGGCATGGACTAGCTTTTGTTTATTTTAGCTTCTTAGAATACTCTTAGTTTAGTAATTTGATCATAGATGTTCTTGTGGTGATGACTTCCAGATTTTGGGGAATAATAGATGTTGAATTTTAGAAGTTATTGAATTTGTTTTTAATTAATGATTTTAAGTCTTCCGCATTACTTTCTGTTGATATTATATTGAAATGTTAGGGTTTAGATTGGTTGGTTCGCTCACATGGGAGGGTAAGTGTGGGTGCCAGTAGCGGCTCGGTTTTGGATCGTGACAAAAACCTTCATGATGATCAGGTCAACTTTCACATAAAAGTAAAAATACTAAGTTGAGCATCAAATTTGCCTAAAAAGGATAGGTGTAGACCCATATAACCTGCATGTAATCATCTCCTCTATTCAACATACTTGTATCGCGTAGCTCTTCTTCGTTAAACATATCAATCATTTGGTTTACTTGTCCTATTATTCGCAAACACAACAAACCCCTAAATACTTTTTTGAGTATTTTTGTGTGCGTGCAAACAGTAGTGATAAAGTAATAGTGACTGAAGACATATTTGATGAAGTAGAGTTGCCTGATATAAGTGTGTTTAAGAGATGAGATGATTGCTTGGAAGTTATATGTATACCAATCTCGTTTTTGTAAATTTTAATGCGAAAGGTTTTTACTTATGGTGAACTCAAAAGTTTCTGTGAATATTTACCAAATATATTCAATATTATACTTACCTTGTCTAGGTAGAAAAACTATTCGTGATACATCCTATGATTGAGTAAGCATGTCAAAAATAGATGAAATATTATTTTCTTTTGAAATGTATAATAATTAAATTCCATTATATGCACACAATCAAATAAAAAACATAAATTTAACACAAACATATAAATGATGGCACAAAAATGAAATAATTTAAATTGACGAATATACTTAACTTATGTTTAAAACCTTCACGATAATCAGGTAAACGTTCACTTTTGATTTTGAGTTCACCGAATCTAAAAACTCTAAGTAGAGCCCCAAATTTTCTTAAAGAGGATTGTTGTAACCCCATATATGTTGCACGTAATCATCTCCTCTATTTAACATACTTCTATCACATGGCTCTTCTTCGTTAAACATATCAATTATTGACTTTACTTTTCCAGTTATTTGTAAACACAACGAAGACCTAATTGCTTTTTTGAATATTTTTTGTGCTTGCAAATAACATAGAGAAAGTAATAGTGACTGAAGATATATTTGATGAAGAAGAGTTGTCTGATTTATGTGTGTTTAAGAGATGAGATGAGTGCTTGGAAGTTATATGTACCAATCTCGTTTTGTCAATTTTAATGCTAAAATTAGGGTTTTTACCTTTGACGAACTCAAAACATTTTTGTATATATTTACCCAACAATACACTTACCTTGTTTAGGTAGAAAAACTATTTGTGATATATCCTATTCTTGATTAGGCATGTCAAATAAATTAAATCTTATTTTCTATTGGAAAGTACAAAAATAGAATTTCATTTTAAGCACATGATCGAATCAACAACATAAATTTAACACAAACATATAAATGTAGTCCCAAAAAATGAAATAATTTATATTGACGAATATACTCTATTTATGTTAAAAATCCTCATCTAAAAACCCCAAGTACAACTCAAAATTTTCCTTAATAAGATTGGTGTAGCACCATATTACCAAGTAATCATTTCTCTATTAAACATACTTGTATTACGTTACTCTTCTTCGTTTAAAATATCAATTATTGAATTTACTTTTCTATTATTCGCAAACACAACAAAGCCCCAGAAGCTTTTTAATTTTTTGTGCTTGCAAATGACAGAGAGAAAGAATTGAATGGCCAAAAAATTGATTGAAGCATTAGATATTCTTTTAAAAGACTTCATAAAAAACATAATATTTGGTTATAAAGTTGTTTTTAGTGGAAATTTTAGACAAACTGTTCAAATTTTCTGTAGTGGTAAAAAAGAAAATCTGTTTAGTGAAATCTGTATGCTTAAAAATTTAGCCTTATCTTGAAAAATTAAAATTATCAAAAAAACATGCGCGGAAAGTTTGATCCTGTTTTATGTGAATATTTAATGTCATTTGGTAATAATAGTGCGAAAACAAAACATAAAGTAAAAAATCACTATTCCCAATACTTTAATTATTCCATTCACTAATAAACAAGAATCTTTGCACCATTTATTCAAAGTTTCTTATCTAAATTTGTGTGTATATCATTCAAGTATTTCAATTGTTAGTTCTTGCATCATCTTAACAACAAAAAATGACTTCGTCTATGAGATTAAAAATATGCTAATAACTCAATATTTGACACCTCCAAAAATTTATCAAGCTTTTGATGAGTTAATTGATCCAAAAGATCAAAGTGAATATGAAAAATTTATGCACATTTTAAATCCTGCATGTTTACCTCCTTATAGATTAATGTTACAAAACAAATTGTCCAGAACTGCAATAACACAACTTCAATCCTTCTGGTGGTTTATGTAATGGAACACATTTAATATGTAATAATTTCAAAAGTCATCACATTAGTGTCACATTATCCAATGGAGATTTTAAAAACAAACATGTGTTTATTTCACGCATTCCCCTACTAACATTACAAGATGAAAGATTGTCTCTTTAGTTAAAAAGAACAAAATTTTTATACGACCATGTTATGTCATGACTATAAATAAAACACAAGGTCAAATATGAAAATTGACATAATCCATAAATTGTTGGCACAAGAGATAAAAAAAAAATACAATAAGAAGAAAATCAGAGAGAAAGTTGAGTATTTCTTATTTCTCAGAAAATTAGTGTACAAGATTTTAAATAGCACTTGTAAAACAACAAACTAAGAGAGAAAATAGGACACTATCCCTTTGACCTTCTAATTGACTAACTGCAACTAAATTAAGACTTTTAATGCTAATAAATTGAATACGTAAAAGTCTCCTAAAAAATATTAACAATAACTTAGTAAGTAAAATAATACTTTCCCTTGATTCCAAATCACATACTCTTCAACTACGACATGAAAATTCATCCTTAGCCGAAGCAAGAGACTTCCTAAATATATCCACTGCTTGCTCGTTTGTGCCACATAATTTCAGCACTATTCTTTCATCAGCTACCAATGTCCGGTTGAAGTTATATTACACATCAATGTTCTAGATTCTCACATGAAAAGGGGAATTCTTTGCTATAGAAATTGCTGGTATTCTATCAAAAAAATCTCAATAGACTTATTTTGCTTATAACTAAAATCTGCAAGTAGTTTGCGGAGTCATAAAGCTTGTTATGTTGTTAAACTTGTTGTTGTTTACTCCGCCTCAGACGTTGACAGAGCTACTATCTCCAGCTTTTTGAAACTTCATTTCACTGCTCTAGAACCAAAGCTGAAACAACTAGAGGAAGCAATTTTCGATCGTCCAAACAGCCTGCATAATCACTATCTAATTGTTGCTTTGTCGGACTCTGTAAAAATCTGGACACAACACTAACAGAAAAAGCAATGTCGGGAATAGTGTGCTTAGATAATTTATGACACCAACTAGATTTCTGAACAATGTCGGATTTGATTTCTCAGTTGCATCTACATGCTGCAACTTCTCATTTATATTCATAGGTGTAGTTGTTCATCATATGAAATATTTCCAAAAGATCCTCTGTATATTTCTTTTGAGAAATAAAAATGTCATCTGTATCCTGGATTACTTACTTATTTAAGTACAATGTGGGAGAATTTTCACTTCTTTTGAATCCACTATCTCTTGAAAGAATGAATCAATTTTATTGTACCACGCATGCGGAACTTGCTTTAGCCCATAAAGATATTTTCTTAGCTTGCAGATTTTGTTCTCATTTCCATTAATAAGACAACCCTGATATTGTGAAACATAAACCTCTTATTCTATATCACAATTCAAAAAGCGGATTTCACATCAAATTGATAAACGGGTAAACACAATTGCGCACCAAAGCTAAAACAACTCTCACTGTTTCAAATCGTGCAGCAGGAGAAAAAATTTCTTCAAAATCTATACCTTATTGTTGTGAATATCCTTTTTGCCACGAGATGAGCTATATGCTTTTGAATGCTCCCATCTTCACTCTACTAATTTGTTCAAAATGCCCTCTTGAGACTTATCACGTTCCTTTCTTCAGGTGAATCAACTAACTCCCACGTAGAATTTCGTTCAATTGCATACCTATCTTCTACCATAGCATTCTTCCATTCAGATTTTTTTTTTGTCGTTTCTTCATAACAAACAGGATCCGGAACAAGCAAAGAAAATTGCCAAGAAGCATTTACATTGTTAGAATATCTGGGATTTGGTTTCTTTTCTCTTGTTGCTCGTCTTAGTCAAATTGGCTCATCAGAAGACTATTCAACTGTTGCAGCTGTTGTTGGTCACTAGGCAAGTTTCCAGGAGTAGGATCTGCTGCTGCAGGTTCTTTATCAATGGATACAATTTGATCTCAAATTCCTTCAATTAAAGTTCCAAAAGGCATCCTCAATTAATACAACAGTTTTACTTATGATCACTTTTAAACTTACGAATTATATAGACGATGTGCTTTGGATTGAAGACTATAGCTAACGAAAGTACATTATTCAAATATTTCATCAAGCTTCGAATGAAAATTAACCAACACATATGCTATTAAAAAATTCTTATGTGCCTTACCCCTGGCTTCTTATCATTCCAAGCTTCAAGACGTGTCGTGTTCCAAACAACTTTTATTGGAGAGATTGTTTAGAAGATAAATAGTGGTTGCAACAGCTTCTCCCCAAAAGTAATCTGGTAGGCCCTTTGCTTTCAACGAGCTTCCATCCATTTAATAAATAGCAATTGCAACAGCTTCTCCCCAAAAGTAATCTGGTAGACCTTTTTCATTAAGATAGCTTCTCACCATTTCCACTACTGTCCGATTCTTTAGTTCGGCCACACTATTTTGATCCGGTGTGTATGGTTCTATAAGTTCCATGAGAATTCCATTCTCATCTCAAAATACATAAAATTCTTTAGACAAGAATTCACTACCTCTATCAATACAGGGTGATTTTATCTTGTTGCCACTTTGATTCTCTTCTAATGCTTTAAATTTCTTGAAATTCTCAAAGGTTTCTGATTTGAATGTAAAGAAATAAACCCAGCTAAAATGGCTGAAATCATCAGTACACATAAAAAAATACCGACTTCCACCGAGGAATTCCATTTTCATTGGCCCACATAAGTTAGCATGCACAAGTTCCTTACAAATTGTAGTCCTCCATGATTTTCCTACGGGAAATGATTTACTGGCTTGCTTCCCATAAATACATCCTTTACAAAAGTAAAGTTCCTTAATTTTCGGAAAACTAATAAATATATATTTTTTAACCAAAAGTTTCAACCCATTAACACTTAAATGACCATAACGTAAGTGTAGTCTCATTCATTCCTTGGACAACTAAGGCAATATATTCAACACTTGAAATATCAAGGGGAAACATTTTCTTTTAGTCAAAGATACATCAGCTATGGTGCGTCCTGATTTCTTATGTTTAGTATCACATGCTTGATCATCAAACACAATTTATTATCCACTAGTTATCAACTGGCCAACACTTAACAGCTTGTGAGCCAAAGTGGGAACATATGGCATGTCAAATAAAATTTTCACATTACCTTGAACAGTTTTAATCTCAATAATACATTTCCCTTCAACGTGAACTTGTTTTCCATCTCCTAGTCGCACCTCACTTTTCTGTAACTCATCAAGATCTCTAAATAGGGACTTCGAACTTGACATGTGAATGGAGCATCCGCTATCAATGAACCACACAACATTAGCACCTTTAGTTAGTGTACATGAGTAATAAATAAATTATTTTGTTCTTCTACATTTTTAGTCAAATTGGATTCCTTCTGCTCGTCTTTCTACTTCGTCCAACAATCAACTTCGTTATGGCTTTATTTCATGCAGCGTCGGCATAGAATTGTGATTTTGTTTTGACGTGATTCACCAACCTAGTTTCTACCTCTTCTACCACCATGACCTCGTCCACGAATATTGCCTCTACCATGTCCTCGACATGTCGAGTTTTTTTTTTTGCCTTGTAAGAGAACTCACTCTTTACAAGGAATGCTTTCTCTTGAACTTTCTCTAAGGCCTATTTAGCCTATCTTCATGAGCTATCAAGAAACTCATTAATTAATCAAAAGAATAAGCAATAGGTCCTTAGGTTCGTCAATTATAGTAACAACATGCTCAACTTTAGTGGTTCTCAATATATTAGACACAACCATTTTACTATCAATGTTTTCACCATAGGACCTTATCCTATTAAAAATAGTAGATGTTATAGACAAATAATCTTTCACAGATTCATTTTCATTCATCAACAATGTTTCAAAGTCACGTCGGAGAGTTTGTAATTTGACAATAATTACCTTGTCATCACTAAAGTATTCTTGTTCCAGAATCTCCCATGTCTGTTTAGAGATCTCCGTTGTTGATATGCAAGGAAAAATATCATCATAAAGAGCTTGCTGGATCATGAAAAGAGCTTTCAAGTATCTTTTTTTATGTTTTCTCAGTTGGTTTGCGTTCCCATCCGAAATTCCAATTTCAACTACATCCCACAGTTCTTGAAACATGAAAAGAGACTTCATCTCAAGACTCCAAAATTGATAATTCTTCCCTCTGGAAATTGGAATTATGGGCTACTACGATGCTGCTGGGTCGTTCCCTTGCATGGGAATTTTTTGCTTTCTTCAAAAAATATCTCACAATTTCACTATGTTTTGTTTTTACTTTACCAATATCCCTGATTGATAACAAGATGGATTCTAACTTGGATTTAAGCTCTGATAACAAAATTGTTGGAACAAGAGATAAATAAAGATAATACAATAAGAATAAAACATAGAGAAACTTGAGTATTTCTTATTTTTCTGAAATCTAGTGTACTAGATTTTTAATAGCACTTGAAAACCAACAAACTAAGAGAGATAATAGGGCTCTATGTGATGACCTGCTAATTCACTAACTGCAGTTAAATTAATACTCCTAATCCTAATAAACTGCATACTTAAAAGGCTCCTGAAAATACTGACAATGACTTAGTGACTTTTGAATTAGTCAAATAGCATAAACATGGCCTTAACTTGATGTCAGCCAACAACTATGACCTTTAACTTTGTGTGTGTACAAGTATATACTTAAACTGTTATAAAATTAAACAAATAGAGGCATTCATCCGATATGACACGCTACATAATAATTTTGTGTTCTATGTGATGTCATACGTGTATTATATCATGTAAGATATTTGTGTGTGCTTTTTCGATTTTATACAAGTTTAGGTGTCTACTTGTGCGCACTCAAAGTAGGAGGTCATTGTTATTCGTCGAAGACAAGTTAAGTGTTATGTTTGTCACGACCGAGTCTACACCCTGGACGTGGACGACACTCAACGACCATTCTTGGTCCCCAAGCGAACCCTCATCCTGGATGACTACAAGCGGAAGACTAACTTAAGCATACAAAAGCTTAAAACTGGAATAGAAATCAATAAACTCAGCTTTACAATGCTTTAACTCAAATAAATAACTTTTAATAAAAATAATGTATTCTACTAGCTATAAAATAGGAAACTTTAGTCTTTAAAACATTTAATAAAAATAAATGGTTAATAAAGACTCCTCAACTATACTGACTATCTACGAAGCCTCTAAATGACAGTGATGAAAGTCGGGACAAGATCCACGACCTCCTGACTAAACTCAAAAGAATATGAGATCCTCCGGAAGCAAGGAGATTCACTATAGCTAACTCGAACTCTCAGATGTATCAACGAAGCTCCTCTTCATGATCCTGTATACATGTGTCTACATCATGAGAAGATGCAGACCAATTAACTTAGTAAGTGGAATGTACGAGCATGTAAGGGGAAATCTAAGGCATAACATAAGCTTGATTCTTGAATAAAAAGGAAACATACTTACCTCTTTTCAACTCAACTCAAAGCAAGAATAAGACATTAAACTCAAAGATTACATATTCAACTCAAAGATTAGATACTCAACTTCAAATATATGATATTTGACTCACTAAAGCACAGACAAACTTTAGATACTCAACTCATCATACTTAACTGAACTAACTTCAATATAAAGCAGTTTAAAACAAGTGCGCTATAAAGAAAAGTTGTTTAAAAAACATGACATTAACTCAAGATAATGATATCATAAAAACATATCATGCTCCCTTTGAAAGTCTACTTGTGCAATGCATAATTGAAGTCTTATACCTTCATTCATACTAAGCAGAAACCTTTGAGGATTCATGTAATTAATATTGTGGGAGTCTCGTTTACCGACAACCACCACTATGGGCCTAAGTGTTGTTACAACATCTTGCCCACGCTACCAGAACTGTCCTGTACTTTGTCAGCACATGGAAAGTCCTCAACCTAGTAGATTCACTGGCTGAACTTACATGATCATCTAAAAAGTATTACCTGTTAATACCCATAATGAATACATAGTTTACATGGAGACTTGAGTTAATATGAACTCTTATCCCCACATCGGTGCTCAATACTACTCCAAAAATATACTTTACCTCATGCTTTTAGAATAACCTCTTTACTCTGGGTTGAGCTAATTTGCTCAACCCTTTTTAGCTTTAAAAGCCCCTCTTGGAGTCAATGTTCCCTTTTCTTGTTCAAAACTCTTTTAAAACTCTTAGTTTCCTCTTAACTTAAATATGAAAACATTTATAAAGTCTTAGGGAATAATTAGTTCCCTTATATTACATTAATGATCTTCAACTCTTTACTCTTTACTTGACTTGAACTTTAAGTCTTTAAAACAAATTGAAACTTTTTGTGAAAGACTTTAGAAAACTTTATTACTTTACTTTATCTTGCTTCTTAACTTCTACACTTGACTCTTAACTTTCCTTGAATTGAGGTATGGATTAAAGGATCAGGATATCATGTTTATGGATGATTTTATGATTTTCAACTTGTAGGGTTCATACAGAATTATGACCATGAACTACTCAACTCAAGGACTCAAAGACACTTCTTATATCAAGATTGTTTAACTCATAGAGTTCATGTGAAATTATTGGCATGAACTAATCAATCTTAAGATCTAATAGCTACATGGAACTAATGAGTGCAACTCTGTTCATTCTCTTACATACTTCCTCCAATATTAGCTCAAATAATTAGTTGGTCTCGAAAGATTCATAACTTTACTCGAAAGCTTTCTTGGACTCTACTCTTAACTCTCTCTTGAATGTGAATTATGAATTCAAGAGTTATGGTTCATGATATGAAGGATATAGGTGATATTGTATCCTCATGATTACATTCTCCTCACTTCATTCTCACTTACTTGAGTCTTGAAACAAGTTACTAGAAGTTGTAGAAGACTCCTCAAAAGAATTCAAATGGACTCTCTCAAAAGGTTTGGAAGAACTCTCAAAACTTGATCTTGACTTTATCTTGAATTTGAATTATTGTTTCAAGGTTATGATTCATGTTATGAATGAATTGTAAGTGTTTAGAAGTTTTTTAGAGTGTTTAGAATCAAAAGGAGTGAAGATAGACATTAAATGAGCTCAAACAGAGCAACCGGGGGCAAACTGGATAGGCAGGTGACCTTGGGGCTATGGGTGGCGCGGGGTGCCAACCCCTGTATTACAGAGAAGGGTTTTGGCCGTTCTGGCATGCCGCCGCGCCAGGCCCCAACCCGTAAATTCTGCCGAATGTCCTTGCTCGTTTTCTCACCCTAACTCGCCTAAAATCGAACGGTTTCTTCCCCAATTACTTGGATTCGATTACATTACTTAATTACAATCTATTCTACTGAAAATAACACTCAAATTACTTTATTTAAGAATTCATCAACAATACAACATAACAAGATTTAGAATGTACCTCAAGAACACCTATCAAGAACTGATCAAGAATTCTAATCTTTAAACTTTAAGAATAAAATTTTGCAGAAAAATAACATGATTGGCGTGTGGGTGAACTAAAACAACACTATGGAAGCTTACATACCTCTTAGAGATAAAACCCATGGTAAAATTTCGCAACAAGATGCAAGAATCTTAATGAACGCTTGATCTTCTCCTCTTTTCCCCTCTTTTCTCTTCTAGCCTCTTCTTGAACTCTCAACTAAAAACCTAAGCGTAATTGAGGATTATTAAACTGAATGTAAAAATATTATAACCCTAAAATATTACTAAAAAGGAATTAAATATGATTGGGTAAGGAAAGGACCAAAATACCCCTCACTATTTTCGGCTGACTTTCTTTAACTAGACAACTTCAAAAGGTCATATCTCACTCAAACTTTACGGTGATACAAAGATAATTCAAAAATATTTCCTATCGTATCTTGTATCACACCTAACATGTCCTGTGCTAGGAGTTAGGTCTTTTGAAGTTGACCCAAAACTCATACTTAACTTAACTATCCAAATTTCAGATTTTTTTTATTTCTAATTTAATTCTTTTTGGAACTTAAGGTGATAAATCTTGTGAACTGACCTTAATACTTAAGAATTTTTAATTCCTTGGTAAAATCTTATTCACTATGATGAATGGTTCGAGTCTTAGTTCGAAAAAATATCTGGGGTGTTACAATGTTTATGTATGATGGCATTAGAATTTGTTGGCATTTATTTATGGAAACCTACATCTTCTCATGGCCAATTATATGTTGATTTATCTTGAGCTAAATAATCTAAAGGCGTCAAACTATTAGTTATACAAATAAATGTTCAGGACAACGACGACCCTACTACATAAAATATAGATTATGACAAAATCATATAAAAAGCTTTTTCATAATATCAAGATATGTTAATAACAAAATTGTAGCATTCTCTATCTTATAAAATTTTATCTTTTTTTCTTCTTACCATCACTACTAATGCATAGCATCATGTTCATGTGTATTTTTTAAATTATTATAGGTTAGCCCCAAATGGCATAGAGACTTATTCTTAACTTTGTCACTCCTAAATAACACGATTGGATATGCAAAATGTAAGTTATAGACAAGTATCCGCCCTAAGATACCAGAAATAAAGTCAAGAAATATCAAATGCTTCTCTTACAGGATGAAGAGGTTATTCTCCTATTACAAAATAAGTAGAGTATTACGTGACTTTACACTTTAAAAATATTTAAAATATTACTGCACTTGCTACAAAATGTTTCATCTCTCTGTTTTAATTGTATGATGTTTCTCTTAAAAGATGAGTCATTTAGTTAGTTTTTGCTTTCTCTGTAGATTTTGACTTTTTCAAAATATTTTTGGTCATGATCTGTACATTCAGAAGCATGTACTAAATTATAACTTTTATATTATAGAAAATAATTCTTCTTACGTCTCATAAATAGGAAAATCAAATTCAGACAACCATGTAGAATGGTGATATATCACATTATGTAAAATATTTTAAGCCCTTTCAAACGTACCTAATATAATAGCACACATTAAAGAATAGGAACACAAATATGTCATTCTATTCAACAGATTCGTTTGAAAATCTATACTGAATCAATTGTCAAAGTCAACCCCGCATCCCCATAGAATCTATTGCCTCCTCCTAATAGATTGGTTCTCACACCTTTTGATGCTTTTGGCAACAAATAAAAGGCTTAGAATTCGGTAATCGGAAGTCTCCATTACCTATATTTGTAGAATAGAGTTCAACTTATTAATGAAAATCTCTACGTTCATGAAAATCTTCTTGCACCACTGATTAACACCGCCCCTCAAATTTACGCGGCCAACAGAAAGAGAATACAATAATTTATCGTCATTGATATGCATTAAGTCCATACTTTCCCACTAAACTAAAACATCGTATAATATTTCACGACTATGATGAATGCATTGTTTGTGGAATTTTATTTCTTCTTTTATACTCCCTCTGTCCCATTTTATGTGAGGTTGTTTGACTTGATACGAAGTTTAAAGAAAAAATGAAGACTTTTGAAACTTGTGGTCCAAAATGAATAATAGAAATTTATGTGACTGTAAATAATTTAATTAAGGGTTTAAATAGAAAATTTATTGTTCAATTATTATTACATAATATAGAAAGTTGTTATTCTTTTTTGGACTAACTAAAAAGAAAATTATGTCAAATAAATTAAAACAGTACGGTAATATTGTATTTGTCACGCCCCGAGCTACCCCGAGACACTGACACGAAAGCTAGGACCACAAGTGATCCCAAGCTAACCCTGATGGCATAATCATGAGCATACTAAAGATAATAAACTGATGCGGAAGCTAAATCATAATTAAATCTGAAAAGATGGGAAATACCCATATTCTATAACTGAGATAAATGAAATCAATAAGTTTAATAAAAAAAAGTTATTAACTCAATACTAAGCTGAAACTAACTATGTCTAAAATAAGCCTCTAAATTGGAATAGAAATACTGGGACAAGTCCCAGCTAAATCTAGCAAAAACTCAAACTAAATAACTGAATACGGAAATGAAACTCATGACTGTTGTCCTTGGAGAATGAGGAGTTGTCCTTGGAGAATGAGGACTCACCACTGAATTTGTTGAACTGGATATCGGAGATCGATCTATGCGTGATCTGGATGCTGAGAACCTGAACCTACATCACGAGAAGATGTAGCACACGTATGCGTCAGTACTTGAAAGGTACTGAACATGTCGGATAGAGTAAAGCTGAAATAAAATATAACTGAACAAGCATAAAAGCAAATATAATAATCTGACATGATAAACTGAATTTTGAGCTGACTCGATGCAATGACCAATTTATAACATGATGAAACTGAATACTGAATATATTAATAAATGGTCAATGCAGAGAGTCTGAGTGAACTATGGGAACTACTATTAACTGATAATAAAACCACATGAGCTAAATGTGGAGTCCGATGTATATGCCCCATCGAGAGGACCCAATATACCCTGCCAAAGGTATAAAGGCATGCTGGTGTGATCACTAAACTGATTGCCCACAGAGGGGACTTACAACCTACTTGGCTAGTAGTTCTAGGACTATTGGGTACGCAAAACCCTAGTCTAACTCGATATTATGCTACTCTCATGAAATATGTAAATTTACTGATTATGTCTAATTTTTTGTAAATACTGGATAGCTCGAAACTAAACATGCAAACTGAGAATGCAACAATTAATGTGGTAATTATGCATTTATAACTGAGGCATATATATATGAAGTGTCTGATATATTTGACCTAGCATGTGTAGTTCAAGAATTAAACAAAAACAAAGCTAGGGTTATAAAATTCATGTGATAATCTGAATAATAACATGATAATTTGATTTGAAACATGTATTTAATAAATTCTTGAAGTTCTATCAAAGTTCTAGAAACCCTAGGTTTAATCATGATAATAGAATCAAGAATCTGACTAAAAACTTAGGACCCAATGGGTGAAAGGAGCCCACTAGTGAAATCCCACATACCTGGTGATGTAATTAACGGAGAAACATTTAATTTTGGGGCTGGAACTGCTGGAAAGTTATTTCGTTCTTGAACTAGGGTTCGTGAGCTTTTTCTCCTTTCTTGCTTCTAATTTTCTTGCTTTTGATTTAATGATGTGACTTAGTTATGTTTTAATTATGTTTCTAGGCTTAAACTGACTAAAATATGATGATTTAGGGTAAAAATGACGTAACTTAGGGTTTAAACAAAGTGGGAAAAGTCCAAAAGACCTCTGGGGAAAGTTGCTATTGGACCAAACGATGGCTAGGACTGAGGGTCTGTCGTCTGACCGACGCCTCATCGTTGGGTCAGTCGACAGGGCCTGTTCAACAGGCTTTTACTAAAATGGGCATAACATTTTACTTGGAGGTATGATTATAGTAAGATCGGTGGCTATGGAAAGCTAACTAAATTATCTATATGTGGGTATGTCATGAGAAACCTAATTCATTTTGTGATAAGAGTTATGACCATTTGAAGTTGACCCAACTGCATTTCCCCTTAACTGTCTGCAAATTTTCCACCTACGGACGGTGCTGGTCAACCGTAGCTCTTGTCAAAGACTAGGTGAAGGGAATATTGATCGATGGTCATGGACTACGAACCATCGTCTGACCTACGGACCGTAAGTCCATCCGTCGTCCAAGACATAACTAATTTTTTTGGGCTAAAATTTTTTTTGGGAGTTTCTAATCCCATCGACGGTTGTGCAGGATGGACCGTGGGTCAGGCTACGGTCCGTCGATGCCACCGTTGGTTGCACCTGTAGATTTTTTTGTAAAGATGGTTTTTTGTCTGTTTTGGCTACGGGGTGTTACAATACTTCTTTCTTTATCTCATCCCCTTGTTCACTCTTCCTTTATTGTACTCCCCCTTCTCAATATCGGGGAAGTCACGATGATGAAGTAGTGTAGGAAATAATAAAAGATGTTCTTGCTATTAATCATGTAGGAGTAAAAAGCTTCTTTTTAGTCCTTAAATATATCATTTTTATGTTTTTTTACCAACTTACATATTTATTATCACAACAATGTTATTTATGCAGGGAAACAATGCTCTCTTTTATTTATCTTGTACTTTAATTAGGGGTGGAGATTTCAGTCCATATAAGTGAAATGAAACCATTTTGTCCAAATTAAATTGAACGGATCACTCATATTTTCTTCTTTTCTTATATGGGTTAATATAATCTTCAACCTATTTAAGCTCAAACAAATATATATATATATATAT
>NC_028639.1:62055090-62095908 GCF_001406875.1 Solanum pennellii
TATATATATATATATATATATATATATATATACTAGTTCTAGGCACATGCTCTATTATGAGTTATATTAAAATCATTATTATGTTCCTCTAACATCACTATTATGTATTTATTTAAGTTACTTCCGTTTTAAAAAAAAATATATTTTGCATAAACTATTCAAGTATTATATAACTCATCATGTATTAGTAGAAGTTTTTGTCAATTAAATAGCACTTAAAAGTATAATAGTGCCTAAAACAAAAAAAATCATAAAAACGCAAAATAATACATAAATACATAAAAATATGGATTGCATACTCAATCCATTTTGGACAACTATACCTTAACTCCAAAATGAAAAAGAAAAACTTCAAAATCATAATCTAACATAAAAAAGATCTAAAGGAATATATGTGTCATATCTAATACTATTAAGTTTGACGGTTGAACTATATTGTAAGAAAGTTTCTCTTTTAATTTCAAAATGATGTTATTTGTTCTTCTCCCAAGTTAGCTTATCGACGACATGTATCTAATATCATGATCTAGGAAGAAGAAAAGAGAGTAGTAGATGATAAAAAAAGAAAAAAATGGGATGACCTAGGAAGCAATTAACTGGTATTTATAGTAATATTTGTCTTTTCACCTACCAAAATTTTCTAATGGGACACTTGAATCATGATAGGTAATTTATTTTAGTTTCAAAATTCAAAGAACCACAAAATTTGAAGAGTTCCATACATTATTTTTTCATTTTAAATAAACTTCCGTTAATTTAAAAACTCGAAGAGTTTCATACATTATTGTTTTCTACTCTAATTTAATTCAACCTAATTAAATATAATTATAATTACAATGTCATAACTAAAAAAATTAAAGTGTGGTTGTTGGACTTCATATTACACCAATATGTAATTAAATATTAATATTTAAAAATAAATAAATTTATTTTTATTTAGTAGAGGGCAAAATGGTAATCCACCTTTGAAGGTTGGAGCTTCCCACTTATAATAGTATAGAACAAAAAATATTAGGGGTCGCAAAAAAATTTAGGGGTCGGGTTGGTGGAAGGTGGGGGTTGGAGGAGAGGGGGTAAATTTTTATTTTTTTGAAAAACATATGTTTTTTTTGTTTTTGGAAAACAAAAAAAAAATATTTTTCGGTTGGAGAAAGGAGGGGGTGTCCGGGGGAGGAGGTAGATTTTATTTTAATTTTTTTTTTTTGAAAAAACAAAATTTTTCTTGGACAAAAATATTTACAGATAAGTTGGTGGAAGGTTGGGGTTGGGGTGCCTGTGGAGAGCGGTTAATTTTTTTATGAAAAAAACTGAATTTATTTAAATGGGATAGAACCATTTTGCCCAAACATTATATTTGGCCAAATCTATATTTGCCCATAATATATTTGGATGGATTGTAATGTAAACCATGTTTGCTCAATTTATATTCAACCCATCCAAATCTGATCCAATCCAACCATTTGTCACCCCTAACCTTAACTACATGGGTATCTGAAACACGCGCAAGCATGAATTAGAGGGAAACTTTGTAGAGATCAAACTCTAACGCATGAAAAGAGAGTGAAAGAAGTGAAGAAATTCCTAGATGTTGCAGCCTCCTAATTATAGATGTGACGAGCTTCACACTAATAACTAGGACTCTACAAACACAAATTCATAGATTCACTAGGACTCTTGAACTATAAACTATGATACGATGTTTGTCCAACCACGATCTTACACCCTGGGGTGGCCGACACTCGATGACCATTGATGGCCTGGAGCAAACCCTTGGCCTAGCTCATTCAACTCAACAGAAGAAAATAATGATAAACTTAGCTGAACTAAAGAAAATTTAAATATTGAGAATGTTTCTAATACTGAAACATTGAAACTTGGCCAAAACTTGCAACCCAAGTCTTTAGCAATAAGGAATAATACTCAAAAACTCAAAGGACTAACATCTGACTGTCAATTTATGAAGCCTCTAAAACTGAGATGGATGTTGGGACAAACCCCACAACATCCTAATGACTAAACTAGAAAGCAAGTAAAAGAGTCCTCTGGAATGTAAGGAGGCTCACAACTGACTCTGGAGTGCTCAACTGGATAAATGGTGCACTGGATGCTGATTCTCGTTACTTGCGTATACATCATGATACGATGCAGGCCAACTAGTATTAGTACATTGAACGTACGAGTATGCAAGTAGGAATGCTAAACAACATAGGCTTGATAGGAAAATCTGAAGAACTTACCTAGCTCAACTCAATATATTGGACTCATTTCAATATAAAGCAATATTAAAGCAAGTTCAATATAAATAAAAATTGTTTAAGCACATGTGATAAACTCTGTGTATGCAAAGATACAAATAAATCTTAGATGTATGTAAAAATACAGATAAACTGTGTATATATAATACAATGACTTCAGTAGGAGTTTCTCTAACCGACAACCATCACATAAGAGCTATAGTTTACTGTGAAAAGGGTTCATCTAAAAAGTATGAACCTTTTGTACCCATGGTGGCTACATGGTTTTATGGAGATGTGAGTTATCTTAATTCATGCTCGTCCCCAATTCGATCTCAATATTACTCCCAAATATACTGGATCTTATGTTTTAAATTTTACTTTTTTTGTGAATTGAGATTAGTTCTCAAAACTTAGCTCAATGTCTATCTTGGGAATCTCAGTTTCCCCACTTGCTTCATTTCAGGAAGCTATAACTCTTCTTTTAAAACTAGCCCGAAGGCTCTTAAAAATCCCAACTTCCTTTCTTGTTTAAACATTTAAACACATTTCTTTTAAACCTATTTGGGATTACATAGTTCCCATATAATTATTTGAAAAAAGAACATCAACTTTACTCTTTACTAAACTTAACTCTTAAGTCTTAAAAAAAATTAAAACATTGCTAAAAACTCTTCGAAACTTTTAAGAACTTTGCTTTGAGTTTCTCCTAAACTTCTAGACTTGACTCTTTGATCATAACTTCCCTTGAATTGGATTATGGATTCAAGTTTCATGATCTCATTTTTATGGATAATTTCATGATGTTTAGATGTACCTTCAAGTGTTGGAATCAACTAAGAAACATAGGTATATTGCTTAAAAACAAGTACGAAAAGGTGGGGAAAGAATGAGAAGAACTGGCATCCCTGGCATTCCGAGATGTGTGGGGTGCCAACACTCATATTACAGAGAGCATGTGGGACGCTCTAGCTGCCCCCCCCCCCCAAGACTCTATTGACAAAGATTGGTCTGTGAGGCTTCGAGAGGCGCGCCGCCCCAATCCCCTATGTTTTNCCCCCTTAGTTTTTCATCTCTAAACCCTCTAAAATTCCATGGTTCTTGCCCCCCAAACACTTAGGATCATTAGTAATACCAATATACAATATATTCAACCTGAAATTACACCCGAAACATGAAATAAATCAACAAGAGACTTCAACAACACAACCATCAAGAACTCAATGAATTTTCAACAATGTTCAAGAACTCACTTTATTAGCATTCAAACAACTAAAATTTATCCATTTAAATGTATCATGAGTAATTATTAAAGTAAAAAAAAAACTAAAGGTAGAATGTTTTATATTGGAAAATATTTCAACTTATTATATATACACGAAAGGCAAAATATTGCATAAAACTATTAAGTTTATTTGGGTGTTTTTTTATAATCAACATACCGGAGTGATGAAGTTCAATTTGAAATTACAATTTCAATAGAGAAAACTTGTGTGAATACTCAATTAACGCATATTATTTAATATATACTAACAAATACTTATAACAATAATTTTGTAAAAACATAAACAACAAAATATAAAACAAACATATCAGGATCTGTAATATAATGAAAAAGAAAGGAACAAATTGAGTCAATTGAATGCAGAGTGTCCCTTTAAGGAAATTATTCTCCTCCAGTACTCGAGGTTTAAATGAATAAATCCTCTCATGATAGAACGATCCTATTCAGTAGTGTGTTGAAACAAAAATAATATATCATTGTGCATAAGAAAAAATTCAGAATTTTTGTTGCTTTTAAATGAGATAAAATCCCTCTATTTATAGAATACAAAGGATAGTGTGAACAAATATTTATTGTATCTTATGGGAACGTCACAACTCTTTGAAAAAGTTATAACCCTTTTGAAAGGGCACATTCTTTCATAATAGTCACAACTTTTCATAAAAATCACAACTTTTTCATAAAAGTCGCAATTCTTCATAAAAGTCACAACTTTTCATAATACTCATATATTTTCTTTAAAAACAAGTTATTTTTAGAAAAATATAAAGTTAAAAGAAAATTCTAGCCTGTGGTGGCGTCATGTAAGTGGGCCTAGGATTCTCTTTTATACATAAATATATGATTATAAATGTATTAGGAAATATTAAGTGATGAAAAATGTTATTTATATATATGGTAATATTTTCTCAATATAATATATTTATGTAAGTTTTCTGTTTAATATTATAATATTGGGCTCATAAACGGGCAATTCATTAGCTAGTATTTAAAGAGAGATGAAACAATAAATATTTTTTCTCTTCCCTAAAAAACATCTCATATTATTACATCCACAAATAGTAACTATAAAGACTTTATCACCCAAAATTATAGTCCTTCACCCACATAGTAAACATCGGAAATATCTCTCCTCTATCCATCAGTTCATGTTCTTCATACACATAGAACACATCGAAATGGTACGTCTTTATCCCTAATATTCATTGATGCTCTAGATAGATACAAAAGAAATTGATAGTGTCTCTCTTCTATTTCAATTGGACATTCAAATAGTTGATTTTCAGTTCAAATGGTACATCCTGCTTGCTTGTCATCAGATTCATCCGCATAAAGCAAATTTTTGAGCGATCAAAATCAAGAAATAGAGTATGTTACTCCTTGCCTGGTAAATCCATTTTTTTTATTTTCTTATTTTTGGATGTGTTTTAAGATTATTTTTGTCTAATTTATTTAAGATTTTTGTGTGTTGCATAATTTTTCTCTTGTAAAAAATTGAGTGGGTTCTTCTATATTTTTGAATAATATAATAGGTTAGACTTTGTAATTCCCATATAATTCTAATTTAATAGGAAATGAAAAATCTTTAATAAGCTATTGAATTTTATTTTAGCAAAAAATTTATATTTGATGGTCAATGAACAAATTACAACGGATTAAAATTATTGAATTGCTAGATTTCTTTAAAAGATAACACAACTATATGTTTCTTTCTTCTTTTAGGACTATTTTTTATGCATAACATTTCAAACGTAATATTAGGTAAGTACCTACAATAAAATTTGCTCAAGGACAATTGAAAATGTAAAATCACGTTCTACCAAAAACTATATGATAAATCTCATTATTATAAGACTTTCTTTGCCTATATTAGACGCTTATTGAAATTTACATAAAAACTAATTGATTTGACTTTTGTAAATTTCTAAATCAATTAGCATACTAAATTGAATCAAAGGAAACGTAATTTTCTCTATATTTGGTCACACAAACAATACTTCCATCTTTATTATTCTTCTTCGCCTCCTCCTCCTCCTCCTATAATAATATGCTTGATATTTATATAAAATACTTTCTTGAATATTTGTTGTGCTTGCAAATAACGGAGAGAAAGTCATAGTGGAAGAAGATATGTTTAGTGAAGAAGAATTGCATGATATAAGTGTGTAGAAGATGATTACATCGAGGTTATACGTACCAATTTCCTTTTGGCCATTTTGATGTTAAACTTAAGATTTTTACATCTGGTGAACTCAAATTTTATGTGAAGATTTACCCGACATAATCAACATCACACTTACCTAGTTTAGGTAGAAGAATTATTCTGATATATTATATTCTTAGGTAAGCATGTCAAACATAAATGAAATCTTATTTTATTTTGCAAACTACAAAAATATATTCCATTGTAGGCACACAATCGAGTCAACAACATAATTTAAAACAAACATATAAATGAAAACACAAAAAATTAAGTAAATTAAATTGGCGAATATGCCTGCAAGTATAGCACCGAATTTGCATAAAGAGGATTGGTGTAGCCCCGTATAACCTTCAAGTAATCACCTTCTCTCTTCAATATACTTGTATCACGTACCTCTTTTTCGTTAAACATATCAAACATTTACTTTACTTTTCCTATTATTTGAAAGCACAATAATGTCAAAAAAAAATTGAATATTTTTTCTGCTTGCAAATAACAGAGAGAAAGTAATAGTGGTTGAAGGTATGTTTAATGAAGAAGAGTTGCCTGATGTAACTGTGTTTAAGCGATGGGATGATTGCTGGCAGGTTATATCTACCAATCTTGTTAGGAAATTTTGATGCTAAACTTAGGGTTATTACTTTTGGTGAACTCAAAACTTTCTATGAATATTTACCAAACATATTCAACATTACACTTACCATGTTTACGTAGAAAAGACTATTCATGATATATCCTATGATTGAGTAAGCATGTCAAAAATAGATATAATCTTATTATTTTGTGAAAAGTATAAAATTAAAATTCCATTAGAAGCACGCGACTGAATCAATAGCATAAATTTAACACAAACATATAAATGAAGGCACAAATAAATGAAATAATTTAAATTGACGAACATTCTCTATTTATGTTTAAAACCTTCACGATAATCAGGTAAACACTCTCATATGATTTTGAGTTTACCAAAAGTGAAAACCCTTAGTATAGCACCAAATTTGCTTAAAAAAGATTATTGTAGCCCCGTATAACCTGCACCTAATCATCTTCTCTACTAAACATACTTGTATCATGCAACTCTTCTTGTTAAACATATCAATCATTGACTTTAATTTTCATTATTGTCACGCCCCGAGCTACCACCAAGATGCGGACACGGAACCTAGGACCACAAGTGATCCAAAGCTAACCCTACTGGCAAGATCATGAGAATACTAAAGATAATAAATTGAACGCGGAAGCTAACTCATAATTTAAACTGAAAGGTTTGGGAATACTCATATTCTATAATTGAGATAAATGAAATAATGATAAGTTTAATATAAAGAAACTATTAACTTAACACTAAACTGATACTAACTATGTTTGAAAATAGTCTCTAATTGACTAGAAATGGTTGGTTAGGCCCCAACTATGTCTACCAAAAACTAAAACTAAAGGACTAAATACTGAAAAGAAACTCATGACCATTGTTCTCGGAGAATGATGACTCACCACTGAATTTGCTGAACTGGAGATTGGAAATCGACCTATGCGTGATCTGAATGCTGAGAACCTGAACCTACATCATGAGAAGATGTAGTGCACGTCTGCGTCATTACTTGAAGGTACTGAGCATGTAGGATAGAGTAAAGATAAAACAAAACATAACTGAACAAACACAAAAGCAAGTATAATAATCTGTACATGATATACTGAATAATTTGTTGATTTGATCGTGTGCTTACAACAGGTATGTGAAATTTTACTAGTGGTTTCTTTCACCCATTGTAAGCACACGATCAAATCAACAACATAAATTTAACACAAACATATAAATGAAGGCACAAAAAATGAAATAATTTTAATTGACGAATATACTCTATTTATGTTTAAAACCTTAAGTGTAGCACCAAAATTGCCTAAAGAGGAGTGGTGTAGCCCCATATTTAACCTGCAAGTAATCATCTGCTTATTCAACATACTTGTATCACGTGACTCTTCTTCCTTTAACATATCAATCATTGACTTTACCTTTCCTATTATTCGCAAACAAAATAAAGCCCCATAAACTTTGTGAATATTTTTTTTGCTAGCAAATAACATAGAGAAAGTAATAGTGGCCGAAGATATGTTTAATGAAGAAGAATTGTCTGATATAAAAGTGTTTTAGAGATGAGATGATTTCTTTGAGGTTATATGTACCAATATTGTATTGGCAATTTCTATGCTAAACTTAGGATCTTTACTTTTGGTGAACTCAAAACTTTTTGTGAATATTTACCCAACATATTTAACATTACACTTATCTTGTTTAAGTTAAAAAACTTTTCCTGATATATCCTCTGTTTGAGTAAGCATGTCAAAAATAGATTAATCTTATTTTCTTTTGAGAAGTAGAAAAACAAAATTCCATTATAAGCACCCGATCGAATCAACAACATAAATTTAACCCATACATTTAAATGAAGACACAATATATGAAATAATATAAATTGACGAATTTACTCTATTTATGTTTAAAACCTTCACGATAATCAGGTAAACGTTCACATATAATTTTGAGTTCACGAAAAGTAAAAACCCTAAGTATAGAACCAAATATTCCAAAAGAGGATTGGTGTAGCCCCAGATAACCTGCACGTAATCGTCTCCTCTATTTAACATACTTGTATCATGTAACTCTTCTTCGTTAAACATATCAACCGTTGACTTTATTTTTCCTATTATTTGCAAACATAACAAAGCCCTAGAATTTTTTGGAATTTTTTTGTGCTTGCAAATAACAGTGAGAAAGTAAATGAAGAAGAGTTTTCTGATATAAGTTTACTTAAGAGATGATATGATTGCTTGGAGTTAAATGTACCAACCTCGTTTTGTCAATTTTGACGCTGAACTTAGGGTTTTTACATCGGATGAACTCAAAATTTGTGTCAATATTTACCCAACATTGCACTTACTTTGTTTTGGTAAAAAAATATTCCTGATATATCCTATGCTTGAGTAAGCATGTCAGAAATAAATCAAAATCGTATTTTCTTGTGGGAAGTACAAAAATAAAATTTCATTCTAAGAATGCGATCGAATCAACAACATATATTTAACACAAACATATAAATGAAGGCACAAAAAATGAAATAATTTAAATGGACAAATATACTCTATTTATGTTTAAAACCTTCACATAAAAACCCTAAGTACTAGCACCAAATTTTCCTAAACAGGATTTGTGTAGCCTTATATAATCTGCAAGTAATCATCTCCTCTATTCAATATAATTGTATCACTAAACTCTTCTTTGTTAAACATATCTACGATTGACTTTACTTTTCCAATTTTTTGCAAACAAAACAAAGTCTCAGAAATCTTTTTAATATCTTTTGTGCTTGAAAAGAATATAGAGAAAGTAATAGTGGTTGAAGATATGTATAATAAAGAAAAGTTGCGTGAGGTAAGTGTGATTAAGAGATGATATGATTGCTTGGAGGTTATATGTACCAATCGCATTTTGGCAATTTTAGTGCGAAACTTAGGGATTTTACTTATGGTGAACTCAAAACTTTATGTGAATAGTTAACTAACATATTTAACATTACACTTACCTTGTTTAGGTAGAAAAACATCCTTGAGTAAGCATGTCAAGATTAGATGAAATCTTATTTTCTTTTGGTTCCATTATAAGCACACGATCGAATTAACAAATACATTTGCCACAAACATATACATGAAGGCACAAGAAAACAAATAATTTAAATTGACAAATATATCTATTTATGTTTAAAACCTTCACGATAATCAGGTAAACATTCACATATATATGATCTTGAGTTCACCTAAAGTAGAAACTCTATGTATAGCACCAAATTTTCCTAAAGAGGATTGGTGTAGCCTAATATAACCGGCAAGTAATCATTTCCTCCATTCCATATACTTGTATAACGTAAATCTTCTTCGTGAAATATATCCACTGTTGACTTTACTTTTCATGTTATTCTCAAATACAACAAATCCCCTTAAATTATTTGAATATTTTTTTGCTTGCAAAAAACAGAGAGAAAGTAATTGTGGCTGAAGATATGTTTAATGAAGAAGAGTTTCCGATGTAAGTGTGCTTAAGAGACAAGATGATCGCTTGGAGGTTATATGTACCAATCTCATTTTGAAAATTTTGATGCTAAACTTAGGGTTGTTACTTTTGGTGAATTCAAAACTATTTTGGATATATCATATGCTTGAGAAAGTTTAACACCCCAAAAATATAGCAAGTTCAACTAGTGAGTTCTAAAGCCTTTGGTAAGAGGTTTGGAGCGTGTTATGAGGTTAAAAAGTCATAAAAATAATTCCCGTACTTTGAAGGAATGTTTTAGGGGCTAATCTTCAAGGTACGACCCCCACAGGACCACTCAAGGGGTCCTTGAGGGGGGACCCCAAAAACAGTCGCCAAAGCTGCAACTTTTGGTGACCTACGGATGCCATCTATTGGCCAAAGTTGACCCACGTCACGTAGGTTGGGGTCGTGAGTCAATGGCTGCAGTTACAAGAAAATTTAGAGCTGTAGACCTCAATTACACAGGTGAGCCACTCTCAGTAGATCAACCCACGGTCGTGGGTGAGGGGCGTAGGTCCTGCTAGTTTTTGTTAGTTTAATTTTAAGTTAGTTGTTTGGAAATTCATTACTAATTAAGTAGTGGTTAAGGAAGGTCAGTGAATTAGTTAATTTACAACCTATATAATCTTAATAAGATCCTAAACTAATTCATTAACTCATTCATCTAAGACCCCAAATACTCTCAAGAAACTCTCTCTCTCTCTCTCTCTCTCTCTCTCTCTCTCTCTCTCTCTCTAGAAGCAAGGAGAAAAAGAAGAAGAGAAGGGAAGAGGGCAACACCTAACTTAAGTTTTCTCTATGGATTAAATATTTATCTATGGATTTGAAGCAAGGTTTGTTTAGCTTGTTCATATATGGGTTCTTACCCACATAGATCCCCCTTAATTATTCCCCAATTGTAAGAAACCCGATTCTAGCTAGGGTTGTGCGTGCATTGTGGGTAGAGTTTAGGTATGATTCCAAACTAGTGAATAATACATAATTATGATTTTCTAAGAAATTATTGATGATATTATGATGATTTCATGTAATTTCTACAGTAAACCCTAATATAAATTAATGAATGTGATGTTTGTGGTCTTATGCCATTAGAGGTGAATTTGATGGTTCAAAGGTAATTTTACTAAATCAAAGTCATATATAGTAATTGATCAAAGTTAGGATCATATAAACATTAATAAATAGAGTTAATTGAATATGAAGGATCTTGACTTGTAAAAATGAAACTGAACCTCTATGATAAGTATGCCTAGAATCACTTAGAAGTAAATAACGTGATTGAATAAGCTTGTAATTTAGACATGAATGAAGTAACGCGTAGGACTTGTAGCCATCAATGTTAGGGCTTTGGGAGTAAAGTCTATATGATGTGATCTTGTGGTCTATTGATTATCTTCTATATGCTTAGGCGTGAAATGCTAGGCTATCCAAGATTCTCTCACATAGAAGGACTCTAGGTTGTCTTAATAACTCAAAATGAATCAAGGCTTGTTAGTCTAGAATATCTTGAAGTTGTGACCTATGTTCCTTTCATGTATATCTTGGTTTATAAGTATAAGTATAAGGTTATTAGATTAGGATGGAGAATCTATACTCTCCTGCGGGATAGATTGATTTGGCATTGTCTAACGCATTTCATTGTAGGATGAGTTAGAAGTAGTCATGGTACCCTAGGGTTGAGGATTTATACTCATCTATGGGTAGCATGAACTAGCATCATTAATATGCCTTCTTGATATCATTACTTAGTTTGGCAATGACAAATTCATGGTAGCTTTAGGTTTGAGGACTCATACTCTCCTAATGGCAGCTTAGGTTTACGGATCCATACTCTCTTAAAGGTAGCTTGACTTTGCATTGTAAGATGCACTTCAAGGGTAGCTTGAGTTAGGTTATTCAGGGTAGCTTGGGATTGAGTTCTCATACTCTACTAATGGTAGATAAAATTGAGGATCCATACTCTCCTAAGGGTAGCTTGAATTTGCACTGGAAGATGCACTTCAAGGATAACTTGAGTTAGCACAGTCATGGTTAGCTTGGGATTGAGGTCTGATACTCTCCCAAAGATAACTTAGGATTGAAATTTGTAGTCTCTTAAGGACAGCTTGCATTTGTGTCATAATATACTTGTAAGGATAGCATGACTTAGTTGGTCTAAGACTATTTCACGGTAGCTAGGATAGAGAACTTGTACCTTACCTAGAGTAGCTTGGACTTTCATGTTAGCGTGTCTTCCAAAGTGGCTAGTTTAACATAATATAGTTATCTTAGAAATATGATAACATGGTCTAGCCTATTTTGGGAAAATGCATAAGTACCACCCCAACCTATGCCCGAAATTCCACAGACACACTTATACTATACTAAGGTCCTAGTACCCCCCTAAACTTATTTTATAAATAATTTTCTACCCCTTTTCGGCCTACGTGGCATTAGTTTGAAAAAAAATGTCAACACGCGCTAGGCTCACAATATAGTGTCATGTATGCCAAAAGAGGTAGAAAATTATATATAAAATAAGTTCAAGGGGGTAATAGGATCTTAGTATACTATAAGTGTGTCTCTGAGATTAGCAGAGGTTGGGGAGGTATTTGATATTGAAGTAGTGAAATTTCACCATGTGTTTGACCATAACATTTGGGAAATATATTTATCTTTTTTAGAAAAATATGATTTATACCTATATGTTTTAAAAACTATAAAAATAAAATCATCATTTTAATAAACAACCAATTCATCATTTTTATATTCATCGAATATTTCATCACTACTTTGGTGTTCACGTAAAAAATTATACAATACAATGCAAACACTAAGACGGTGTTTTTGCGAAAAGTAGAAGTTTGGTGTAAATTTTTTATTTTCAAAATATCCCAAGATTTGACCCAAATACTAGAAAAAACTAGTATTTGAGAAATTTGAGATATTTACCAAAATATTTGCAAAATAATGACAACTTGAATGAACAAACACTATTTTTCAAATTTTCACCCAAATAATATTTGGGAAATTATGGCTCAAAGGATGTGAAGTGGGCAGTATACAACATTGACAAGAATAAAAGTCCTGGACCAGATGAGTATGGTTGTGATTTTTTCAAACAAGCTTGGAGTATTGTTGGAAATGATACTATACAGTATGTTGCTAGGGAAATAAACTAGCAAATAGTATGTTAGTTATTAAAGGTCTTTCGTTGCCTTAACGTTCCATATTTACAAAGTAAATAATATGTACTTTGTGTTAGTTTACCAGAAATAACCATAACTTTAACCACATGATATTCGTTGATCTTAATAGATACTTTACAACTATTCGAATTTGACATTTCATTAGCTTTAGCCTAACAGTTCAGCTCAGAATCTATAAATCAAGAGTTAGTTGCATGAAGTTTTACAGTATTTTTCTTTCCACTAATCTATACATTTTTTCTGTGGCAAATGCAGACTATGACAATAATTATGCCCGCCCCACCCGTAACAACCTTTTTGGAATTTTATCCTCAAGATAGACATGTTATTGCCATAGGAATGGACAACTCCTACGTCCAGATATATAATGTTCGAGTTAACGAGGTTGAGTAATTTAGACATTTTTTCCCATATAAAATTCATATTTAAGTCCCTGATCCTTCAATAGTGTCTCAGGAAGAGTTGACTTTTTCACTATCTGAAGAAGGTCCTGACTCCAATGAGCAAAAAATTATTCAATCTATCAGCTCACCTACTGATACAGGTCGAAGAAAAAGGCGTAAGGGAGTTGATGGTGCTACTGCGGGAGCTATATTCAAGATGGTTATTGCTTCAAGACTTGGTTCACCAGAGCGTCAGATGAATAGTATCAATGAATTTGAGTATTTTGTCCCCAGGACTATATTCACATTTTTTTCATATTGTAGTTAAAAAGTATTATACTATCAAAGATGCATATACAAGCGTATTATTGATGATTATGACTACTTCATACATACAAATGAAAGTGATATGTCCTACCCATGTTGATACATAAGATGATTATCGTAAATGAATTTTCTTAGTGATGTTTGACTATCAAGTTCAATTATATCATTCTCATAGTTTTGCCTCATTGTTTCATAAATCTCTTTCCTCCAAGAAGAAAAATAATTGATTGATATGCTGAAGTCTAAAATTTTAATTATACATGATTGAAAGTATGTGAAATAAATAACTCTAAGACTAATTTATACATGGTCGGGAAAATCTTTGAGGTCTATATATTTGATCAATAGTTTAATCTTCTTATATATGAGCAAAATTTGATTTGAAAGGCTCACCCTACTTATTTTTGCATTATATAGGTTAAAGTAAAATATGTTATTCTTGTAAACTACTTGACCAAGAGGATTATGATATCATGTTTGGAGTTGTATTGCCATATGTCTCTTTTCTAGTTTCATTTGACCTCTAAAACTTTATATTACTGAGATAGATATGTATGTTTTGAGGAAATAGAAAAACGGTCAACTACAGAGCTTCAGAGATTTTGGATGGATTGGTGTGTGTATATACATATACATATATATATATATATATATATATACATATACATATATATAAATATACATATATATACATATACATATATATATATATATATATACGCACACACACACACACATACTTTCTGTTATTTTGCATTAATATTCAAAATGCCTAAATGGTTTTGTTTAGTGTAAATTTATGTTGTTTGGATTCTTTAAAAATGTCAATGGAAATGTTAACTGGTACATATAAGATTTGTCAAATTAGTGTATTTTGAAGAATCCGAGTTGAGTGAGCCATTTGAATTGAAGAATCAATGCTACTAAGGTGTTACTTAAAGTACACATCAAGTATTGTACATACATATTAAGAATCTCCTAGGATCGATCATGTTTGTTAAGATATACATAAGCTAAACAATTTTAACGTTTATGTTTCTCCATGTGTTACAAATTACACTTCCATTCCTCCTTCGGTTTTGTAAAGCGATCCTTTATTACTATATAACTGTGAAAAATATCTTAAAATTTATTACGATCGAAAATATAAATATTGGGCCCATGTTTAGCACGGACTTTGTCCATCTAGTGTTAATATGATACTTGTAATTTTATTGAACTATCTCTTATAAAATTATCACATGCAACTTTAAAAAATACCATTAAATATTATATATTTTAAAAAATTAACTCTTTCCTTGGGATCTTTTCGTAACTTGAGCTTGCAACCTTACTATTGGAGGTAGAAGATACTTTCCCCTTGAGCAACTTTCAGGTATCCAATTCAATAGTTTGTATTTGTATGGTGTTAATACAAGTATTCAAACGTATAATTAATATTTTGATGTTAATTAGAGCAACTTAAACAAATTAGAAGTTTTTTTAAAATGTTATAAAAATAAAATTAACAGATTATTACAAATTGTGACTCTTATATGATTTTCTTTCATCTGTAGTTAAAAATAATAAAAATTATTTTATTTTCAAGACATTAGTTAAAAAGAAAATTTTAAAATAACAATATTTTAGATTTTAGTGGGACTCTTTAGAAATAGTTAGATTATTTATGAAAAATGTCATAATTTTAATCTGTTAAGGGATAATTATGTATATTTTTATTTTGATTATTTTGAAAGAATACAAATATTTAATAACAGAACAGAAAATCATGGAACAAAACAATTCAAAAAAGGTAAAAGAGATGTTAAATACAAATTAGTTACGTTTTAAAAAGAGCATAAATATATAGCCATCTTTTTGTCGAGCGTTTTTTTGCTTTCTTTTTAAGAACATAAAAAAAATTACAATAATTTAGTTTGTCTTTTGAACCATTCGTTTGATAACTTTCAAAGCATCTTCAAGTTGAATATGACATATTTTTTAAACGGAATTTTTCAAAATTGACGACAATAAATTTTTCGCATTCAGCGAACAATCGAAAAACAGTCAGGCATTTTTTCAACTTTTTCATTTAGTTGGATAAGATATTCATATATGTCGAGTAAAAGAGTGTTTTTTTCTGATTGAATCAGTGAAACCTTTATATGTATTGGGATTTATAGCTTTTTTCGAGTATTTTGTATCTAAATTATGATGTATAACGAAGTTTAGTAGCAGGTTTTTCTTTTTGAATGCATACAATGATTTGTATCCCATTAAGTTTATGTAAGTAATCGATCATGAACTATATGTTTGTAATGACCCGGTATGTCATTTTTGAAAATTTTGAACTATTCGTTTAACTTGAGTTAATAAATTAATGGGTAATTGTAGATAATTGAATCAAACGATAGTTAGTGGGTTAAAGTGATCATTTGTTTAAGATCCTATACCATTAGGGACATGTATTAAAAATAAGTTAGTGGATTTTGTCAATTTTAATAAACAAATAATTTAGAAAAAAAAATAGTCAGAAAACATAAAAGAAAATGGAGAATAACAAAAGCGGCATCGAAGGAAAGACTACGAAAAAACTTCAAGTAACCATCAGTGGAACTTCATTTCGGTATGTTTAAGATGATTGTTGCATATATGTATATATATTAATATTATATTATGAAGGAAGAAAACTGAATTGCCCCTTAAATTCTAGGTATGATAGGTGCAGAGTATTGTTATGTGTACCTTAAATTCTTTACCATTGATGACTATTAGTAAAATAATGATTTGGCAATGAATGACTGTTTTAGGTTTAATCATTAACAAATCAGGAATTGAATTTTAGAGGAAATAATGTATTATTTTGTGGGTATTGTATTGTGAATCACTGAATTGGCGAACTGTTCAACGTGATGGATTTTTGGTAGAAAAATTGTCATTCAATCATTGGCTAATCAAATTGCAAATGATTGACGCATGGTAATCAATGACAATAAGAGGAAGGTTACTACTATTTACTTTCTGTAACTTACACATTTGGATCATGTTATCGTTGCCACTGGTTTTTGTAACCAGTGGCTTCGATTCATTAATTTTTGTAACCCGTATTCTGTTTAGAGATTTGATTGTATTCGTTATGAACAATGATTAGCGCGTTATGCAGAAAGTTATAATTTGCAAATTATATGGTTGATAAATTAGATAACAAAATCTTATACTAAAACACAAAATATTATTATATCAAAACTAATATAAAGAAAAATATTGAAACTTTAGAGAGAATGGATCTCCCATAAACAAACTCTTAAACGACTACATTGTGGATGTTATTGTTATTGTGTTAGAAGAAACAAACCTATATTTATAGAGTCTTAAAACCTTTTCTAACTAGAAAAACAATAGCTACACCAAAACTTTTTTCTAAAAGGAAAGAATAACCCAAATATAAAAGAATATTATATTTTCCTTTTAGAAAAAGTAAAAACATTTATGCTAATGTTTGTCTTTCTTTAAGGAAAATAAATCTTAAATTATGGTAAGAAAATCAGGGCAAAACCCTAACAAATCTCCCCTTTGGGTTGGCTTTTCTTGACAAGACTTTATCTGTCTTCTTCATTGCATGATGCTCTTGTTCTTCACAAAATCTTCATCATTGTTGCTTGCCATGGTTAAAAATAAAGTTTAAAATATACGGGTAAAAAATATTTTTATTTTTATTCTAAAAAATTAAAGCAACAGAAATGTTGAAAATGTGGTTGAAACTTCTTTTTCACATGTTTGACAAAAACACTTTATCAGTAAATTGGTTGCAAATTGATTTGAAAGCGCTTGAATCTGTCTTCAGCTTCATTGAACAATCGGACCATGTTCTCTTATACCAGTTGTTGGGTTAGGAAGGGTGATTAGCGCGTCATGCGGACTCTTATAATTTACATCTTATATGGTTGATATCAGATTACAAAAACTTATAATAAAAATCAAAATATTATTTTATCAAATTAATATAAAGAAAAATATTGAAACTCTGTAGAGAATGAATCTCCCCATAAACAAGACTCTTAAACGACTACATTCTAGATGTTATTGTATTAGAAAAAACAAACATATATTTATAGAGTCATAAAACCTCTTCTTACTAGAAAAGGACTAGTTACGCCAAATCCTTTTTCTTAAAGGAAAGAATAAACAATTATAAAACAGTATTACATTTTCCTTTCAAAAAAAGTAAAAATATTTATGGTAATGTTTTGTTTTTTCATTAAGGAAAATTAAATCTTAACTTATGGTAAGAAAATCAGGGCAAAACCCTAATAGCTTGGGTACCGTTTGGTTTGGTACTCACCCCTTGCTTCTCTAATTTTTTGTAGGTTACTACAACAGATCTTTGTGATACTTTCTATTCTCTTCATTTCTGAGGCTTTTTGTGGAAATTTGTGGGGTAGTTATTTGTCATCTCAGCGGACCTATTTACTCCTGTTTATGATTTTGTTTTTACTTGAAAGACAACATCATTCTATACTTGTGTATTTTATCTCATTCTAGAATTTACCTTAGATGTTTGTGCACGTGACAATTAAGTTTTGGGAATTGAATTAAGTTGACTTGTTATTCGTATTAGTATTTGTTATTGAACTTTTGTTTTATTTCCGCATTTTATCGAAATGATTGGGTTTAAGCTGACTTGTATTGGTGGAATAAGACAAGTGTCATCACATCTATTTTTGGATTATCAAAATATTGAAAACAACAATATATGAATACAAAAGTGAGATGAATGCAAAGTTATAAACACAAAGTGAGATTGAATATAAAGTTGTGAATACAAAAGAATCACTTTCTTCATTTAAAATACAAAGTGACATTGAATGGTAAAATACTAACTAAACGATCGTGAATTATATGTTGGATACAACAATATATGAATACAAAAGTGAGATTAAAATACAAACTTATAAATACAAAGTGAGATTAAATATAAAATTGTGAATACAAAAGAAATACTCTCTTAATTTGAAGTACAAAGTGACTTTGAAAGATAAAGTAGACACATAAATACAAAAATTGGTTGGTATACAATTAGGTTGAATACAAAATATAAGAGAAATACAAACTTGTTCACAGATAAATTGAGATTGAAATACATAATGAATGCTCAATTAAATACAAAATTGTTAGCATAGAGTAAGGATGAATACATTAAGAAGGAAATACAAACATGTTGGTATACTAATTGAGATTGAAATACAATGTAAAAATAAAAAATATAAAACTTTTTTATATTTAGATGGAATGAATACACAAATAAACTGTTGATTCAGACATTGTAGATAGACATTTGTTTTCCCAAAATTTAAAGCCTTAAAAAATGTAAATGTATTAAAAATAAAACAAAATAAACATATGAATGATTTCGTAGATTTTAACAAATCTGAAATATTAGAACGAAATCGGAAAAAATTGAAAATTTTGTTTAATCGACTAAAAATCTGAAATACATAAATATTAGATGAATATGTAAACAAAATTGCATGAGCATAACAAAATTGACGAATAAAATACTTACAACAATAACAAAAAGTATGAATTTAATTTTAAAAAATGTAGTTCTCATGGCAATTCTTAAATAGTAACTGCAGAGATTCTACTCAAGGTTGTAGGATATGAGAATATCATTTTCGGATAATAAAGCAATATGATTATTTCGAAAGAAAGACTCAAACTGCTAAAAATCAACAAAAATGGCTTAATTTCTGATGATTTTTCACATTCTGGGTTATGCAGCTAGTAGATCAAACTCGCCCCAAATTCTTAAGTGAATCACCAGATAATAGTCTGCATACCTTACTTCAATGGACTATTCTCGATAAAAACGCGACTACAAGAACAAAATATACATGACTAAGCAAAAACAACTCAACAAATTACCTTGGAAAAATCAGAAAAATTGCAGAGTTAGGTACCAGCAAAGCTGGCGATGGAAGAAGGTAAAGGGCGATGTAAGGCTTTTATAGATCTTAATGGTGGCGTAAATTTGGGCTTTTTTCATAGGGAATTTTTTCAAAACAACGAGAAAATTTCTTCAATTAAAATATATATTTTGATGAACAATTTGTGAGCACCTTCAAGAAAGAATCTGAAAATATTAAAAAGGGATGGAACAGTGAATGGTGGGGGGTAGAAACGTGAAAGGTGAAGAAGAAAGGTGAATGGTAGTCAAAATCGATTGGTTTATAATTCGGTCTACTATAGAATTGTTTTCATAAATAAAATTAATTATAAATGTTAAAATCTGAATGCATATTATTTCTAAAATATTGTCATCTTGACATTTTAAATAAAATATTCTAAACTGTTGTTATTTTAACTAAATATGTAGGTATTATGACTTAATTGCTAATTTCCCCTAAATTACAATAAATATAATTTAAAATTATCATATTGGGGATGCACACTGGCCTTTCATTATCTTGTATTTAAAGAGGGATGAAGCAATAAATATTTTTTCCCTTCCATAAAGAACATCTCATATTATTATATCTATAAAGACTAACCTAAAGACTTTTATCCCCCAAATTATAGTCCTTTACCCACATAGAAAACATCGAAAAGATATCCCCTGTATCCATCAGTTCACGTTCTTCATACCCATAGAAAATATCGAAAAAGTATGTCTTCATCCCTCATATTCATAGATGCTCTAGATAGATTCGTAAGAAATTAATAGTGTCTCTCTTCTATTTCAATTGGACATTCTAATAGTTGATTTTCAGTTCAAATGATACATCCTGCTTGCTTGTTATCAGATTCATCTACAAAAAGCAAATTTTTGAGTGTTCAAAATCAAGAAATTGAGCACGTTACTTCTTGTCTAGTACATCCACATTTTTTTCTTCTTTTTCGGGTGTGTTTTGAGATAATTTTTTTTGGTGATTTATTTAAGATTTCTGTGTGTTGTGTAATTTTTCCCTCGTCAAAAAATTGATTGGTCTCTTCTCTATTTTGAAATAAAATAATAGATTAGACTCTGTAATTTCCATATAATTCTAACTAAATGTGCAATCTAAAATCGATAGTCATCTATTGAATTTTAGCTTAGCAAAAAATTGATACTTGTTGGTCAATGAACCAATTACAATGGATTAAAATTATAGAATTGCTAGATTTTGTTTAAAATATAATACAATTATATGCTTCTTTCTTCTTTTTTTAGGTCTATTTTTGATGCATAACATTTCAACCATGGTATGAGGTCAGTGTTCTAAGAAAAAATATGCTCAGGCCAATTGAAACTGATGAATCACATTCTACCAAAAAAAAACTATATGATAAATCACATTATTGTAAGACTTTCTTTTCTTATACTAGATGCTAATTCAAATTTATAAAAAAGAAATAATTAATTTGACTTTTATGCATACCAAATTGAATCAAAAGAAACATAATCTTCTCTATATTTTGTGACACAACCAACACTCACATATTTCTCCTAATTTATCTCTTCTTCTTCTATGTTTTTGTATATAAAAATATGTTTGATCTTCAAAAAAATATTTTTTTGAATCTTTATTGTGCATATGAATAATAGGGAGAAAGTAACACTGGCAGAAGATATGTTCAATGAAGGAAAGTTGTGCGATATAATATTATTTAAGAGAGGAGAAGATTACTTGGAGGTTATATGTTGATGCACCAATCTCCTTCTGAAAATTTTAGTGCTAAACATTAGATTTTCATTTCTGGTGAACTCAAAATTTCCTATGAATCTCTACCCAACATATCCAGCCTTACCCTTATGTCGTTTAGATATGTAGGCTTGAGTAAGCATATCACAAATAGATAAATAATTTTTTCTTTTGCAAATTACATAAACAAAATTCCATTGTAAGCACAAGATTGAATCAACAACATGCATTTAACACAAATACACATATGAAGGCACAAAGAAAAAAATAATTTAAATTGACGAATATATTCCATGTTTGTTAAGCACCTTCAGCGTAGTTAGGTTAAATTCACAGACGATTTTGATTTTGTCAAAAGTAAAAATCCTAAATGTAGCACCAAATTTGCCTTAAGGGATTGGTGCATCTACAATAACTTGCAAGTAATCATATCCTCATTCAATGCACTTATATTGCATAACTCTTCTTCGCTAAACATATCAAATGTTAACACTATTTTCTCTTTGTTATTTGCAAACACAACAAAGCCCCTAAATAATTTTAAATAAAGATCAAATCTTTTTCATATAAGAAAACAATAAAAAGAAGAACAAGGGATCAAATAAGACTAAATGCGGAGCGCTAGTTGTATGATTAATAAAGAGATGGTTATATTTTTTTTATATCAATTTACAATGTGACCGAATTCATAGTTGTACAAGAGTCAGAATTATTTATTCTGGTTCACTTTTTAAGAATAATTTCAACTATTTTCATCTAAATTTATAAATTTAGAAATTTAGAAATTACTAAATATTATTATTAACTTAAAATTCAAAATATTTTAAAAGAAGTATGATCAAAGAAATCATCATTTATGTAACAAACCTCATAGCTATTTTGAAACATTGCTTGTTTTACTATTTTACCCCTTCTTATAATTGTTTTGTGGTATTTGTCGTAAGGGGATGTGTGGTTTAGTTTCTAAGGTGTCCAGTTGATAATTATGTAAGCTTCTTTCATTCTGAATGTTTCAAAAGTTTAAATGATTGACTTTGATCAACATCCGTAAAAGTTGAGCTTGTACCATAATTTTGTTTGCATGTGTCACAACTCTGAAACGTGATTGAGACATGAGGGGTTTTCATATATTTTGAGTAGTTGATTGGAAATTTAAAAAGTTAGAAGTTAAAAGAATTGATTTTGATCAATTTGAAAAGGACTGTCGCTGCAGTAGGGAGCTGCGAGGTAGAACTTGAATTTCAATGGTTTGATTTGTTTTAATACTACTTTAGTTAGAGCTATATCCTAGAAAAAACATTTCCAGGTAATATTTTGAGAGAGAAGATCTCAAGTAAGGTGGGAGGAAAGACTTTCCATGAAAAACAACTCCATTTCTCCCCTCAGATTCATCTTCAAAAATATGGTTCGCGACAAAAGCGTGACTGCATGGGCACTAGGGATGAAACTTGACATTGAGGTATGCTATGATTTATCTTTATGTATGTATATAGTTGGTTAGTGCCATATATTTACATTATAGAATTGATAGAGACAACCTGATTAAGCATAAGGGCACAGTGTTCTGGTGGTTGACCATTAGAATTATGTATTTCTCATAGAGTTAATATGTGTACATTGCATGTGATGATAAATATAAATAAATTTCATAATAACTATTATAAATGATATTTGATTTGGAATTATGATTGGTTTTTGTAATGTACACTTGTAATTTATTATGTGCTTATCGTTTTTTTTAGAGATAACTGAATAGTACTAAACACATTAGGATATGTTGAATTGATGAGAGCACATTAACTATTACGATGATAATTGGCTCGAGTCTGATGTAAGTTTAAGGATGAACGATTATATGTATGAAATTAAATACCACATCAATACGATTATGGATCGGATACCACGTCGGTAAATTAACATAAACATGTAGGGTCTTCTGCAGGTCATGACTAGATGGGTAAGAATAAAAATAGTTTAGTACTTGTTTAAAGATGTAAGAACACAATCGAATCACCAACACAAATTTAACACAAACATAGAAATAAAGGCACAAAAAATAAAATAACTTATATTGATGAATATATTCTAACCTTCACCAAAAAACCTAATATAGCATCAAATTTGCCTAAAGTGGATTGGTGTAGCCCCATATAATCTGCAAGTAATCATCTCTTCTATTCAACATATTTGTATCAAGTAACTCTTCTTCGTTCAACATATCAACCATTGACTTAACATTTCCTGTTATCTGCAAACACAACAAAGCCCCATAAACTTTTTGAATATTTTTTGTGCTTGCAACAGAGAAAGTAAATAGTGGATTAAGCATGTTTAATGAAGAAGAGTTACATGATGTAAGTGTGTTTAAGAGATGAGATGATTGCTTGGAGGTTATATGTACCAATCTGGTTTTGGCAATCTCAATGCTAAACATAGGGTTTTTACTTCTGGTGTACTTAAAAAAACTGTGAATATTTACCCAACACATCCAACATTACATTTACCTTGTTTAGGTAGAAAGTAGTCCTATATATCCTATGGTTGAGTAAGCATGTAAAAAATAGATAAAATCTTATTTTCCATTGGAAAGTACAGAAATGAATTTCTATTATAAACACACAATTTAATCAACAACATAAGTTTAACACAATCAAATAAATGAAGGCACAAAAAATGAAATAATTTAAATTGATGAGTATACAATATTTATGTTTAAAACCTTCAAAATAATCAGGTAAACATTCACATATGATTTTTAGTAAAAAACCCTAAGTAGAGCATCAAATTGCCTAAAGAGAATTGATGTAGCCCCATATAACATGCACATAATCATCTCCTCTATTCAACATACTTGTATCATAGCTCTTTTTCATTAAACATATCAATCGTTGACTTTACTTTTCCTGTTATTCGCACACACAACAAAGCCCTACATACTTATTTGAATATTCTTTGTGCTTGCAAATAACAGAGAGAAAGTAATAGTGACTGAAGATATATTTGATGAAGAAGAGTTGCCTTATATAAGTGTGTTTAAGAGATTAGATGATTGCTTGGAGGTTATATGTATACTAATCTCATTTTGTCTATTTTAATGCTAAACTTAGGGTTTTTACTTCTGGGGAACTCAAAATATTTTGTGAATATTTACCCTATATATTCAACATTACACTTAACTTGTAAAATTAGAAAAAATATTCCTTATATATCATATGATTGAGTAAGCATGTCAAAAATAGATGATATCTTATTTTCTTTTGAAAAGTACAAAAATGAAATTCCATTATATACACACAATCGAATAAACAAAATAAATTTAACACAAACATATGAATGAGGGCACAAAAAAAAGAAATAATTTATATTGACAAATATACTCTATTTATGTTTTAAACCTCCATGATAATCATGTAAACGTTCACATATGATTTTGACTCCACCATGATAGAAAAAATAAAATCTAGAAATATATTTGTAACATAAAAACCGATATAGAAGAGAAAGGAAATATTATTGAAGGAGTTGTTTTTTGACTAAACGACATAAAGAGCTGCCAATACAATTCTTTATATGCTAAAACAACTTGGAGCAAAAAATTAGGAACTAGTATCCTAAAACTTGAAAGCTGTCAACGTTTAAATTACATCCTAAAGACTAGGACAAACATAATGTACAGACATTTTATTTCTAACAGAACTTTAATTACTAAACTGAATTTTTAAAAAAATAACACCCTCCCTTAAACTGAAAGCTGTCAAGCTTCAGTTTAACTGCAGCATCTTGAACTCATCCATTGTATTGACTCCCATCAACTTCCTCAGCTTTTTGAAAGGGAGAAACCTGAGAGGTTTAGTAAATATGTCTGCCAATTGGACTTCACTTCGGCAGTAGTGCATCTCTATTGTCCCTTCATTATTGAGATCTTACAGGAAATGATACTTCACATCAATGTGTTTGCTTGTTCCATGTAAAACAAGATTTTTTGACAGCTTAATGGCCGAATTATTGTCGCAGAAAATTGTAGTTGCTCTTTCTTGTTTGAATTGTAGTTCTTCAAGAATTCTCCTTAACAAAACAGCTTGACAAGCACAACCTATAGCAGCAACAAATTCCGCTTCAGTAGTCCATAAAGTGACAATTTTTGCTTTCTAGAAGACCATGAAACAGCAGCTTGAAGTGCTCTTTCTATCGTCTTGATCTCCCGCATAATCGCTATCAGCAAAACCAACAAATCTGATTTTTCACCTTTTCTTATAGAACAAACCAAAATCCTTAGTTACTTGTAAGTAGCGAAGGATTCTCTTGGCAGCTAGCAAGTGAATTTCTGTCGGACTCTCCATATACCTGCTTATAAGACTTACATCATACATTATGCCAGGCCTTGTAGCAGTAAGATACATCAAACTACCTACAATTTGCTTATAGAGTGTGTTGTCTACCATATCTCCTCTTCTAACTTTGTTTAGCTTCGAACCAAACTCAACCGGAGTGTCGACGGGATTGCAATTCTTCATCTTGAATTGATCTAAAATTTCCCGCACATATTTCTTTTGTGAAACAAATATCCCATCAACATATTGCATGCACTACTTCTAAACAAAGAAAATAATGCATCTTGCCAAGATCAGACATCTCAAATTCATTCATCATAGATCTCTTAAAATCAGAAAACATGACACCATCATTCCCAGTAAATATAATATCATCAACATATAAACACACTATGAGCATTTTTCCATGTTCTCCAATTTTAAAAAAAAGAGAGTGTTCATACGGACATTTCTGGAAACCAAATTTTTGAAAGTAAGCCTCAATACGACTATACCAAGCTCGCGGAACTTGTTTTGGTCCATAAAGAGTCTTTTTCAACTTGTATACCTTATGCTCATCTCCAACTTTTAGGAAAGCTGAGTTGACATCCAATTGAAAGATAGGCCACAAATTTTGGGCCGCCATGGCAATTATCATTCTGATTGTGTCATGCCTTGAACTGGAGCAAATAATTCTGTGTAGTTCACACCATGTTCTTGCTTGTATCCCTTAGCCACTAATCGAGCCTTATACTTGTCTATTTCACCATTTTCTTTGAGTTTCATCTTATAGACCCACTTGACACCTATGGTTTTGTTCCCCTTCGGAAGATTTGTTAACTCCCAGGTGTTGTTTGTTTCAATAGCATCAATAGCTATCCTCAATTTCCCCTCTTTGATGGTACTCTCAAAAATTGTAGGATCACAATCTACAAACAATGCAAAGTTTGAACATCTTCATGAACATTAATTCCTCTTACCTCATAATTAATCATCCACGCGGGCCTTCTGCGAGCACGACGAAGAGGCTGATTTGTTGCAGCATTTTCTTCCAAAACTGATGGTGAAGTTTCATCAGCTGCTTCAGTAGAAATTTTGGGTGTTGCAACTGCTTCTTCAACTTCATTTTGAATTAAGATTGGAGTAGATTGATGTACATTCCAATTCCAAGTGTTCTCCTCATCAAAAGCTACATCTCTGCTGGTCACAACTTTCTTTGTCAATGGATTGAATAGCTTGTATGACTTGGATGCCTCGCTAACACCAAGAAACACACATTTGCTACCTCTATCATCAAGCTTCTTTGTTTTGGCCTCTGGAACATGTGCATAAGCGATGGTAAATTGATGTGTGTGATGTTGCGAATGGTATGAGTGGTGATATTGATGTGTTATTAATGAAATAACATGATTGAGTAGTTATGGAAGTGTTATCATCTCATTATTGTGTGAGCTGGCCTATTTGCATTGGATCAAAACATTGTGAAGAGATCTATAGTAATTCTGGCGAGGTTTCTTCCAGTGATGTCAATGACAAATGATTTCGACTAGTGATAGTGATGTCGATGTTTCTTTTGGAGAGTAATATTGATGTCAAGGTTTATTCTAGCAAGTGAGATTGATGTCGAGGTTTCTTCAGATTGTAACATGGACCTTTTGCATCCCTCATGAATTCGTGTATGAGATTGAGCGGATATCATGTATTATATGACACACATGAATCAGTCAATATGAAATTGCACATCATTGCATCGCACTTCGTTAATTATGTTTTCTTTACTTATGTTTTTGAGACTCTTAACTGTGGAACACAATGATGATACACTAATTATATATTGAGGTGCGACTCCAGTTACTCATTATGTGCTTCGTGATGTGGACTGGAAACTATTTGAACATAGATTAATGAGCATGATACTTAATTAAGGCTGATTTGTAATTGTTGAGGTATTGTTGTTGAACTATGTGCTACTTGAAATTGTGAACCGATAGATTAGGCTGATCTCTGTGCAGGTTGTAGTTTGTGAGATGAAATTTCAATGGCCAAAAAAATTAATTGAAGCATTAGATATTCTTTTAATAGATTTAATTGAGAAAAAAATATTTGGTGATAAAGTTGTTTTTAGTGGAAATTTTAGACAAACTCTTCCTATTTTCTATAGTGGTAAAAAAGAAAATCGTATCCGTGAAATCTTACTGTGCTTCAAAATTTATTCCTTATCTTATAAAATTAAAATTATCCAAAAAAACATGCGCAGAATGTTTGGTCCTGTTTTCTGTGAATATTTAATGCGATTTTGTATTAATAGTGCGAAAACAAATGATAAAGTAAAAACACACTATTCCCCATTCTTTAATAATTCAATTCACTAACGAACAAGAATCTTTGCACCATTTATTCAAAGTTGCTTACCTGAATTTGTGTGTATATCATTCAAATTCTTCAATCATTGGTTCTTGCATCATCTTAACAACAAAAAATGACTTCCTCTATGAGATTAAAAATATGCTAATAACTCAATATTTGTCACCTCCAAAAATTTATTAAGCTAATTGATGAGATAATTGATCCGAAAAATCAAAGCGAATATGAAAATTTAATGCACAATTTAAATCCTGAAGTTTTACCTCCTTATAGATTGATGTTACAAAAAATTTGTCTTGAACTGCAATTAAATAACTTCAATACATATGATAGTTTATGTAATGGAAAGCATTTAATATGAAATAATTTCAAAAGTCATATCATTAGTGTCACAATATCCAATGGAGATTTTAAAAACAAACGTGTGTTATTTCAGGCATTCCCCTACTTACATTACAAGATAAAAGATTGTCTCTTCGATTAAAAATAATATAATTTTTTATACGACCATGTTATGCCATGACTATAAATAAAGCACAAGGTCAAATATGAAAACTGAAATAATGTATAATTGTTGGCACAAGAGATGAACAAAGATGATACAATAAGAAGAAAATCAGAGTGAAACTTGAGTATTTCTTATTTCTCAGAAAACTAACGTACAAGATTTTAAATAGCACTTGTAAAACAAAAAACCAAGAGAGAAAATAGGGCACTATTCCATGACATGCTAATTGACTAACTGAACCTAAATAAGACTCCTAATGCTAATACACTGAATACGTAAAAGGCTCTTAAAAAATAATAACAATAACTTAGTCAGTCAAATTACACTTCCCCTTGATTCAAAATCACATACTCTTCAACTGCTACCTGAAAATTCATGCTTAGCCCAAGGAAGAGATTTCCTAAATATATCCGTTGCTTGCTTGTTTGTGCCGCAGAATTTCAGCACTATTCTTCCACAATTACCAATGTCCAGTTGAAGTTATATTGCACATCAATGTTCTTGATTCTCCCATGAAAAGAGGAATTCTTTGCCATAGCAATTGCTGATTTTCTATCAAAAAAAATCTCAGTAGACTTATTTTGCTCATAACTAAAATCTGCAAGTAGTTTGTGGAATCATAAAGCTTGTCGTGTTGTTAAACTTGTTGTATACTCAGGCCTCAGACATTGACAAAGCTACTATTTCCTTTTTCTTTGAACTTCTTGTCACTGCTCTAGAACTAAAGCTGAAACAACTAGTAGAAGTGATTTTTCGATCGTATAAATATCCTGCATAATAACTATCTAAATATTGCTCTGTCGGACTCTGCAAAATCTGGGCACAACACTAACAGAAAAAGCAATGTATGGTATAGTGTAAGTTAGATAATTTAAGACACCAACTAGACTTCTGAACAATCTCGGATTTGATTTCTCAGTTTCATCTACATGGTGCAACTTTTTCATCTACATGGTGCAACTTCTCATTGATATTCACAGGTGTAGTTGTTCATCATATGAAATTTTTCCAAAATATCCTTTGCATATTTCTTTTGAGAAATAAAAATTTCATCTTTATCCTGGATTACTTGCTTCATTAAGTACAATTTGGGAATATTTTCACCTCTCGTGAATCCACTACCTGAAAGAATGAATCAATTTTATTGTATCACGCACGCGGAACTTGTTTTAGCCCATAAAGAGATTTTCGTAGCTTGTAGACTTTGTTCTCATTGCCATTAATAAGACAGCCCTGAGGTTGTTATAAACCTCTTCTTATAGATCACCATTCAAAAAAGCGGATTTCACATTAAATTGATACACGGGCAAACACAATTGCGCACTAAGGCTAAGACAACTCTCATTGTTTCAAATCGTGCAGCAGGAGAAAAATTTCAGAATCTATACCTTGTTGTCGTGAATATTCTTTTGCCACAAGACGAGCTTTATGCTTTTGAATGCTCCCATCTGCACTGCACTAATTTGTTCAAAATACCCACTTGAGCCTTATCACGTTCCTTTTTTCAGGTGAATCAACTAACTCCCACGTAGAATTTCTTTCAATTGCTTGCATATCTTCTACCATAGTATTCTTCCCTTCAGATTGTTTTTCCATTTCTTCATAAGAAATAGGATCTGAAACAAGCAAAGCAAATTGACAAGAAGCATTTGCATTGTTAGAATATATGGTATTTGGTTTCTTTTCTCTTGTTGATCGTCTTAGTGGAATTGGCTCATCAGAAGATTCGTCAAGTGTTGCATCTGTTGTTGGTGCACTAGGAACATTTCTAGGAGTAGGATCTACTGCTGCAGGTTCTTCCTCAGTAAATACAATTTGATCTCAAATTCCTTAAATTGAAGTTCCAAAATGCATCCTCAATTAATACAACATTTCTACTTATGACCACTTTGATACTTATGAAATTATAGAGATGATATGCATTGGATTGAAGACTATAGCTAACGAAAATACATTTTTCAGATATTTCATCAAGATTCTAATGAAAATTAACCAAAGCATATGCTATTCAAAAATTCTTAAGTGGCTTACCCATGGCTTCTTTCCATTCAAAGCTTCAAGACATGTCGTGTTCCATACAACTTTTGTTGGAGAGATTGTTTAGAAGATAAACATCGGTTGCAACAGCTTCTCCCCAAAATTAATCTGGTAAGCCCTTTGCTTTCAGCGAGCTTCTAGCCATTTAATAAACAGTAATTGCAACAGCTTCCCCCCAAAAGTAATCCGGTAGACCCTTTGCTTTTAGATAGCTTCTCACTACTTCCACTACCGTCTGGTTCTTTCGTTCTGCCACACTATTTTGATCCGGTGTGTATATTGTTGTAAGTTCCCTGAGAATTCCATTCCCATCACAAAATACATTAAATAGTTTAGACAAGAATTCACTACCTCTATGGATACAAGGTGATTTTGTTCTTGCCACTTTGATTCTCTCCTAAGGCTTTAAATTTCTTGAAATTATCAAAGGTTTCTTATTTGAATTTCAAGAAATAATTCCAGCTAAAACGGTTGTAATCATCAGTAAATATAAAAAAATACCCCACCGAGGGATTCCATTTTCATTGGCCCACACCAGCTAGCATGCACAAGTTCATGACAAGTTGTAGCCCTCCATGAGTTCCTGGCTTGCTTCCCATAAATACATCCTTCACACAAGTAAAGTTCATTTATTTTTGGCAAGCTAATAAACATATATTTTTTAACCAAAAGTTTCTACCCATTGACATTTAAATGCCAATAATGTAAGTGCCACAGATTAGTCTCCTTCTTTCCTTTGACAACTAAGACAATATTTTCAACACTTGAAATATCAAGGGGAAACATTTTCTTTTAATCATAGATACATGAGCTATGGTGCGTCCTAATTTTTTATATTTAGTATCACATTTTTTATCATCAAACACAACTGATTATCTACTAGTCATGAATTGACCAACACTTAACAGCTTGTGAACCAAAGTGGGAACATATTGCAGGTCATATAAAAGTTTCACATTACCTTAGACAGTTTTAATCTCAACAACACATTTCCCTTCAACGTGCACTTGTTTGTCATCTCCTAGTCATACTTCACTTTTCTGTAACTCATCAAGATCTCTAAATAGGGACTTCGAACTTGACATGTGAATGGAACATCCGCTATCAAATGAACCACACAGCATTCACACTTTAAGTTAGTGGGAAATGAGTCATAAATAAATTACTTTCTTCTTCCACATTTTGAGTGAAATTAGCTTCCTTCTGCTCGTCTTTCTACTTCATCGAACAATCAACTTCTTCATTGTTAAATTTCTTGCAGCGTCAATATAAAATTGTGCTTTTGTATTTATGTGATTCACCAACCTAGTTTCTACCTCTGCCACCACCATGAAATCGTTCACGAATATTACTTCTGCCATGTTCTCTACCTGTTGAGTTTTTTTGTTTTTACCTTGTAAGTGAACTCACTCTTTACCTTGAATGCTTTCTCTTGAACTTTCTCATGGGACCTATTAAGCCTATCTTCATGAGCTATCAAGAAACTCATTAATTCATCAAAAGAATGAGTGATAGGTCCTTACATTCCTCAATTGCAGTAACAACATGCTCAAATTGGTGGTTCTCAATACTTTAGACACAACCATTTTACTATCAATGTTTTCACCATAAGACCTTATGCTATTAACAATAGCAGATGTTACAAAAAAATAATCTTGCACAGATTGGTTTTCATTCATCAACAATGTTTCAAAATCATATTGGAGAGTTTGTAATTTGATAATAATTACCTTGTCATCACTATGGCATTCTTGTTCCAGGATCTCTCATGCCCGTTTAGAGGTCTTCGTTGTTGATATGCGAGGAAAAATATCATCATAAAGAGCTTGTTGGATCATGAAAAGAGCTTTCAAATATCTTTTTCGATGTTTTCTCAGTTGGTTTGCATTCACTTCCGGATTCGAGTTTCAGCTACATCCCACAGTTTTTGAGCCTTAAAAAGAGATTTCATCTCAATACTCCAAAATTAATAATTCTCCCCTCTGGAAATTGGAATCATGGGCTACTACGATGCTGCTATTTCGTTCCCTGTCATGGAATTTTTTTTCTTTCTTCAAAAAATATCTAACAATATTTCACTATTTTTTTCTCTTACTTTACCAATATCCCTAATTGATAAAAAAGATGGATTCTAACATGGACTTAAGCTCTGATACCAAAATTGTTAGCACAAGAGACAAATAAAAATAATGTAATACGAAGAAAAGGATAGAGAAACTTAAGTATTTCTTATATCAATGAAAACTAGTGTATTAGATTTTAAATAGCACTTGAAAAACAACAACTAAGAGAGAAAATAGGGCACTATCTGATTACCTGCTAATTGACTAACTGCAATTAAATTAAGACTCCCAATCCTAATAGCATACGTAAAAGGCACCTAAAATTACTGATAATAACTTAATGACTTTTGAATCAGTTAGATAACATAAACATGACCTTAACTTGGTGCTAGCCGACAACTATGACCTTTAACTTTGTGTGTGCACTAGTAGACACTTTAGACACATTCATCCTACATGAAAAATTTGTGTTCTATGTGACGTCATATGTGTATTGTGTCATGTAGGATATGTGTGTGTACTTGTTCAATTTTATACAAGTTTAAGTGTCTACTTGTGCGTACTCAAAGTTGGAGGACATTGTTTTTTGTCGAAACCAAGTTAATTGTCATGTTTATGTATTATGTCATGAGAATTTGTACGCATTTATTTACGGAAACCTATGTTTTCTCATGGCCAATTATATGTTGCTTTATCTCGAGCCAAAAAATCTAAAGGCGTCAAACGATTAATCATACCAATAAATATTCAGGACAACGGCGATCCTACTACATAAAATATAGTTTATGAAAAATCATATAAAAAGCTTTTTCATAATATCTAGGTATGTTACAGACACAATTGTAGCATTCTCTATCTTTTTAAATTTAAAAGTTATTCTTCTTACCATCACTACTAATAGATAGTATCATGTTCATGTGCATTTTTATAATTATTGCAGGTTAGACCCATATGGCACATATACTTATTCTTAACTTTGTCACTCCTAAGTCACAAGATTGGATATGAAAAATGTAAGTTATAGACAAGTATCCTCCCTAAGACACCAAAAATAAAGTCAAGAAATATCAAAATGCGTCTCTTAAAGGATGAAGAGGTTATTCTCCCTTCTACAAAATAAGTAGAGTATTATGTGACTTTTACACTTCACAAATCTTTATATATATTACTGCACTTGCTACCAAATGTTTCACCTCACTGTTTTTAATTGTATGATGTTTCTCTTAAAAAATGAAATAGTCATTTAATGAGTTTTTGCTTTCTCGGTAAATTTTGTCTTTTTCTAAATATTTTTTGTTTATGATCTACACATTCAGAAACATTTACTAAACTATAACTATTATAATATAGAAATAATACTTCTTATGGCTTAACGACTGAAGAATCAAATTCAGGCAACCATGTAGAATGTTGATATAACACATTATGTAAAATATTTTATGCCCTTTCAAAAGTACCTGATATTAGTAGCACAAATTAAAGAATCGGCACACGAATAAGTTACTCTGTTCAACAGATTCATTTTAAAATCGATACTGAACCAATTGACAAAGGCATCCCCCCTTCCCCAGAGAATTTATTGCCTCCTCCTAATAGATTGTTTCACACCTTTTGATGGTTTTGGCCAACAAGTGAAAGACTCATAATTCGGTAATTGGAAGTCTCCATCACCTATATTTGTAAAATAGCATTCAACTTCTTAATGAAAATTTTCTTGCACTACTTATTAACACCGCCCCTCAAAGTTACGCGACCAATTGAAAGAAGATACAATAATTTATCGTCATGGATTCGTATTAAGTCCATACTTTCCCACTTAATTAATACATCGTATAATATTTCACGACTATGATGAATGCATTGTTTGTGAAATTTCATGTCTTTTTTCATACTCCCTCGGTCTCATTTTATGTGAGGTAGTTACACTAGAAACGAAGTTTTAAGAAAAAAAAAAGAAGGCTTTTAAAATTTGTGGTCCAAAATGAATGACAGAAATTTATCTGAATGTATATCATTTCATTAAGGGTAAAATAGACAATTTATAGTACAATTATTACTTAATGTAGAAAGTTGTCATTCTTTTTTGGACTAACTAAAAAAGAAAAATAAGTCATATAAATTAGAAAGTACCATCTAATATTGTATTTCTTTCTTTGTATCATCTCCTTGTTCACTCTTTCTTTATTGTACTCCCCTTTCTCCATATCGAGGAAGTCATGATGATGAAGTAGTGTAGAAAGTAATAAAAGATGTTCTTGCTATTACTCATGTAGGAGTAAAAATCTTCTTTTAAGTCCTTAAATATATCATTTTTATCTACTTTTACAAACTAACATTTTGATTATCACAACAATGCTATTTATGCAGGGGAAACAATCCTCTCTTTTATTTATCTTGTACCTTAACTAGGGTGGTAATATCAGCCCATGTAAGTGAAATGAAACCAGTTTGTCCATATTAAATTAAATGGATCACTCATATTTTCTTTTCTTTTCTTAAATGGGCAAATATATTCTTCAACCTATCTAATCTCATACAAATATGGATAAAATGTGCTAACATGAGAATCCATATCTAACCCATATAAGTGAAATGAATTTATTATTTTTTTTTTGAAAAACATATACATTTTTTGTTTTTGCAAAAGAAAAAAAAATTAGGGGTAGGTTGGTGGAAAGTGGGGGGCGGTGTCATGCCCTGAGCTACCCCCGAGACGCGGACACGGAACCTTGGACCACAAGTGATCCCAAACTAACCATGCTGGCATGATCATGAGCATACTAAAGATAATAAAGTGTTGCGGAAGCTAAATCATACTTAAAATGAAAAGATGGGGAATACCCATATTCTATAACTAAGATATTTGAAAACAATTAGTTTAATACAAAAGAAATAATAGCCCAATACTAAGATTAATCTATCTATGTCGGAAAATAGCCTCTAAACTAGACTAGAAATACTGGGACAAGCCCCAGCTAAATCTAGCAAAAACTGAAACAAAATGACTAAAGACTGAAATGAAACTCATGACTGTTGTCCTCGGAGAATGAGGACTCACCACTGGAGATCGGGAAATCGATCAATGCGTGATCTGGATGCTGAGAACCTGAACCTACTTCACGAGAAGATGTAGCGCACGTGTGCGTCAGTACTTGAAAGGTACTGAGCATGTATGATAGAGTAAAGCTGAAATAAAACATAACTGAACAAGCACAAAAACAAGTATAATAATCTGAATGTGATGTGTTGATTTCTGAGCTAACTGGATGCAATGAACAATTTATAACATGCTGAAACTAAATGTTGAATATACTGATAAATGGGCAATGCAGAGAGTCTGACTGAACTGTGGGAGCTACTAAGAACCGATAATAAAACCACATGAGCTAAATGTGGAGTCTGATGTATACGCCCCATCGAGAGGACCCAATATACCTGGCCAAAGGTATAAAGCCATGCTAGTGTGATCACTAAACTGATTACCCACAGAGAGGACTTACAACCTACTTGGCTAGTAGGTCGTGGACTATTGGATACGCTAAACCCTAGTCCAACTAGATATTATACTACTCCCAATGAATTTTGTAAATTAACTGATTATGTCTGAGTTTCTGTAAATACTGGATAGCTCGAAACTAAACATGCAAACTGAGAATGCAACAATTAATCTGGTAATTATGCATTTATAACTGAGGCATGTATGTCTGAAGTGTCTGAAATATCTGACCTAGCATGTGTAATTCAAGAACTAAATAAATAAAAAGCTAGGATTCTGAAATTCATGCAATAATCTGAGTAATAACATGATAATCTTATTTGGAACATATATTTAATAAATTCATGAAGTTATATCAAAGTTAAAGAAACCCTAGGTTTAACCATGATAAGAGAACAAAAAACTGACTGAAACTAAGGACCCAATGAGTGAAAGGAACGCACTAGTGAAATCCCACATACCTGGTGATGAAATCCACAGAAAAATACTTAAGTTTCGGGACTGGAACTGCTGGATCTTGTGGCGTTCTTGAAGTAGGGTTCTTGGCTTTTTTCTCCTCTCTTGCTTCTAATTTTCTATGTTTTGATTTAATGATTTGACTTGGATATGTTTTAATTATTTTTCTAGGCTTAAACTGACTAAAATCTGATGATTTAGGGTCAAAACGACGTAACTTAGGGTTTAAACGGAGTGGTAAAGTTCAAAAAGCCCCCTGGAAAGGTTGCTGTCGGGCCTCACGACGGCTAGGACTGACGGTCCGTCGTGCGCCCGACGCCCCGTCGTTGGGTCCGTCGTGAGGGCCTTCTCGATAGTCCTTTACTAAAATGGCATAACCTTTTACTCGGAGGTCTTATTTTAGCAAAGTTGGTGGCTATGGAAAGATACTTCAATTATCTATCTGTGGGTAGGTCATGGGCGACCTAATTCATTTTGTGATAAGATTTATGATCATTTTAAATTGACCCAAATGCATTTCCCCTTAATTGGATGCAAATTTTCCACCTACGATCAGACCTACGGACCGTAGATCCACCTACGAACCATGCTGGTCATCAATAGATCTTGTCAGAGAGTGGTTGAAGGGAGTCTTGATCGACGGTCACGGACTACGGACCGTCGTTTGACCTACGGACTGTAAGTTCCTCCGTCGTCCAAGACTTGACCAATTTTTTTATGCTTAAATTTTTTGGGAGTTTATGATACCGTCGACGGTTGTGCAGGACGGACCGTGGTTCAGGCTACGGTCCGTCGATGCCACCGTTGGTAGCACCTGCAGATTTTTCTGAAAAACTTATTTTTGGTCTGTTTTGGCTACGGGGTGTTACAATCTCTATCAAATAAAATTATATGAATAAATAAATATTAACTCAAAATCATATACAATATTTATTGTTGAACATTATGCTACAAAACAACAATCTCTTTGATTTTTATTATTAGAAAATGTATTCAAAAAATTTCAAAACAAGATCTGAATTTTTAAGAACCATTTTGAGTGATTTTAGAAAATTCCAACAATTAACAAAGCAGAGAAAATTCAACGGCTCTGATGCCAAATGTAAGATATTCACAGAGGAATGACCCAAAGGAAATATAGAATAATTTACATACCTCTATCCATTGTAGCGATATAGTCGGAGTCCACAATTCTTCTTTTCTCCAAAGATCTTCTAAGCTCTCAAAACCTCACTCTTAGATGGTATGGAGTTTTTAGAACTAATATGCTTGCACCTTTGAACCAAATGACATATTTATTACCGTTCTTCCATCAAGAACGGTATAGAGGTTATGGAAAGTTACCAACCAGTAGAGTAGTAGGATAGTGAATCCATGTAGTGGGATAATGGTAGTTAAACATTATGCCGTTAGTGGGATGATGGGTAATTAACTACTTTCCCATTAGTGGGATAATGGATAGTTAACCATTATCCCATTAGTGGGAGAATGGGTAATTAACCACTTTCTCATTAGTGGGATAATGGATAGTTAACTACCTTCTCATTAATGGGATAATGGGTAGTTAACTACCTTCCCATTAGTGAGATAATGGACCCATGTAATACAGACCATATTAGCATTAACAAAAATGCTAACATACCAATCTCTTTTTGGATATTTTGATGTTAAAATTAAGATTTTTACTTCTGGTGAACTCAAATTTTCTGTGAAGATTTACCCGAAATATTAAACATCACACTTACCTTGTTTAGGTAGAAGAATTATTCCAGATATATTATATGCTTGAATAATCATATCAAACATAAATGAAATCTTAGTTTATTTTGGAAAGTACAAAAATAGATTTCATTGTAAGCACAAGATCGAGTCAATAACATAATTTAAAACAAAAATATAAATGAAGGAACAAAAAATGACGTAAATTTAAATTGGCGAATATGCATTTAAGTATAGCACCAAATTTGCATAAAGAGTATTAGTGTAGCCCCATAAATATAACCTGCAAGTAACCATCTCCTCTCTTCAATATACTTGTATCACGTACCTCTTCTTCCTTAAAAAAATCAACCATTTATTTTACTTTTCCTATATATTATTCGCAAACACCACAAAGTCATAAAAACTTTTTGAATATTTTTTGAGCTTGCAAATAACATAGAGAAAGTAATAGTGACTGAACGTATGTTTAATGAAGAAGAGTTGTCTGATGTAACTTTGTTTAAGAGATGGGATAATTGCTTGAAGGCAATATTTACCAATCTCGTATTGGAAATTTTGAGCATAACTTAGGGTTTTTACTTTTGGTGAACTCAAAACTTTTTGAATATTTACCAAACATATTCAACATTACACTTTTCTTGTTAGGTAGAAAAGACTATTCCTGATATATCTTATGGTTGAGTAAGCATGTCAAAAATAGATAAAATATTATTATCTTGTGAAAGTATACAAATAAAATTTCATTACAAGCACGCGATCAAATCAACAACATAAATTTAACACAAACATATAAATGAAACCACAAAAGATGAAATAATTTTAATTGACGAACATACTCTATTTATGTTAAACCTTCACAATAATCACGTAAACATTCATATCTGATTTTGAGTTGACCAAAATTGAAAACCCTTAGTATAGCACCGAATTCGCCTAAACAAGATTGGTATTGCCCCATATAACCTGCACGTAATCATCTTCTCTATTTAAGATACTTGTATCATGTAACTCTTCTTCGTTAAATGTATCAACCGTTGGCTTCACTTTTCCTGTTATCCGCTAACACAACAAAGCCCAGAATTTTTTTGAATTTTTTTTGTGCATGCAATTAACAGAGAAATTAATAGTGGCTGAAGATATGTTTAATGAAGAAGAGTTTCCTGATGTAAGTGTGTTTAAGATATGACATAATTGCTTGGAGGTTATATGTATCAATCTTGTTTTGACAATTTTAATGCTAAACTTGGGATTTTTACATCTGGTGAACTCAAAAATTTTCAGTAAAAATTTACCCAACATTAAACTCACCTTTGTTAAGGGAGAAATACTATCCTGATATATCCTATGCTTGAGTAAGCATGTCAAAAATAAATGAAATCCTATTTTCTTTTGGATAGTACAAAAATAAAATTCCATTGTAAGCACCCAATCGAATCAACAACATTAAACTTAACACAAACATATAAATGAAGGCACAAATAATGAAATAATTGTAATTGACGAATATACTCTATTTATGTTAAAAACCTTCATTTAAAGCCCTAAGTATAGCGCCAAATTTGCCTAAAGAGGATTGGTGTAGCCCCATATATAACCTGGAAGTAATCATCTCCTCTATTCGACATACTTGTATCATGTGACTCTTCTTCGTTAAACATATCAATCATTGACTTCACTTTTCCTATTATTCACAAACAAAATAAAGCCCCATAAACATTGTGAATGTTTTGTGCTAGCAAATAACATAGATAAAGTAATATTGGCGGAAGGTATTTTTAATGAAAAAGAATTGTTTGATGTAAATGTATTTAAGAGATGAGGTCTTCTCTTCGATGTTATATGCACCAATCTTGTATTGGCAATTTTGATGCTAAACTTAGGAGCTTTACTTCAGGTGAACTCAAAACTTTATGTGGAAATTTACCCAACATATTCAACATTACACTTATCTTGTTTAAGTAGAAAAACTATTTCTGATATATCTTATGCTTGAGTAAGCATGTCAAATATAGATTAGATCTTATTTTCTTTTGAAAGGTACAAAAATAAAAATTCCATTATAAGCACACGATTGAATCAACAACATAAATATAACACAAACATTTAAATGAATACACATAATATGAAATAATTTAAATTGACTAATTTACTTTATTTATGTTTAAAACCTTTACGATAATCAGGTAAACATTCACATATGATTTTTAGTTCACGAAAAGTAAAACCCTAATTATAGAACCAAATTTGCCTAAAGAGGATTAGTGTAGCCCCATATAACCTGCATGTAATCATCTCCTATACTTAACATACTTGTATCACGTAACTCTTCTTTGTTAAGCAGATAAACCGTTGACTTTACTTTTCCTGTTATTCGTAAACTTAACAAAGCCCCAAATTTTTTTCAATATTTTTGTGCTTGCAAATAACAGATAGAGAAAGCAATAGTGACTAAAGATATGTATAATGAAGAAGAGTTGCCTGATATATATATATA
>NC_028639.1:62096124-62102478 GCF_001406875.1 Solanum pennellii
TATATATATATATATATATAAGTGTATTTAAGAGATGAGATGATTGCTCGGAGATAAATGTACCAATCTCGTTATGTCAATTTTGATGCTAAACGTAGGATTTTAACTTCTGGTGAACTTAAAATTTGTGCGAATATTTACCCTACATTACACTTACCTTGTCTTGGTAAAAAACTATTCCTGATATATCCTATGTTTGAGTAACCATGTCAGAAATAAATCAAAATCGTATTTTCTTTTGGGAAGTACAAAAATAAAATTTCATTCTAAGAACGCGATCGATTCAACAACACAGATTTATCAGAAACATATAAATGAAGGCACAAAAAATGATATAATTTAAATGGACGAATATACTCTATTTATGTTTAAAACCTTCACTTAAAAACCCTAAGTATTAGCACAAAATTTTCCTAGGTGTAGCCTCATATATAACCTGCAAGTAATCATCTCCTCTAGTCAATTGTATCACGAAACTCTTCTTCGATAAGCATATCTACCATTGACTTTACTATCCCTATTTTTCGCAAACACAACAAAGCCCCAGAAATCTTTTGAATATTTTTTGTGCTTGCAAATAACAGAGAAAAAGTAATAGTGAATGAAGATATTTTGAATAAATAAGAGTTGCTTGATGTAAGTGTGCTTAAGATATGATATGATTGGTTGGAGGTTATATGTACCAATCTCGCTTTGGCAATTTTTCTGCTAAACTTAGGGTTTTTGCTTATGGTGAACTCAAAACATTATGTGAATATTTGACCAACATATTCAATATTACACTTACCTTGTTTAGGTAGAAAAACTATGCTTGAGTAAGCATGTCAAAATTATATGAAATCTTATTTTCTTTTGGTAAGTACAAAAATATAGTTCCATTATAAGCATATGATCGAATTAAGAACATACATTTACCTCAGACATATAAATGAAGGAACAAAAAAATAATTTAAATTGACAAATATACTCTACTATTTCTAACTCTAAATAATCGGCTGAGGTGACATTCTAAGAGACTGTGATATGGCAATTTTTGTATACCCGTCTAGTTATAACTAGGTCACCGACTGGAGTAGAGACTGAGAAAGGGTCTGAGAGAGTTTCTGGACAAACACTGAATTGGATTGCTATGTAAGGAGTTACAAAGGAAAGAATAGCCACATGGATCTAACAATGCATAAACATCAAGGTAAAAGACTCGTAACGTACCAGTGACTACATCAGGAGAACCTTCCTGATACTGGCGAGGCTGAAAAGCATACGACCTGTTATGGCGCTGACCGCCACCTGTACCAGATGTGTTACTCTTCTGAGTCGGGCAACCTGCTGGTTCTGCTGAAGTTGAAACTGAGGCCTATCATTACTGCCTCCTTGACTGTGTCTAGAAGGACAATCCCTAACCTGTGACCAGACTGACCGTAGCCAAAAGATCTTTCATTTCCTACAAGGCACTCGCCTGGGTGGTTCTTACTACACTTAAGACAAGTGCGGTAAGTCTTGGTGCCTTAAACACTTCCATGAGACTTAGAGCCTGGTGCCCTACCCTTCTGATCATACTTGTTCTTGGAGGATGGAACAGTAGCTGATGAAAGGGTTGGGGTTGAAAATTCTGATGACTCTGCGACTGATTTCCAACACCTATTTCTTCTGAGAGTAGTCATAGTTCCTAGTCCTAGATTTCTTATTCTCCATGTCATGTTCCCTAAGCTTATCAACCCTCAACCTGCTAAGCATGAGTTATAAGCCCAAAGATGTTTATATCTCCCAGTAACATAGCGTGTCTGCACTTAGTTTTCACCAAACTCTGACACTCCATACAAGAAATTATTCACCTGAGCCCTGGAGTCAGCAACAATGTGAGGAGCATACCTGGAAAATTGGTTAAACTTAAGTCATTCTCTTAGACTGTCATGTTTCCCTGCCTTAATTCCATGAATTCCTGACCCTTTTCTTCTCTCAACTCTATTGGGAAACACTTGAAAACAAGGTCTCACTAAATCAATCCCAAGTAATAGGATTTGCATATGTACCTCTATTTTCCTTCCACTAAGTGTACCAGATATGAGCAACATCATTCAACTGGTATGATGCCAACTCAACTCGATCATTTCCAGTGACCTGCATCACCTCACATATCTTGATCACATCCAAGAAATTCTGGGGATCCTCACTAGTATGCTATCCTAAGAACTCGGGCGAATTCATCCTAACAAAGTCAAGAACCCTAACCGGTATTGATCCACCATTTGCAGTCACCTGAGCTTGAACCCGTTGACTTTTCTAGTTGGACACACTCTTAGCCAATATCTGAATGGGTTCCTTAATTCAGCATTGGAGACTTCCTGATCTGGGATTGGAGAAGCTGCATCCGCACTCCTAGCGTTATATCTACGAGAAGGCATGATCTGAAACGTAAAACGTCGATTTAGAATGAAATTAGATCATACCTTACGTATGATAAGAATAACAAAAAAGTGCAGTTTTTTCTTATACACTTCATAGCCTCGCTCTCATTAGATGTGGTTCACTTCATACCCATGAAAAGGACTATACTTAGTGCGGCTTTTCAGACATCCTACGACACTTAAACCTAGTGCTCTGATACCAAGTTTTTCACGCCCCGAGCTACCCCTGAGACACAGATACGGGACCTAGGACCATGAGTGATCCCAAGCTAACCTTGCAGGAATGATCATGAGCATACTAAAGATAATAAACTGAGGCAGAAGCTAAATCATAATTTAGAATGAAAAGATGGGGCATGCTAAAACTGAGATATATGCTAACTGACTAGAAGTGTTGGACAGGCCCCAACTAAGTGTAGCAACAACTTAAACTAAAGGACTAAAATACTATAAATAACTCATCAATATTGTCCTCTGAGAATGAGGACTCACCACTAATTCTTGCTGATTTGGAGATCAGAAAATGATCTAAGCGTGATCTGAATGCTGAGAACCTAAATCTATATCACAAGAAGATGTAGCGCACGTATGTATCAATACTTGAAAGGTACTGATCCTGTAGGATAGAATAAACTGAAATAATACATAACAGAACAAACACAAAAGCAAGTATAATATTCTGAACATGATATACTCAATTCTGAACTAACTAGATGCAATAACCAAATTTATAACATGTTGAGACTGAATACTAACTGAACTATAAATATGGTCAATGCAATAGAGTGTGACTGAATTGTAGGAGCTACTAATAACCGATAATAAAACCACATGAGCTAAATGTGGAGTCCGATGTATACACCCCATCGAGAGGACCCAATATACCCTGCCAGAGGTATAAATGCATGCTGGCGTGATCACTAAACTGATGCCCACGGAGAGGAATTACAACGTACTTGACTAGTAGTTCTTGGACTATTTGGGTACGATGAACCCTAGTCCAAGTTTGTATTCTGCTACTCTCAATGAATTAAGTGATTAAGACATTATGACTGGCTTTCTGTAAATACTAGATAGCTCAAAACTGAACATCCAAACTGATAATGCAACAATTAATTTGATTATTATGCATTAATAACTGAAACATGTATATCTAAAGTAATTGAAATATCTGACCTGGCATGTGTAACTCAATAACGAAATAAATACAAAAGTAGCTAGGGTTCTGAAATTCATGCGATAATTCAAGTATTAACAGTCTAATTTGATTTAGAACATATAACTAACTAATTCATGATATACTATTAAAGTTCTAGAAACCCTAGGTCTAATCATAATAAGGTAATTAAGAATATGATTGAAAACTAGGGACCCAATGGGTGAAAGGAAACCATTAGTGAAATCCCACTTACCTGGTGATGAAATCCACAGAGAAAACTTTGTTTTGGGGCTGGAACTGGTGAACCTTGCTGCGTTCTTGAACTAGGGTTCTTTACCTTTTTCTCCTCTCTTTCTTCTAATTTTCTAAGTTTTGATTTATGATTTTTGACTTATGTAAGTTCTTGTTATGTTTCTAGGCTTAAACTGACTAAAATCAGATGATTTATTTCTTAAACGACGCACCTTAGGGGTTAAACAAACTAGGAAAAGACCAAAATATGCCTGAACTAATTATTGTTGGACCAATCGACGACATGGACTGTCAATCGATGGTCTATCATTTGGGTCCGTGATATACCGTGGTTTCACGGTATTATTAATACTTTTTCCTTAAGTTTAGTGTGTCTAAAAGCCTTTTTGTGCTAATTTTTAGATAAGTTTCTCCTTATTTGCAGGAAATCTGTCCAAAGATGAATGCGGAGGTTTGTGAGCGAAAAAATGCAGAAGAGACCACCTACGTAGCTTGTGACGTTCCGTCATGCTTGTGACGGTCCGTAGGTGGCAGCGTAGTGCAGCTGCTGAAGGAAGATGGGGAAGTCTGACCAAGTGTGGGGTTACGGAGTCCATGACGGTCCGTCGTGTCTATGACGGTCCGTCCTGCAGGTTCGTTATGAAGTTCAGAGAAGTAATCCCAGTACCCATTTTCCAAGAGTTCAAGTGTTTTGGAACGAAGACCCTCGACGGACCGTCGAGTCTGTGACGGTCCGTCATATTTTCCGTCAAGGGTAATAAAGAGAGCAGCAGAAGAAATTGCACAAGTATGGGACGACGAAGTCCATGACGGTCCGTCGTGACCACGACGATCCGTCGCGAGATCCATCAACCCAGCGCGTTTTGACAGATTTCCAGCAATTAGAATCCTTGTTTAATTAGGTTTTTATTTTCTATAAATAGTTCGAAAAAACCTCGCTTTTGAGGTTAGACTCTGGACCATTGTTAGACTTTTGAATATTGTGAGACTCTTGATTATTTTGTAGACTCTTTGAGATATTATTGATTATCTTGAGACTTTTATCATTGATTGTTTGTGACTTTTACTGATTAATCAAGCAAGCGTTTGGATTTTACTCTTTCTCATTGAAATAAGTACATGAATTCTTATATCATATATTTGAATATTGTGATTATGACTATGGGTAACTAAACTCCATAACTAGGGTTGTGTGAACCATAGGCAAATAATGAGGTAAAACCTAACTAAAATAACAATTCTAGAATAGTGTCTTGCATGTATTAATAATTATTTCGCTTAGAAGTCTTTTTAACGGATGGCCAACGTTAGAACTCCCCTTAATGCTACTTTCCGGACCAAGGAGGTAAATAATAGGAAAAAAATTATCAACATAGATTTAGTGTATACTATCTAATAGGCTAGTATTGATTGGTACGAGGTAATAACTTAGTCAAATATCGAATACGATGCTTAATATGAGGTAAAGATAAGGGTTAGGAAAGCAACACACGTAGCCGGACCAAGGTGCGGAGTGAGATTTTCTAGATGCCGGACCAAGGATTTAGAAATACATAACTTATCAATTTGCATGCAAGATACTAGGAAAGAATTGTTATAGTTAGAATTATCAAGTTATGAACCTGTGGGGAACACGTAAACCCTAGTTACTTTGATTAATTGATTAAACTCCAACATTCGAAGCTGTTAGTTGTCTCCTTTTATTTTGCTAGTTATTTTCATTTACTTAGAAATAGAAACCCCCCTTTTATTGATTTTTCTTTCCAAGAATGTAATTCACTGAACATTAGTAGTAATAAATTGAAGGTAAGTCTAAACTATTTTCCTTATGGGAACGATCCCAACCTCACTAGTTGGGTTATTTACTTGACACGACCGCTTTACTTCTTATTTGAGAAGTAAGTTTGAGCGTATCAAATTTTGGCGCCGCTGCCGGGGAAAGTAGCTTTTAGATTAACTTAAACTTATTACTATAGTTTAGTTGATATTTTCTTGATTTTACTTTGTTTTATTGTTTTTGATTTGTGCAGAATCAACCTCCTTGTATGCCAAATACACTGAGAGGAAGAGAACCCTTGTTTCCCTACGATCACGAATTAGAGCGTACACTACGCAACATGAATAGAAACTTGGGAATTAATGATGATGATCCAAACCAGAACATCCCAGCTCCGGTTGATGTTCATGGTCAGTTGTTACCCGATGCTCCCGGGTGAACACAAACAGAGGGGACAAAATCCCGCTCCACGGCCCCAAGCATACTACAGAGGCTATGACAACATAGCAGACTCTGATAGGCCACTTGTGTTGCCTCCTTTACCACCAGGTCATACTTTTGTGGTAACCAGTAGCCTGATGCAAATGCTCATTGCAAGAGGTTTGTTTTCAGGGCTACCTTCTGAGGATCCACATGCCCATATAGCTAAGGTAAGGGCAGTGTGTAAAAGTTGTGTAGGGAGTCCTGACTTGAACTTAGATGTAATAGGGCTCAGAGTGTTTCCTCTCTCACGGACGGGAGAGGCTGCTATATGGTTCACT
>NC_028639.1:62102671-62106396 GCF_001406875.1 Solanum pennellii
TCCACTCACAACCCAGCCACAGATGAGATTCGTGAAGAAATGGCTCAGATGAGAACTGAGCTTGGGATTGTACTAAAACATGTAACTGGGGGTGCAAAAAAGATAAATGCAGTCAACTACTTGTTGAAACCACCGCCACCTAATGATGAATGCTATTATGCGGAGGACACCTATGCAGTAAATGAGCAGACGGGGGGTTTCCGACCGAGCGCCCAAGGCTCAAATCATGATAATTGGCGCCAAGGTCAACGGAACCAAGGTCGGATCTATGGTAACTACAACCGTGAGGGTCATTATGGCCGAGATGGAAACTACAACCGCGACAACAACATCAACAGGGGTAACTACGGTAACAGAAATGATAGGAATGGGCCCTATGTCCCTCCTCAAAATCGTGAAGTTACTCCTAGGGATGGTGGGGATAGTATGGCGCGAGTTGAGGATATGTTGTACAAAATGATGAGGAGGTTCGATGCTAGTGATGAGCACATTAAAGAGTTAAAATGCGATTTAGCAAGTAATGGGCAAAAAGTCGATACACATGCAATATCGATTAAGCAGATCGAGTTGCAAATGGCCCAATTATCTGCGACAGTGAACACACGGCAACCGGGCACTCTTCCTAGCAACACTGTCCAAAATCAAAAAAATGATGCGCACTGTATGGCAATCACTACTCGGGGTGGTAAGCAAACCATTGACCCACTTATGCTGTCTAATGAGGAAAAGGTGAGAAAGGTTGATGATAAGGTGGTAAAGGGTAGTGGTGAAGCAGAAGAGAGCACTGGAAAAGATACAGAAGTCCCTATGAAGGTATTTCCCATGCCTAGACCACCACCACCCTTCCCTCAGAGATTAGTGAAAGAGATCGAGGATGGTAAATATCGGCGTTTTATAATAATGCTGAAGCAGCTTTCTATCAATGTCCCTTTGGTAGAAGCTCTTGAACAAATGCCCGGTTATGCCAAGTTTATGAAAGATCTGGTTACAAAGAAAAGATCGGTCACTTTTGAGGATGATGATAGAATGCAGCATTGTAGTGCTATTGCTACAAGATCTCTCGTACAAAAGAAAGAAGATCCGGGTGCGTTCACTATTCCTTGTACAGTCGGGTCATTACATTTTGCCAAAGCATTATGTGATCTGGGGGAAAGCATAAATCTCATGCCCCTCTCGATTTACAAGAAGTTGGGTTTGGGTGACCCAAATCCCACTGCGATGCGGCTACTGATGGCTGATCGAACAGTGAAAAGGCCTATAGGGATACTCCATGATGTGCTAGTAAAAGTGGAGTCATTCATATTTCTGGCAGATTTTGTTATTCTTGATTGTGAAGTCGATTTTGAAGTGCCTATTATTCTTGGGAGGCCATTCCTTGCTACAAGTAGAGCCTTAGTTGATATGGAAAAGGGGCAGATGAAATTTTGGTTGAACAATGAAGAAGCGACCTTCAACGTTTGTAGGACCATGAGGCAGAGTGGTGAGCTCCAATCGGTAACCGCCATATCCCACAAAGAAAAGATGAAGAAGGAGCGCCGTGAGATGGAGGAGGAGAGCCTCGCTTGCTGAGGAGGAGGTGCACCAGATGAGAGCAGGAGAGTTAGCGGCTGGGGCGTCTAGCTCCCGCACTGTGGAGATAGCGGGAGGCACTGCTGATAGTGCTGTTGTTGCTGAGGACACCACTGAGGGTGTCCAGATTGCAGAGGAAGCGGGTTCCGGGGAACCGGACCCACCATCTTGCTGATCATCGGCGCTTTGCGCCACAGGTTTGCTTCACCTACCACTCTAGTATTTCAATTGTTTATGCATTGGGGACAATTGCATGTTTTTTTGTTGGGGGTGGGGTAAATGAAAGTGAGTGCTAGGGTGAAGTCTGAGTAGCCCAATTCATTATCCTTTTTTGGGGTTTTCTTGCCTGTGTTCTTTTTCCCCAAGAGACTGATTACTTTTTCTGTTGAACCGGCATGTCTATATCTTTTATACATAGTTTAATTTTGGAGCATGATGGCTAAAATGATATCCTCATAAAATGGAAAATGATGCATGACTAGGCATAGAAATTGATAAGTGTGTGGCTCTAAGCATGACATAGAGGTACACCACTGCATGACCCTAAGTCTAAAATTCGAACTAGGTGTCTGATAATCTGGTAGAGTGATGAGATGTCAAGTGAGTGTGAGGAAGATTTGAATAGTCCACTATTTGTACTGAGCTAGAACTTGCCTGGTTAGTCCTGCTAAAAGTAAGCTGTAATAGACAATTAGGAAAGGATCATAGGCCCTTATTCAATATAGCCCATTTTTAGCCTAAATAAAAGAAAACCAAATGAAATTTATCCTTCTTTGATCCAAATGATCTGAGCTTAAATTAGACCTTTCTTTTTCACCCCAACTGATCTTTTCTGGGAATAATGTGTTGGCCCTGGTCCCTCCTTGGACATGTGCACCTCAGCTTATGCCAAAAGCATAAGTTGAGGGTGGCTAATGCAGTAAACAACCTTCGTTATGGCCCTGACCCAACTTTGGGTATTGTGTACCTTGACTCATGGCAAAGCCATGAGTTGAGGGTGGCTATTATGAGGAATGCTCTGGAAAGTGGGGTTGAAAGAACAAAGAGAGAGAAAGAACAAAAGTAAAGTGACTCAAGAATTAGTTGAAAGAAAAGTAAAGAAAAAGAAAAATATACAAGAAATACAAGCAAGAAAAGAAGAGAGTCACTTACACAAATGAAGAAAGAAGAGAAAATAGCAAGGTGAAAGAATATGAGAAACTGGGCGAGATAAAATGAGAGAAAGAGGGAAGGTTTAGCCGATATGTCAAGGAGGGCAAAAAGTCACTAAAGTATACCTAAATATACCCTACCTGACCCTGAGCCTATGTTACAAGCTAAAAAAGTCCTATCGTGATCCTAAGGGTTGTATAGCGAACTTAAGGCAGTGAAAATAAGGGCAAGCTTATGGCAATAGGTATGAATGAGTGTGACTTTGTTCTGAGAGCGAGTGTTGAAAAGTAATCCTTATACTCAAACTGAAATCATTGTGTGAAAAATGAGGATTTTGTTTTAAAGTGAGGACACTAGTTGCAATACCGGAATTGTTAGCACCTCGGTGAGAAATTGAAGAGGATAGGTGTTAATGCATGGTGAGTCTGTGTCATGGTCTTATTCAACATAATTCAAGCCTAATAGTGATAGCATGCATAAACATGATGAGATTAATCGGGATTGATAGCCAAATGATTGCAAAGGATAAAACATGGATACTATTGTACAAAGATTGTGTAGTGAGTCATAGTGCGTCGCTTGAGGACAAACAACGAATTTAAGTTGAGGCTGTTGATATACCATGGTTTCACGATATTATTAATACTTTTCCTTAAGTTTAGTGTGTCTAAAAGCCTTTTTGTGCTAATTTTTATAGAAGTTTCTCCTTATTTGCAGGAAATCTGTCCAAAGATGAATGCGGAGGTTTGTGAGCGAAGAAATGCAGAAGAGACCACCTACGGAGCTTGTGACGTTCCGCCATGCTTGTGACGGTCCGTAGGTGGCAGCGTAGTGCAGCTGCTGAAGGAAGATGGGGAAGTCTGACCAAGTGTGGGGTTACGGAGTCCATGACGGTCCGTCGTGTCTATGAGGGTCCGTCCTGCAGGTTCGTTATGAAGTTCAGAGAAGTAATCCCAGTACCCATTTTCCAAGAGTTTAAGTGTTTTGGAACGAAGACCCTCGAC
>NC_028639.1:62106980-62108172 GCF_001406875.1 Solanum pennellii
CCCTCGACGGACCGTCGTGTCTGTGACGGTCCGTCATACTTGCCGTCGAGGGTAATGAAGAGAGCAGCAGAAGAAATTGCACAAGTATGGGACGACGGAGTCCATGACGGTCTGTCGTGACCACGACGATCCATCGCGAGATCCGTCGGCCCAGCCGCGTTTTGACAGATTTCCAGGAATTAGAATCCTTGTTTAATTAGGTTTTTATTTTCTATAAATAGTTCGAAGAAACCTCATTTTTGAGGTTAGACTCTTGACCATTATTAGACTTTTGAATATTGTGAGACTCTTGATTATTTTGTAGACTCTTTGAGAGATTATTGATTATCTTGTGACTTTTATCATTGATTGTTGGTGACTTTAACTGATTAATGAAGAAAGCTTTCGGATTTTACTCTTTCTCATTGAAGTAAGTACATGAATTCTTATATCATATATTTGAATATTGTGATTATGACTATGGGTAACTAAACTCCATAACTAGGGTTGTGGGAACCATAGTGTAATGACCTGTTTAGTCGTTTTGAACAGCAGATTTTATTTCTGGAAAAACTGTGTGAGTCGACGGAACCCACGACGGACCGTAATGGACACGACGAGCCGTCGAAGGTGTCTCGTTCCAAAAGACTTAGACTTCTGAAATTTGGGTACTGAAATCGACTCTCTGAACTTGGCGACGGACCTGCAGGACGAACCGTCGCAGGCACGACGGACCGTCACAGGACTTTTTACAAAAATCAAGTCTCTGTATCGTGCGACGGAAAGCAGGACGGACCGTCGTAGGCACGACGGCCCGTCACGGGCTGCGTAATCCCAGTCAGAGTCGGATTTCTTTACACGTTTTAAGGGACGTTTTGGACTATTCTTTCCTTAATTATAAAGTTCGAGGGTTAATATTAATAAATCTAATTACTTAGGGGTTAAAAGAGGTAACCTTAAGTTAATTAGTGGATTATTATTGACATCTTTTATTCTTAATTATATACTAATTAGGGTAAAAGAAAGAGGGTTGGAATAAGAAAAATAAGAAAGAACAAAGAGAGACAGAAAAAGAAAGAGAACGAGTAGAGAGAGAAAGGAACGAAGAGGATAGCAAGGATTTTTGAGAATTTGCTTGCTTGATCACGCATCTTCGGTGGAGGTAGGTTATGGTTTTTATGCTATTCGTAGTAAACTCTTAATAGCGAATGAT
>NC_028639.1:62111103-62159407 GCF_001406875.1 Solanum pennellii
TTTGTTCTGAGAGCGAGTGTTGAAAAGTAATCCTTATACTCAAACTGAAATCATTGTGTGAAAATTGAGGATTTTGTTTTGAAGTGCGGACACTAGTTGCATTACCGGAAATATTAGCACCTCAGTGAGAAATTGAAAAGGATAGGTGTTAGTGCATGGTGAGTCTGTGTCATGGTCTGGTTTCACATAATTCAAGCCTAATAGTGACAGCATGCATAAATATGATGAGATTTATCGGGATTGATAGCCAAATGATTGCAAAAGATAAAACATGGAGACTATTGTACAAAGATTGTGTATTGAGTCATAGTGCGTCGCTTGAGGACAAACAACGAATTTAAGTTGAGGGTGTTGATATACCGTGGTTTCACGGTATTATTAATACTTTTTCCTTAAGTTTAGTGTGTCCAAAAGCCTTTTTGTGTTAATTTTTATATAAGTTTCTCCTTATTTGCAGGAAATCTGTCCAAAGATGAATGCGGAGGTTTTTGAGCAAAGAAATGCAGAAGAGACCACCTACGGACATTGTGACGGTCCGTCATGCCTGTGACGGTCCGTCATGCCTGTGACGGTCCGTAGGTGGCAGCGTAGTGCAGCTGCTGAAGCATGATGGGGAAGTCTGACCAAGTGTGGGGTTACGGAGACCATGACGGTACGTCGTGTCTATGACGGTCCGTCCTGCAGGTTTGTCATGAAGTTCAGAGAAGTAATCCCAGTACCCATATTCCAAGAGTTTAAGTGTTTTGGAACGAAGACCCTCGACGGACCGTTGTGCCTATGACGGTCCGTCATTCTTGCCGTCGAGGGTAATGAAGAGAGCAGCAGAAGAAATTGCACAAGTATGGGACGACGGAATCCATGACGGCCCGTCGTGACCACGACGATCCGTCGCGAGGTCCGTCGACCCAGCCGCGTTTTGACAGATTTCAAGAAAATAGAGTCCTTTTATAATTAGGTTTTTATTTTCTATAAATAGTTTGAAAAACCTCGTTAGAGAGGGTCGGAGTCTGGACCTTTGATTATTAGGTTAGACTCTAGACCATTGTTAGACTCTGTATTATTAGGTTACTTTGAGATTCTTGCAAGTGATTGTTGGTGATTTTTGGTAATTAATCAAGAAAACTTTCGGATTTTACTCTTTCTCATTGAAGTAAGTACGTGAATTCTTATATCATATATTTGAATATTATGATTATGACTATGGGTAACTAAACTCCATAAATAGGGTTGTGGGAACCATAGGCAAATAATGAGGTAAAACCTAACTAAAATAACAACTCTAGAATAGTGTCTTGCATGTATTAATAATTCTTTCGCTTAGAAGTCTATTTAACGGATGGCCAACGTTAGAACTCGCCTTAATGCTACTTGCCGGACCAAGGAGGTAGATAATAGGAAAAGAATTATTAACATAGATTTAGTGTATACTATCTAATAGGCTAGTATTGATTGGTACGAGGTAATAACTTAGACAAATATCGAATACGATGCTTAATATGAGGGAAAGATAAGGGTTAGGAAAGCAACACACGTAGCCAGACCAAGGTGCGGAGTGTGATTTTCTAGATGCCGGACCAAGGATTTCGAAATACATACCTTGTCACTTTGCAAGCAAGATACTAGGAAAGAATTGTTATAGTTAGAATTATCAAGTTATGAACCTGTGGGGAACACGTATACCCTAGTTACTTGCATTAATTGATTAAAGTCCAACATTCGAAGCTGTTAGTTGTCTCCTTTTATTTTGCTAGTTATTTTCATTCATTTAGAAANCGTTTTCTCCTTTTATTTTGCTAGTTATTTTCATTTACTTAGATATAGAAACCCCCCTTTTATTGTTTTTGCTTTCCAAGAAAGTAATTGACTGAACATTAGTAGTAATAAATTGAAGTTAAGTCTAAACTATTTTCCTCGTGGGAACGATCCCAACCTCACTAGTTGGGTTATTTACTTTACACGACCGCTTTACTTCTTATTTGAGAAGTAAGTTTGAGCGTATCAGTCCGTCGTTTGGGTTTGCTCGTAATTCCTTCACTAAAACGGGCAAAACATTCTACTCGGAGGTTGGTTTTTTACAAACTCAGTGTCTATGGAAAGATTATTCAATTATTTATCATTAAATAGGTCATGGAGCGCCTAATTCATTTTGTACTAAAATTTATGACCATTTGAAGTTGACCCTATCAGCAATTCCCCCTAACTAACTACTAAGCATAACCTATGCTCAGACCTACGGACAATAGATCAAACAATTGGTTGTGCTGGTTATTCGTATTTAATGTCAGAGGCTGGGTAACTTGAGTCTCAATCCACGGACACATATCACGAACCATAGTCTGACTTACGAACCGTAGATCTGTCTGTGGATCGACACCTAGTCGATTTTCTGGGCTGAGTTTTTGGGAGAGCTTCAGTGGAAAACAACGGATGCACATTACGGTTCGTAGATCAGACTATGATCCATCGATGGTAACCGTCAATTGCACCTGAAGATTTCTAAAAAGCTGATTTCTAGTCTATTTTAGATACGGGGTGTTACACAGGACTCTTTAACGACTACATTGTGGATGTTACTATATTAGAAGAAACAAACTTATATTTATAGAGTCCTAAAACCTATTCTTACAAGAAAAGGACTATATACGCCAAAACTTTTTTCTAAAAGGAAAGAATAAACCAAGTATAAAGGAATATTATATTTTCCTTTCAAAAAAAGTAAAAATATTTATGGTAATGTTTTGTCTTTTCATTAAGGAAAAATAAATCTTAAATTATGGTAAGAAAATAACGGCAAAACCCAAGTAGCTTGTTGGGTACCGTGTGGTTTTGGTACTCCCCCTTTGCTTCTATAAATTTTTGTAGGTTAGAAGCCCAGATCTTTGTGATACATTCTATTCTCTTCATTTCCGAGGCTTTTTGTGGAGATTTATGAGGTAGTTGTCTTTCATCTCAGCGGACCTTTTTACTCTTGTTTATTATTATGCTTTTACTTGAAAGACAACATCATACTAGACTTGTGCATTTTATTTTATTCTAGAATTTACCTTAGATGCTTGTGCACGTGACAACCAGGTTTTGAGGATTGAATTAAGTTGAGTAGTTATTCGTATTAGTATTTATTATTGGACTTTTGTTTATTTCGCACTTTATCAAAATGATTGGGTTTAAGCTGACTTGTCTTGGTGGGATAAAACTAGTGTCATCACATCCTTTTTTAGTTGTGACAATATTGAATACAACAATATATGAATACAAAAGTGAAATGAAAATACAAAGTTATAAACACAAAGTGAGATTGAATATAAAGTTGAGAATACAAAATAAATACTTTCTTCACTTGAAATACAGAATGACTTTGAAAGGTAAAATACAAACTAAACGATCATGAAATATATGTTGAATATAACAACATATGAATACAAAAGTGAGATGAAAGTACAAAGTTATAAATACAAAGTGAGATTAAATATGAAGTTGTGAATACAAAAGATCATGAAATACTCTCTTCATTTGAAGTACAAAGTAACTTTGAAAGGTAAAGTATACACACAAAATACAAAACTTGTTGGTATACAATTAGGTTAAATACCAAACAAAAGAGAAATATAAACTTGTTCATGTCGAAATTGAGATAGAAATACATAAATAATGCCCAATAAAATACAAAATTGTTAGCATCACTAGTATGAATACAAATTAAGAAGAAAATACAAACATGTTAGTAAACTAATTGAGATTGCAATACAAGATAAAAATAAAAAAATGTAAAACTTTTTTATATATAGATGAAATGAATACAAAAATAAATTGTTGATTCAGACATTGTCGAAAACATATGTTTTCCCAAAATTTAAAGCCCTAAAAAATATAAATGTATTAAAAATTAAACAAAATAAACATATGAATGAATTTGTAGATTCAAACATTATGAAATATTAAAACAAAATCAAAAAAAATTGAAAAAAAAATTGTTTACTCGACTAGAGATTTTAAAACAAACATATTAGATGAATATGTAAACAAACTTGCATAAGGATAAAAATCTGACGAATTAAATACTTACAACAATAAAAAAAAGTATGAATTTAATTTTAAAAAATTTACTTCTCATGGCAATTCCCAGATAGTAATAGCAAAGATTCTGCTCAAGGTTGTAGAATATGAGAATATTATTTTCAGATAATAAAGCAATATAATTCTTTCAAAAGAAAGACTCAAACTGCTAAAAAATCAACAAAAATGGCTTAATTTCTGATATTTTTTCACATTTTGGGTTATGCAGCTATCAGATCAAAGTCGCCCCGAATTCTTAAGTGAATCATCAGGTAATAGTCAGCGGATCTTACTTCAATAGACTATTTTCCATAAAAACTTGACTCCAAGAGCAAAATATACATAACTAAGCAAACAAAACTCAAAAAATCAACTTAGAACAATCGGAAAAAATGACAGAGTAAGGTACCAGCAAAGCTGGCGATGGAAGAAGGTTAAGGATGACGAAGGCTTTTATGGATCTGGATGGCCGAGTAAATTTGGGTTTTTTTCAAAGGGAAATTTTTCAAAACAACAAGAAAATTTCCTCAATTAAAGTATATATTTTGATGAGCAACTTGTGAGCACCTTGAAGAAAGAATCTGAAAACGTGAAAAAGGGATAGAATCGTGAATGGTGGGGGTAGAAACGTGAAAGGTGAAGTAGGAAGGTTAATAGGTATTCATAACCGATTGGTTTAAAAATTTTTCCAATATAGAATTGTTTTCATAAATAAAATTAATTTTAAATGCTAAAATCTGAACAAATATTATTTCTAAAACATTCTCATTTTGACATTTTAATTAAATATTTTAAAGTGTTGTTATTTTTACTAAATATGTTAGGTATTATGACTTGATTGTTAATTTACCCTAAATTACAATAAAATATAATCTAAATTTGTAATATTGGGCCTGGCCTTTCAATATCTAGTATTTAAGGAGGGATGAAGCAATAAATATTTTTTCTATTCCCTAAAAAACTTCTCACATTATTACATCTATAAATGCCAACCTAAAGACTTTTATCCCCCAAATTATAGTCCTTCACCCACATATAAAACATCGAAAATATCTCTCCGCTATCCATCAGTTCATGTTCTTCATACACATAGAAAACATCGAAAATGTATGTCTTTATCCCTCAAATTCATAGATGCTCTAGATAGATTCATAAGAAATTAATAGTGTCTCTCTTCTATTTCAATTGGATATTCTAATAGTTGATTTTCAGTTCAAATGATACATCTTGCTTGCTTGTCATCAGATCCACCTATAGAAAGCAAATTTTTGAGTGATCAAAATCAAGAAATCGAGCATGTTACTTCTTGTCTGCTACATCCACAATTTTTCTTCTTTTTTTCAGGTGTCTTTTGAGATAATAATATTTTTTTGTGATTTATTTATGATTTCCGTGTGTTGTATGGTTTTTCCATTGTCAAAAAATTGATTGGGTTCTTCTCTGTTTTGAAATAAAATAATAGATTAGACTTTGTAATTCCCATATAATTCTAACTAAATGGGCAATCTAAAATCTATAGTCATCTCCTGAATTTTAGTTTCGAAAAAAATTGATACTTGTTGGTCAATGAACCAATTACAACATATTAAAATTATAGAATTGCTAGATTTCTTTAAAATATAAAACAACTATATGTTCTTTCATCTTCTTTTAGGACTATTTATGATGCATAACCTTTCAACCGTAGTATTAGGTCAGTGTCTAGGAAAAAATATGCTCAAGGCGAATTCAAAATGATGAATCACGTTCTACCAAAAAAATATATGATAAATCACATTATTGTAAGACTTTCTTTGCCTATACTAGATGCTAATTCATATTTATACAAAAGAAATAATTAATTTGACTTTTGTGCATACCAAATTGATTCAAAAGAAACATAATCTTCTCTATATTTTGTGACACAACCAACACTCACATATTTTTCCTAATTGATCTCATCTTCTTCTATGTTTTTGTATATAAAAATATGCTTGATCTTTAAAAAAATATTTTTTTTGAATCTTTATTGTGCTTATGAATAATAGAGAAAAAGTAACACTAGCAGAAGATATGTTCAATGAAGGAAAGTTGTGCAATATAATAGTGTTTAAGAGAGGAGAAGATTACTTGGAGGTTATATATTGATGCACCAATCTCCTTTTGACAATTTTTTAGTGCTACATATAGGATTTTCACTTCTGGTGAACTCAAAATTTCCTATGAATGTCGACCCAAAATATTTAGCCTTACCCTTATGTCGTTTAGATATCTAGGCTTGAGTAAGCATATGACAAATAGATAAATCATGTTTTCTTTTGGCAAGTACAGAAACAAAATTCCATTGTAAGCACAAGATTGAATCAACAACATGCATTTAACACTAACACATATATGAAGGCACAAAAAAGAAAATAACTTAAATTGACTAATATACTCCATGTTTGTTAAGCACCTTCAGGTTAGTTAGGCTAACATTCTGTCACGACCCAAAACCGAGCCGCGACTGGCACACACACTTACCCTCCTATGTGAGCGAACCAACCAATCTAAACCCTAACATTTCATTATAATATCAACAGAAAGTAATGTGGAAGACTTAAACTCATTAATAAAAAGACAATTCAATAACTTCTAAAATTCAACATCTATTATTCCCCAAAATCTGGAAGTCATCACCACAAGAACATCTATGATCAAATTACTAAACTAAGAGTATTCTAAGAAGCTAAAATAAACAAAAGCTAGTCCATGCCGGAACTTCAAGGCATCAAGACATGAGGAAGAAGATCCAGTCCAAGCTAGAAGCATTAGCTCACCCTGAAATCCGGTGTAATGAAGACTGGCTAGAGTTGCGGTTGAGTTGAAGACGACGGTACGTTTGCTGCATTTCCACAATTAACAAAGAAAACAAATGCAAGTAGGGGTCAGTACAAAACACGGGTACTGAGTAGATATCATCGGCCAACTCAAAATAGAAAGCAGTATATCTCAGATAACATCATAAAATCAACTAATATTCTTAACAGGTGATAGCAACAAGTATAAAAATCATTTATAACATCACCGAACATATCTATGAGGACTCAAGCCTCCACACCATACTCTTTTGGGAAACATGTTCTTTAGATTGAGTATATTAACATATTTCAAGATTTCATTATCTTTATTCCTCTTGTGTCGGTACGTGACACTCCGCTCCACTACTACTATCCTGGTGTCGGAACGTGACACCCCGATCCATCTACTATCCTGGTGTCGGAACGTGACACTCCGATCCATATATATATATTCTATCCTGGTGCCGGAACGTGACCCCCGATCCATATATATATTCTATCCTGGTGTCGGAACGTGACACTCCGATCCATATATATATTCTATCCTGGTGCCGGAACGTGACACCCGATCCACATATATTCTATCCTGGTGTCGGAACGTGACACTCCGATCCATATATATATTCTATCCTGGTGCCGGAACGTGACACCCGATCCATATTTATATTCTATCCTGGTGTCGGAACGTGACACTCCGATCCATATATATATTCTATCCTGGTGCCGGAACGTGACACCCGATCCATATTTATATTCTATCCTGGTGTCGGAACGTGACACTCCGATCCATATATATATTCTATCCTGGTGCCGGAACGTGACACCCGATCCATATTTATATTCTATCCTGGTGTCGGAACGTGACACTCCGATCCATATATATATTCTATCCTGGTGCCGGAACGTGACACCCGATCCATATTTATATTCTATCCTGGTGTCGGAACGTGACACCCCGATCCATATATATATTCTATCCTGGTGCCGGAACGTGACACCCGATCCATATATATATTCTATCCTGGTGTCGGAACGTGACACTCCGATCTATATATATATTCTATCCTGGTGCCGGAACGTGACACCCGATCCCCTAATCTCATTACTTAGTTCATCAAGCCTTCTTTTATACCAAGGCATCATCAATTTCATTAACAAAGTAGATTAGGGTTCTTCAAGATTTGGGATTCAATAGCTTCATCATGCTAATTTCATCAAAATCATATATTAAAAAATCACATCATGCATGCACACAATTAAGCATATAGAAGACTTTATAATACTACCCAACACATATCATTCGCTATTAAGAGTTTACTACGAATAGCATAAAAACCATAACCTACCTCCACCGAAGATTCGTGATCAAGCAAGCAAATTTCCCCAAAGCTTGTGTTTTTCCCTTCGTTCGTTTCTCTCTCTCTATCAATCGTGCGTTCTCTTTTTCTGTTCTTTTTCTTTTTCTTATTCAAACCCTCTTTCTTTTACCCTAATTACATATAATTAAGTATAAAGATGGTAATAATATCCCACTAATTAACTCAAGGTTACCTCTTTTAACCCCCAAGTAATTAGACTTATAATCCTTAACCCTCTAACTTTATAATTAAAGTAGGAATAGTCCAAAACGTCCCTTAAAACGTGTAAAGAAATCCGACTCCACCTGGGATTACGCAACCTGTGACGGCCCGTCGTGCCTGCGACGGTCCGTCATGCAGGTTCGTCATGGACTCAATTTGTTTAAGGAGTCTGTGACGGCCCGTCGTGCCTACGACGGTCCGTCCTGCACTTCCGTTGCGAAGTTCAGAGAGTCGATTTCAGTACCCAAATTTCAGAAGTCTAAGTGTTCTGGAACGAGACACCTGCGACGGTCCGTCGTGACCACGACGGTTCGTCCTGCAGGTCCGTCGCCAAGTTCAGAGAGTCGATTTCAGTACCCAAATTTCAGAAGTCTAAGTCTTTTGGAACGAGACACCCTCGACGGCCCGTCGTTTCCATGACGGTCCGTCGTGGGTTCCGTCGACTCACACAGTTTTTCCAGAAATAAAATCTGCTGCTCAAAACGACTAAACAGGTCGTTACTCATTCACAGACGATTTTGAGTTCCCATGCAAAAAGTAAAAATCCGAAATGTAGTACCAAATTTGCCTTAAGGGATTTGTGCAGCTACGTGCCACTTGCAAGTAATCATATCCTCATTCAATACACTTATATTACATAATTCTTCTTCGCTGAACATATCAAATGTTGACATTACTTTCTCTTTGTTATTTGCAAATAAATGTTGACATTACTTTCTCTTTGTTATTTGCAAACACAACAAAGCCCCAAAAATAATTTTAAATAAAGATCAAATCTTTTTAATATAAGAAAACAATTAAAATTAGAGCAAGGGATCGAATAAGACTAAGTTGGGAGTGTTAGTTGTATGATTAATAGAGAGATTATTATATTTTTTTCGTTTCAATTTACTATGTGACCTAATTCATTGTTGTACAAGAGTCAAAATTATTGTTTCTGCTGCAAGTTTTAAGAATAATTTCAAATATTCTAATCTAGATTTATAGATTCAGTAGAAATTACAAAATATTATTATAATTTAAAAATTCAAAATATTTTAAAAGAAGTATGATCAAAGAGATCATCATTATGTAACAAACCTCATAGCTATTTTGAAACATTGCTTGTTTTTACTATTTTACTTCTTCTTATAATTACTTAATGGTATTTGTGGTACGGGGATGCGTGGTTTGGTTTCTAAGGTGTTCGATTGAGAATTATGTAAGATTTTTCACTTTGAAAGTTTCAAAAGTTAAATGATTGACTTTGATTAACATCCGTAAGAGTTGAGCTTGTACCATAATTTTGTGTGTGTAACAACTCTGAAACGTGATTTTATGTTGTAGGACCTTTGATTTAAGACATGAGGGGTTTTGATATATGTTGAGTAGTTGATTGGAAATTTGAAAAGTTAGAAGTTAAAAGAATTGATTTTGATCTGTTTGCAAAGGACTGCCACTGCAATGGGGAGCTGCGAGGTAGAATTTGAATTTCAATTGTTTGATTTGTTTTATAACTACTTTAGTGAGAGCTATATTCTAAAAGAAACATATCCAGGTCATATTTTGAGAGTAAAGAGCTCAAAAAGGGTGGGAGGAAAGCGAGACTGCATGGGCACTTGGGAAGAAACTTGACATTGAGGTATGCTATAATTTATCTTTATGTATGTATATACTTAGATAATACCATATATTTACATTATAGAATTGATAGAGACAGTTTGATTAAACATACGGGCATGGTGTTTTGGTGGTTGACCTTTAGAATATGTTGTTTTGGTGGTTGACCTTTAGAATTATGTATTTCTCATAGAGTGAATATGTGGGTATTGCACGTGTGATAATTATAAATAAATTTCAGAATAACTAATATAAATGATATTTGATTTGGAATTACGATTGGTGTCTTTAATGTGCACTTTTAATTTATTATGTGCTTATCGTTTTGTTTTGAGAGTTAACTAAATAGTACTAAACATATTAGGATATGTTGAATTAATGAGAGCACATTAACTATTATGATGATAAGTGGCTCGAGTCTGATGTGAGTTAAGAATGAACAGTTATGTGTATAAAATTAAATACCACATCAATACGGTTAAGGATCGGATATTACGTCAATACGTAACATATACATGTAGGGTGTTCTGCAGGTCATGACTAGATGGGTAAGATTAAAAATTGTTTCTCACATGTTTAAAGTTGTAAGCACACAATCAAATCACCAACATAAATTTAACACAAACATATAAATGAAGGAACAAAAAATGAAAGAACTTATATTGATGAATATATTCAATTAAGTTAAAAACCTTCACTAAAAAACCCTAAATATAGCATCAAATTTGCCTAAAGAGGATTGGTGTAGCCCATATAATCTGCAAGTAGTCATCTATTCTATTCAACATACTTGTATCACTTAGCTCTTCTTCGTTAAACATATCAACCATTGACTTTACTTTTCCTGTTATTCGCACACACAACAAAGCCCCACAAACTTTTTGAATGTTTTTTATTCTTGCAATAGAGAAAGTAATAGTGGCTGAAGTATGTTTAATGAAGAAGAGTTGCTTGATTTAAGTGTGTTTAAGAGATGACATGATTTCTTGGAGGTTATATGTACCAATACAGTTTTGGCAATCTCAATGATAAACATAGGGTTTGTACTTCTGGTGAACTCAAAAATTTCTGTGAATGTTTACTCAACACATTCAACATTACATTTACCTTGTTTAGATAGAAAACTAGCCCTATATATCCTATGGTTGAGTAAGCATGTCAAAAATAGATAAAATCTTATTTTCTTTTGAAAAGTACGAAAATGAAATTCCATTATAAGCACACAATCAATTCAACAACATAACTTTAACACAATCATATAAATGAAGACACAAAAAATGAAATAATTTAAATTGACAAGTATACTAAATTTATGTTTAAGACCTTCACGATAATAAGGTAAACATTCACATATGATTTTGAGTTTTCCAAAAGTAAAAACCCTAAGTAGAGTATCAAATTTCCTAAAGAGGATTGGTGTAGCCCCATAAAACATGCACATAATCATCTCCTCTATTCAACATACTTGTATCGTAGCTCCTCCTCGTTAAACATATCAATCGTTGATTTTACTTTTCCTGTTATTCGCAAACACAACAAATCCCTAGATACTTATTTGAATATTTTTTGTTCTTGCAAATAACAGAGAGAAAGTAATAGTGACTGAAGATATGTTTGATGAAGAAGAGTTGCCTGATATAAGTGTGTTTAAGAGATGAGATGATTGCTTGGAGGTTATATCTATACCAATCTCGTTTTGTCAATTTAAATGCTAAACTTACGGTTTTTACTTCTGCGGAAGTTAAAAAATTTTGTGAATATTTACCCAATATATTCAACATTACACTTACCTTGTCTAGGTAGAAAAACTATTCCTGATATATGCTATGATTGATTAAGCATGTCCAAACTAGATGAAATTTTATTTTCTTTTGAAAAGTACAAACTTGATTATATGCACACAATCGAATAAATAACATAAATTTAACACAAACATATAAATGAAGGCACAGAAAATGAAATAATTTAAATTGACAAATATACTCTACTTATGTTTAAACCCTTCACGATAATCAGGTAAACGTTCACATATCCACCAAAAGTAAAAATCCTAAGTTGAGCATTAAATTTGCCTAAAGAGGATTGGTGTAGCCCCATATAACCTGCATGTAATTATCTCCTCTATTCAACATAATTCTATCGCGTAGCTATTCTTAGTTAAACATATCAATCATTTGCTTTACTTTTCCTGTTATTCACAAACACAACAGAGTGCTAAATACTTTTTTGACTACTTTTTGTGCTTGCAAATAACAGAGATAAAGTAATAGTGATTGAAGCTATATTTGATGAAGAAGAGTTGTCTAATATAAGTATGTTTAAGAGATGTGATGATTGCTTGGAAGTTTTATGTATATTAATTTCGTTTTGTTTTTAACGCTAAACTTGTGTTTTTACTTTTGGTGAACTCAAAAGTTGTTGTGAATATTTTCCAAATATATTCAACATTACACTTACCTTGTCTAGGTAGAAAAACTAATCCTGATACATCCTATGATTGAGTAAGCATGTCAAAGATAGATGTAAATATTATTTTCTTTTGAAATGTATAAAAATTAAATTCCATTATATGCACATAATGGAATAAACAACATAAATTTTACACAAACATATAAAGGAAGGCACAAAAAATGAAATAATTTAAATTGATAAATATATTCTACTTATGTTTAAAACCTTCAAAATAATCAAGTAAACGTTCACATATCCACCAAAAGTAAAATTTTCTAAGTTGAGCATAAAATTTGCCTAAAGAGGATTGGTGTAACCCCATATAACCTAAATGTAATCATCTCCTCTATTCAACATACTTGTATCATGTAGCTCTTCTTTGTTAAATATATCAATCATTGGCTTTACTTTTCCTGTTATTTGCAAACACAACAAAGCCCTAAATACTTTTTTGAGTATTTTTTGTGCTTGCAAACAACAGAGATAAAGTAATAGTGATTGAAGATATATTTGATGAAGAAGAGTTGCTTGATATAAGTGTGTTTAAGAGATGAGATGATTGCTTGGAAGTTATATGTATACCAATCTCGTTTTGTAAATTTTAATGCAAAACATAGGGTTTTTACTTTTAGTGAACTCAAAAGTTTCTGTGAATATTTACCAAATATATTCAACATTACACTTACCTAATCTAGGTAGAAAAACTATTCCTGATACATCCTATGATTCAGTAAGCATATCAAAAATAGAAGAAATATTATTTTCTTTTGAAATGTATAAAAACTAAATTCCATTATATGCACACAATCGAATAAACAACATAAATTTAACACAGTCATATAAATGAAGGCAGTAAAAATGAAATAATTTAAATTGACTAATATACTCAACTTATGTTTAAACCTTCACGATATTTAGGTAAACGTTCACATATGATTTTGAGTTCACCGAATCTAAAAACACTATAGCACCAATTTTTCCTTAAGAGGATTAGTGTAGCCCCATATATGCTGCATGTAATCATCTCATCTATTTAAGATACTTCTATTACATGGCTCTTCTTCGTTAAACATATCAATTGTTGTCTTTACTTTTCCAGTTATTCTTAAACACAACAAAGCCCTAATTGCTTTTTTGAATATTTTTTGTGCTAGCAAATAACATAGAGAAAGTAATAGTGACTGAAAAGAGTTGTTTGATTTATGTGTGTTTAAGAGATGAGATGATTGCTTGGAAATTATATGTATCGATCTCATTTTGTCAATTTTAATGCTAAACTTAGGATTTTTACCTTTGATGAACTCAAAACATTTTTTTTTAACTATTTACCCAACATTACACTTACCTTGTTTATGTAGAAAAACTATTTGTGATATATCCTATCTTGAGTAGGCATATCAAAAATAAATTAAATATTATTTTCTTTTGGAAAGTACAAAAATAGAATTTCATTGTAAGAACATGATCAAATCAACAACATAAATTGAACACAAACATATAAATGTATGCCCAAAAAATGAAATAATTTATATTGACGAATATACTCTATTAATGTTAAAAATCTTCATTTAAAAACCGTAAGTAGAACTCCAAATTTTCATAAAGAGGATTGGTGTAGCCCCATATTACCAAGTAATCATTTTCTCTATACAACATACTTGTATTACATAACTCTTCTTCATTAAAAATATCAACTATTGACATTAATTTTCTATTATTCACAAACACAACAAAGCCCCAGATTTTTTTGAATTTTGTTTGTGCTTGCAAATAACAAAGAGAAAGTAATAGTGGTTTAAGATATGTTTAATAAAGAAGATTTTCCTGATGAAAGTGTGTTTAAGAGATGAGATGATTGATTGGAGGTTATTTGTGCCGATCTTGTTTTGTCAATTTTGATGTTAAACTTACAGTTTTACTTATGGTGAACTCAATATTTGTGTGAATATTTATCCAACATTACACTTACCTTATTTAGGCAGACAAATATTCCTATGAAATCTTATGCTTGAGTAAGCATGTCGAAAATAAATGAAATCTTATTTTCTTTTGGAAAGTATAAAAATAAAATTTCATTGTAAGCACACGATCGAATCAACAACATAAATTTAACACAAACACATAAATGAAGGAACAAAAATCGAAATAATTTGAATTGACGAATATACTTTATTTATGTTAAAAACCTTCACCTAAAAACCCTAAGTATTAGCACCAAATTTGCCTAAAGAGGATTGATGTAGCCCAATATAACCTGCAAGTATCATATCCTCTATTCAACATACTTCTATCACGTAACTCTTCTTCGTTAAACATATCCACTATTTACTTTACTTTTTCTGGTATTTACAAACACAACAAAACCCCAGAAATATTTTCAATATGTTTTGTGCTTGCAAATACAAATAGAAAGTAATAGTGGCTGAATATACGTTTAATGAAGAAGAGTTGCCTGATGTTAGTTTGTTTAAGCGATGAGATGATTGTTTAAGGTAAGTAAACTTCTAGACCTTTGATAAAACGTGTAGAATCTTGTAGCTTCCTTGTTATATGTGTTGGGGATTAATGAGAATTAGTGATGGATTGAAGTGTTCATATCGATTAATCCTATGATTAAAAAAAAGGAATGATAAATAAGTAACGATGGAAAATTGATGTGCGTGATGTTGTGAATGGTTCGAGTGGTGATGTTGATGTGTTATTGATGCCATAAATTGATTGAGTAGTTATGGAAGTGTTATCTTCTCATTATTGTGTGAGAAGGCCTATTTTCTTTTATTTAAAACATTGTGACGAGATCTATTGTGATTTTGGCGAGGTTTGTTCTGGTGATGTCAATGAGATATTATTTTGACGAGTGATAGTGATGTTGAGATTTCTTTTGGAGAGTGACATTGATGTTGAGGTCTCTTCAGGCGGTAATATGGACGAAATTCAATAGATATCATGTATCATAAGACACACATGCATCAATCAATATGAAATTGCACATCATTGCATCACACTTCTTTAATTATGTTTTCTTTACTTGATGTTTTTGAGACTCTTAATTGTGGAACACAATGATGATATACCAATGATATGTTGAGGTGCACCTCCAGTTACTCATTATGTGCTTTGTGATGACTGGAAACTATTTGAACATAGATTGATGAACATGATACTTAATTAAGGTTGATCTATAATTGTTGAGGTATTGTTGTTGAACTATGTGCTAGTTGAAATTGTAAACTGATAGATTAGGCTTATCTCTGTCCAGGCTGTAGTTTGTGGGATGAAATTTCAAGGGCCAAAAAAAATTGATTGAAGCATTAGATATTCTTTTAAAAGACTTCTTAAAAAACACACAATATTTGGTCATAAAGTTGTTTTTAGTGGAAATTTTAGACAAACTCTTCCAATTTCTGTAGTGGTAAAAAATAAAATATTTTTAGTGAAATCTTACTGTGCTTAAAATTTTTGCCTTATCTTGAAAAATTTAAATTATCAAAACAACATGCGCGGAAAGTTTGATCCGGTTTTCTGTGAATATCTAATGTCATTTGGTATTAATAGTGTGAAAACAAAAGATAAAGTAAAAAATTACTATTCCCAATTCTTTAATTATTCCATTCACTAACGAACAATAATCTTTGCACCCTTATTCAAAGTTTCTTATCTAAATTTGTGTGTATATCATTCAAGTACTTCAATCGTTAGTTCTTGCATCATCTTAACAACAAAAACTGACTTCGTCTATGAGATTAAAAATATGCTAATAACTCAATATTTTGACACCTCCAAAAATTTATCAAGCTTTTGATGAGATAACTGATCCGAAAGATCAAAGTGAATATCAAAATTTTATGCACATTTTAAATCCCGCAGGTTTACCTCCTTATAGATTAATGTTACAAAAATATTTGTCCAGAATTGCAATCACACAACTTCAATCCTTATGATGGTTTATGTAATAGAACACATTTAATATGTAATAATTTCAAAAGTCATCTCATTAGTGTCACAATATTCAATTGAGATTTTTAAAATAAACATGTGTTTATTTCACGCGTTCCCCTACTAACATTACAAGATGAAAGATTGTCTTTCAGTTCGAAAGAACACAATTTTTACACGACCATGTTATGTCATGACTTTAAATAAAACACGAGGTCAAATATGAAAATTAACATAATGCGCAAATTGTTGGCACAAGAGATAAACAAAGATAATACAAGATAAAATTTAGTATTTCTTATTTCTTAGAAAATTAACGTACAAGATTTTAAATAGCACTTGTAAAACAAAAAACTAAGAGAGAAAATAGGGCACTATCCCATGACCTGCTTTGACTAACTGCAACTAAATTAAGACTTCTAATGCTAATAAACTGAATACGTAAAAGGCTCCTAAAAATATTAACAATAACTTCGTAAGTCAAATAACACTTTCCCTTGATTCCAAATCACATGCACTTCAACTGCAACCTGAAAATTCATGCTTAGCCCAAGGAAGAGACTTCCTAAATATATGTACTGCTTGCTTGTTTGTGCCACATAATTTTAGCACTATTCTTTCATCAGCTACCAATGTCCGGTTGAAGTTATATTGCATATCTAGATTTTCCCATGAAAAGAGGAATTCTTTGCCATAGCAATTGCTGATTTTGTATTAAAAAAAATCTCAATAGACTTATTTTGCTCATAACTAAAATCTGCAAGTAGTTTGCGGAGTCATAAAGCTTGACATGCTGTGAAACTTGTTGTTGTATACTCCGCCTCAGACATTGACAAAGCTACTACCTCCTGCTTTTTTAAACTTCATCTCACTGCTCTAGAACCAAAGCTGAAACAACTAGAGGAAGTAATTTTCGATTGTCCAAACAGCCTGCATAATCACTATCTAAATGTTGCTTTTTCGGACTCTGTAAAAATCTGGACACAACACTAGCAGAAAAAGCAATGTCGGGTATAGTCTGCTTAAATAATTTAAGACTCCAACTAGACTTCTGAACAATCTCGGATTTGATTTCTCAGTTTCATCTACATGCTGCAACTTCTCATTTATATTCGTAGGTGTAGTTGTTCATCATATGAAATTTTTCCAAAAGATCCTCTATAGATTTCTTTTGAGAAATAAAAATTTCATCTGTATCCTGAATTACTTACTTCTTTAAGTTCAATATGGGAGAATTTCCATTTCTTGTGAATACACTATCTTGATAGAGTAAATCAATTTTGTTGTACCACGCACGCGGAACTTGCTTTAGCCCATAAAGAGATTTTCTTAGCTTGTAGACTTTGTTCTCATTTCCGTTAATAAGACAGCCCTGATATTGTGAAACATAAACCTTTTCTTCTAGATCGCCATTCAAAAAATGGATTTCACATCAAATTGATACACGGGTAAACACAATTGCTACAGGTTCTTCATCAGTAAATACAATTTGATCTCAAATTCCTTGAATTAAAGTTCCAAAAGGCATCCTCAATTAATACAACATTTCTACTTATGATGACTTTGACACTTATGAAATTATATAGACTATATGCTTTGGATTGAAAACTATAGCTAACGAAAGTACATTTTTCAAATATTTCATCAAGCTTTGAATGAAAATTAACCAACACATATGCTATTCAAAAATTCTTAAGTGGCTTACCCGTGGCTTCTTATCATTCCAAGCTTCAAGACGTCTCGTGTCCAAACAACATTTGTTGGAGAGATTGTTTAGAAGATAAACAGTGGTTGCAACAGTTTCTCCCCAAAAGTAATCTGGTAGGCCCTTTGCTTTCAGCGAGCTTCTAGCCATTTAATAAATAGCGATTGCAGCAGCATCTCCCCAAAAGTAATCTGGTAGACCCTTTTCTTTAAGATAGCTTCTCATCATTTACACTACTATCCGGTTCTTTAGTTCGGCCACACTATTCTGATCCGGTGTGTATGGTGGTATAAGTTCCCTGAGAATTCCATTCTCCTCTCAAAATACATAAATTTCCATAGAAAAGAATTCACTACCTCTATCAATACAGGGTGATTTTATCTTCTTGCCACTTTAATTCTCTGCTAATGCTTTTAATTTCATGAAATTCACAAAGGTTTCTTATTTGAATGTGAAGAAATAAACCCAGCTAAAATGATTGTGATCATCAGTACACATAAAAAATACCGACTTCCATTGAGGGATTCCATTTTCATTGGCCCACACAAGTTAGCATGCACAATTTCATGACATGTTGTAGACCTCCATGATTTTCCTACAGGAAATGATTTCCTGGCTTGCTTCCCACTAATACATCCTTCACACAAGTAAAGTTCCTTAATTTTTGGCAAACCAATAAATATATATTTATAACCAAAAGTTTCAACCCATTAACATTTAAAAAACCATAACGTAAGTGTAGTCTCATTCTTTGCTCTGACAACTAAGACAATATTTTAAACACTTGAAATATCAAGGGGAAACATTTTCTTTTAGTCAAAGATACATGAGCTATGGTGTATCCTAATTTCTTATGTTTAGTATCACATGCTTGATCATCAAACACAACTGGTTATCCACTAGTTATCAATTGGCCAACACTTAACAGCTTGGGAGCGAAAGTGGGAACATATTGCATGTCATATAAAATTTTCACATTACCTTGGACAGTTTTAATCTCAATATTACATTTCCCTTCAACGTGCACTTGTTTGCCATATCCTAGTCGCACCTCACTTTTCTGTAACTCATCAAGATCTCTAAATAGGGACTTCGAACTTGACATGTGAATGGAGCATCCGCTATCAATGAACCACACAACATTAGCACATTAAGTTAGTGTGCATGAATCATAAATAAATTATTTTCTTCTTCCACATTTTCAGTGAAATTGGATTCCTTCTGCTCGTCTTTCTACTTCGTCCAACAATCAACTTCGTTATGGCTAAATTTCTTGTAGTGTCGACATAAAATTGTTCTTTTGTATTGACGTGATTCACCAACCTAGTTTCTACCACTGCCACCACCATGACCTCGTCCACCAATATTGCCTCTTCCATGTCCTCGACCTGTCGAGTTTTTTGTTTTTGCCTTGTAAGAGAACTTACTCTTTACCTGGAATGCTTTTTCTTAAACTTTCTCATGGGGCCTATTTATCCTATCTTCATGAGCTATCAAGAAACTCATTAATTTATCAAAAGAACAAGTAAAAGGTTCTGAGATTCCTCAACTGTAGTAACAACATGCTCAACTTTAGTTGTTCCCAGTACTTTAGACACAACCATTTTACTAATAATGTTTTCACCAGAGGACCTTATCCTATTAACAATAATAGATACTATAGACAAATAATCTTGCACATATTCATTTTCATTCATCAACAATATTTCAAAATCACGTCGGAGAGTTTGTAACTTGACAATAATTACCTTGTCATCACTAAAGTATTCTTGTTCCAGGATCTCCCATGTATGTTTAGAGATCTCCATTGTTGATATGCGAGCAAAAATATCATCATAAAGAGCTTGCTGGATCATGAAAAGAGCTTTCAAGTATCTTTTTCGATGTTCTCTCAATTGGTTTGCAATCCCATCCGAAATTCCAGTTTCAACTACATCCGGCAGTTCTTGAAACTTGAAAAGAGACTTCATCTCAAGGCTCTAAAATTGATAATTCTTCCCTCTCTAAATTTGAATCACGGGCTACTACAATGCTGCTGGGTCGTTCCCTTGCATGGGAATTTTTTACTTTCTTCAAAAAAGATATCAAAATTTCACTTTGTTTTGTTTTTACTTTACAAATATCCCTGGTTGATAAAAAGATGTATTCTAACATGGATATAAGCTCTGATACCAAAATTGTTGGCACAATAGATAAATAGAGATAATACATAAGAAGAAAAGCATAGAGAAACTTGAGTATTTCTTATTTTTCTGAAAACTAGTGTACTAGATTTTAAATAGCACTTGAAAAACAACAAACTAAGAGAGAAAATAGGGCACTATCTGATGACCTGCTAATTCACTAACTACAATTAAATTAATACTCCTAATCNATTACTAAATTGCATAAATAGAAGGCTCTTAAAAATACTGACAATAACTTAGTGACTTTTGAATCAGTCAAATAGTATAAACATGGCCTTAACTTGGTGTCAGACGACAACTATGACCTTAAACTTTGTGTGTGTATAATTAGGCATTGAAACTGTTATAAAATTAAACAAATAGATACATTCATCCTTCATGACAGGCTACATGATAATTTTGTGTTCTATGTGACGTCATACATGTATTATGTCGTGTAGGATGTTTATGTGAGTGCTTGTTCGATTTTATACACGTTTAAGTGTCTACTTGTGCAAACTCAAAGTTGGAGGACATTGTTATTTGTCTAAGACAAGTTAAGTGTCATTTTTTGTCACGACCCGAGTCTACATTCTGGACGTGGACAACACTCAAAGACCATTGTTGGTCCCTAAGCGTACCCTCATCCTGGCTGACTACAAGCGGCAGACTAACTTAAGCATACAAAAGCTTAAAACTGGAATAGAATTCAATAAACTCAACTTTACAATGCTTTAACTTAAATAAGCAACTTTGAATAAAAATAATGAATTCAACTAGCCATAAAATAGGCAATTTTAGTCTTTGAAACATTTAATAAAAATAAATGGTTAATACAGACTACTTAACTCTACTGACTATCTATGAAGCCTCTAAATGAAAATGATGAAAGTCGGGACAAGACCTACTACCTCGTGACTAAACTGAAAAGAAAATGAAATCCTCCGGAAGCAAGGAGGCTCACTATAGCTAACTCGAACTCTTGGATGTATCAACGAAGCTCCTCTTGATGATCATGTATACATGTGTCTACATCATGAGAAGATGCAGACCAATTAGCTTAGTACGTGGAATGTACGACCATGTAAGGGGAATTCTAAGGCATAACATATGCTTGATACATGAATAAAAAGAAAACATACTTACCTCTTTCCAACTCAACTCAAAGCAAGAATAAGATATTCAACTCAAAGATTACATATTCAACTCAAAGATTAGATATTCAACTTCAAAGATATGATACTTGACTCACTAAAGCATAGACAAACTCGAGATACTCCACTCGAAATACTCAAGTCATGATACTTAAATGAACTAATTTCAATAGAAAGCAGTTTAAAACAAGTGCAATATAAAGAAAAGTTGTTAAAAACATGACGTTAACTAAAGATAATGATATCATAAAAACATATCATGCTCCCTCTGAAAGTCTATTTGTGCAATGCATGAATGAAGTCCCATACCTCCATTCTTACTCAGCAGAAACCCTTGTGGATTCATGTAATTAATATTGTGGGAGTCTCTTTCACCGACAACCACCACTATGAGCCTATGTGGTGATACAACGTCTTGCCCACGCTGCCAGAACTGTCTTGTACTTTGACGGCACATGGTACATCCTCAGCCTAGTGGATTCACTGGCTGAACTTACGTGATCATCTAAGAAGTATGACCCATTAATACTTATAATGGCTACATGGTTTATATGGAGACTTGAGTTAATATGAACTCTTATCCCCACATCGGTGCTCAATACTACTCCTAAAATATAATTTACCTCATGCTTTTAAAATAACCTCTTTCCTCTGGGTTGAGATAATTTGCTCAACCCTTTTTAGCTTTAAAAACACCTCTTGGAGTCAATTTTCCCTTTTCTTTGTTCAAAACTCTTTTGGAACTCTTACTATCCTCGTAACTTAAATGTGAAAACATTAATAAAGTCTTAGGGAATAATTAGTTCCCTTATATTACTTTAAATATCTTCAACTCTTTACTCTTTACTTGACTTGAACTTTAAGTCTTTAAAATAAAGTGAAATTTTTTGTGAAAGACTTTAGAAATCTTTATTACTTTACTTTGACTTGCTTCTTAACTTCTAGACTTGACTCTTAACTTTCCTTGAATTGAGGTATGGATTCAAGGATGATGATCTCATTTTGTACCTTAATTATGGGTGGAAATTTCAGCCCATATAAGTGAAATGAAACCATTTTGTCCATATTAAATTAAATGGATCACTCATAGTTTTTTTTCTTTTCTTAAATGGTTAATATAACATATTTAAGCTCATACAACATGGATAAAATGGTTTTCAAAAAAATAGGGGTAGGTTGGTAGAAGGTGGGGGCTGGAGAAGATGGGGTAATTTTTTATTTTTTTAAAAAAAACATATTATTTTTTTGGTTTTTGGAAAACAAAAAAAAATAGGGGTCGGTTGGATGAAGGAGAGGGTGCCCGGGGGAGGAGGTATATTTTTTTATTTTTTTTTGAAAAAAACAACATTTCTCTTGGACAAAAAAATTAGGGATAAGTTGATTGAAGGTTGGGGGTGGAGGTGTCGGTGGAGAGGGGTAAACTTTTTTATGAAAAAAAAACTAATTTATTTAAATGGGTTAGAACCATTTTGCCCAAACAGTATTTGACCAAATCTATATTTGCCCATATTATATTTGGATTGATTTTAATGTAAACTATGTTTTCTCAATTTATATTCAAATTATCCAAATCTGATCCAATCCAACCATTTGTCACCCCTAACCTTAACTACATGGGTATCTGAAACACATGCAAGCATGAATTAGAGGGAAACTTTGTAGATATCAAACTCTAACGCATGAAAAGAGAGTGAAAGAAGTGATGAAATTCCTAGATTTTGCAGCCTCCTAGTTATAGATGTGATGCGCTTCACACCTATAACTAGGACTCTACAAACACAAATTCATAGACTCCCTAGGACTATTGAACTATAAGCTCTGATACAAAGTTTGTCCTGCCCCGAGCTTACACCCTGGGCGTGGCTGATACTCGATGATCATTGCTGGACAATAGCGAACCCTTGGCCTAGCTCATTCAACTCAACGAAAGACAATAATCATAAACATAACTGAACTAAAGAAAATATAAATATCGAGAATGTTTTTAATACTGAAACATTCAAACTTGGCCAAAACTGGCAACCCAAGTCTATAGCAATAGGGAATAATACTCAAAAACTCAAAGGACTAATAGCTGACTGTCAATCTATGAAGCCTCTAAAGCTGAGATGGATGTTGGGACAAACCCCACATCATCCTAATGACTAAACTAGAAAGCAAGTAAAAGAGTCCTCTAGAATGTAAGGAGGATCACCACTGACTCTGGAGTGCTAAACTGCATAAACGGTGCACTAGATGCCGATTCTCGTTCCTTGTGTCTACATCATGATACGATACAGGCCAACTGGTATCAGTTAATTGAATGTATGAGTATGCAAGTTAAAATGCTAAACAACATAGGCTTGATAGGGAAATATGAAGAACTTACCTGGCTCAATCAATATATTAGACTTATTTCAATATAAAGCAATTTTAAACAACTTCAATATGAATAAAAACTGTTTAAGAACATGTGGTAAACTATGTGTATGCAAAGATACAAATAACTCTTAGATATATATAAAAATACAAATAAAATGTGTATATAAAATACAATGACTTCAGTCGGAGTTTCACTAACCGACAACCATCACATAAGAGCTGTAGTGATGATACAACGATCTACCCTCACGCTTCCAGCGCATTTTATACCCGGCCAAAGGTATAAGACCTTAACTGCCTAATGGATCCACTATTTTACTTTGAATTGAGTTCATCTAAAAAGTATGAACCTTTTGTACCCATGGTTGCTACATGGTTTTATGGAGATATGAGTTATCTGAACTCATGCTCGTCCTCAATTCGATGCTCAATATTACTCCCAAATGTACTGGCTCGTATGTTTTAAAAAGTACTTCTTCTGTGAATTGAGATTAGTGCTTAAAACTTAGCTCAATGGCTATCTTGGAATCTCAGTTTCCCTACTTGCTTCATTTTAGGAAGCTATAACTCTTTTCTTAAAACTAGCCCTAGGGCTCTTCAAAATCCCAACTTCCTTTCCTGTTTAAACATTTAAACACATTTCTTTTAACCTATTTGGGATTACATAGTTCCCATATAATTTTTTGAAGAATGAACTTCAACTTTACTCTTTACTGAACTCAACTTTTAAGTCTTAAAAAAATTAAAACACTGCTAAAAACTCTTGAAAACTTTTAAGAACTTTGCTTTGAGTTTCTCCTTAACTTCTAGACTTGACTCTTTTATCTTAACTTCCCTTGAATTGGATTATCGATTCAAGTTTCATGATCTCATGTTTATGGATGATTTCATGATGTTTAGACGTACCTTTGAGTGTTGTAATCAACTAAGAAACATAGGTACATTGCTTAAAAACTAGCACGAAAAGGTAGGGAAAGAATGAGAAGAACTGGCATCCCTGGCACTCCGAGATGCGTGGGGTGCCAACCCTCAAATTATAGAGGGCATGTGGGACGCTCTGGCTGGCGCGTGCCCCAAGGCTCTACGAACAAAGATTGGTTCGTGGGACTTTAAGAGGCGCGACGCCCCAACCCCCTTAATTTTTCATCTCTAAACACTCTAAAATTCTATGGTTCTTGGCCCCAAACGCTTAGGATCATTAGTAATAGCAATATACAATATATTCAACCTGAATTTACACCCAAAAGATGAATCAAATCAACAAGAGACTTCAACAACACAACCATCAAGAACTCACTTTCTTACAATTCAAACAACTTAAATTTCCCCATTTAAATATATCATAAGTAATTATTAAAATGAAAAATTAAAGGTAGAATGTCTCATATAGGAAAATATTTCAACTTATTATATATACACAAAAGGGAAACTATTACATTAAACTATTAAGTTTATTTGGGTTTTTTTTTTAAAATCAACATACCAGAGTGATGAAGTTCAATTTGAAATTACAATTTCAATAGAGAAAACTTGTGTGAATACTCAATTAACGTGTATTATTTAATATATACTAATAAATACTTATAACAATAATTTGTAAAAACATAAACAACAAAATATAAAATAAACATATCAGTATCTGTAATATAATGAAAAAGAAAGGGAAAAAATTGAGTCAATTGAATGCAGAGTGTCCCTTTAAGGAAATTATTCTCCTCTAGTACTCAAGGTTTAAATGAATAAATCCTCTCATGATAGAACGATCCTATTCAGTAGTGTGTTGAAACAAAAATAATATTTCATTGTGCATAAGAAGAAATTCAAAATTTTTGTTGCTTTAAATGAGATAAAATCCCTCTATTTATAGAAAAAAAAAAGGATAGTGTAAACAAATATTTATCGTAACTTATGGGGACGTCACAACTCTTTGAAAAAGTTATAACCCTTCAGAAAGGGCACATTCTTTTATAAAAGTCACAATTTTTCATAAAAATCGCAACTCTTCATAAAAGTCGCAATTTTTCATAAAAGTCACAATTTCATAAAAGTCACAACTTTTCATAATAGTCACGTATTTCCATGAAAAAAAATGTTATTTTCAGAAATAAATAAGGTTTAAAAAAAATTCTAGATTGTGGTGGCGCCACATAAGCGGGCGTAGGATTCTCTTTTACATATAAATATATGATTATAAATGTATTAGGAGTGATTAAGTGGAAAAAAATATATTTTATATATATGGTAAATATTTTCTCAGTATAATATATTTATGTAAGTTTTCTATTTAAAATTATAATATTGGGCTCATATACGTTCCTTTCATTATCTAGTATTTAAAGAGAGATGAAACAATAAATATTTTTTCCCTTCCCCAAAAAACATCTCAATTTATTACAAACATATATACTAACTATAAAGACTTTTATCCCGCAAAATTATAGTCCTTCACCCACATATTAAACATCAAAAATATTTAAGATTCTGTGTGTTGCATAAGTTTTTCTCTTGTAAAAAATTGATTGGGTTCTTCTATATTTTGGAATAAAATAAAAGATTAGACTTTGTAATTCTCATATAATACTAATTTAATGGGCAGTGAAAAATCTTTAATTGGCTATTGAATTTTAGTTTAGCAAAAAATTGATATTTGATGGTCAATGAACAAACTACAACGGATTAAAATTATAGAATTGCTAGATTTCTTTAAACGATAACACAACTATATGTTTCTTTCTTCTTTTAGGACTTTTTTTTATGCATAAATAATTTGTGATGGTCGGCTATTAGAATTGGCGTAGGGAATAATGATCAATCTGCTTACTTACGTAATATTAGATGAGCATCATCACACAATGTTATCTTCGATTTGTTCTATGGAGGAACATTGGTTCTTCATGTCGGTGCAGGCCTATTTTAAACTAGTCATTTGTTGGTTTTGGTCAAACTTTGATAACTTTCATGGCTTGAATTTGACTAGTTATGGTGAATTGGAAGGGTTTGAATAAAGTGTGCAGGTTCAGTCCCTTCCTATTTTGTTTTAAAAATTCCTTCCCTTGAAATTTTTTTTTTTTAGATATCGTTGTATACTTTGGTACAGTGCTAATATTGTTATATTTGAGTGTCGTGTTTATTTTATTATATATTCCCGTTGAATGTTTTTTACTTAATGTGTCTCTCTTTCAGTACAAAGCTATATTACAGATTTTTGAGCCATTTGTATCACCCAACCTGCCCTGCGCCCACTAAAAGAAAAATAGTTCCAATCTGAGCCATTTAAGATTGCAGGATACAACTTGTATTTTACAGCAAACCAAAAAATAGTAAAAAGTTTGTGTCAAAGACTAATAGGCATGCTGGTTAAATTGTTTGACTTACTAAAAGTTACTTAACAGTAAAAACTTTGCACTTTTGGCACATTACATATGGACGATAAGTCAAAAGTGATTATTTATATAAATGGATTGTTATAGTATTGTTTTTCTGTGTAATGGTGACTAAGTGGGAATGATGATATGTAAAGTTTCTGCCTTTCACATTTTCTGTTTGATTTCACTGTCTCTTGTTATTTGCTCTATCACTAAACTATTTTTTCGAAAGTGTTTTGGCGTTGATTTGTTCATTTGGTGAAGTTGAGTTATAAGATAGGAATGTGGTTTACATATTCTCCTCCTATGTTTTCCTCGTATTCGAAAAAACGTTATACCCTGTTAATACACAAGTGGCAGATGATTTCTTTTCGTCTGGATAATACAAGTTGAAAGTGCTATCCGGTGACTGAAACAAAAACTTATGTGATGCCCTTTAAATTATAAACTCAATAAGTATTGGTCCATCCCTGTCCTAGGATTAATCTCACAGGTAATAACTAGAGTTCCCTCATATTTAACTTCTTTAATATTTTCTTATAGAATAAGCTGGAACATGGTACCCACCATCAACTGTTCCAATTCTTCAACATTCATTCACGTAATAATCAAACATTCAAAACTTATAAAAATTCCTCCCCATATCCTTCAAAACTAGAAGCTGAATGTTTTCTCTAGTTGAACACTACACAAAGTTATACTTAAAATCCCTTAGAAAAATAGGACTATCATGGATGAGAAAATATCATACTATAAAACTAAATTAAAAAGGAAACTGGAATATATTACAGCAACAACCTACTTTACAACTTTGTCTAAAGCAACACAGTACCAACCGGGATGACCACATCCATGTCTAAACGTTCTGAGATTATTTGTCCGAAGCCTGGTATATTTTAGAATGTGTTTTTGAGATGATTTGTTCCTTCACTTGGTTGAAGTTTAATTTTTCACAAAAAACTAAACTTATATTCTTCATCCCCATCTAGAAACAAGATAATTACAGTTGTTCTTTTCATTATAGTTATATTAGTTGTCCTATTTTTCCAATCTGGTCTGCACCATTTGCTAGTTAGGTTTCTTAACAAACACCTTTTTTCTTAAGATTCTTTGCAAAGACAGTTACAATAGTTATTCGATTTACATGATTATGGTTTAAATCAAGCATTTATTGATGTGTTACTTATATTTTTGTGCAAAGAGATTGTTGGTTTTAGCCCTGTGATTGCGCTGTTTGTTTGTATGAATTCTCTGATGAGCGTAAATTGAGATTGTTCCCTGTAGCCCTGCTTTCAATATCAATTGCATGGATACTTGGCTAAGCTTGCCTGCCATTCCTTTGTTTTTTGTTTTTTTCTTTATGCACAGTTTATTGAGTAGATGAATCAAACATTTTCATTTTCTTCAACATTTTCTCCCAATAATCTTTTATTTTTCTGGACTTTTATAGGTGGAGAAGATAACCAAGGGGATGATGAAAGCAGTGTTGAAGAACTACTTGATCTAATTGATTGAAACATGTAGAAACCTATTGCTTTATCTCGACTATTTGCTTCATAACACCTTGAAACTTTGTTAAGCTACAATATATTGATTTAGTTTATATTAGTATGGAACATGTGCAAACTATTGAAAATTAATTTTGGTATATGTATTTTACCTTTATGTATATTGTGATTACTAGGATATTTTGAATTATATATGTGAATCGGCTATATATAATTAGTCATTTNTATAGAGATTGGTTGCAATTGAAAATCAAAATGTTGCAATATCAATTCAAATCGTTTCCATAATATATAAAAAAAAACAGTTTCCATAAGAACAATCTATTGCAACATACTATATCGCAACGGTTGCTAACAGTTCCCACAACCCCCTAGTGCAACAATTGTAAGCTGTTACAACTCGTAAATATTATAAAGCCTATAGATACACGAAAAACTGTTGCAACAGAGGTTCCTATCGCAACGCTTTTAGGAACCGTGAGATTAACTGTTGCAATAGAGCTATGGTAACGCGAGTAGATGAAACGGTTGCAAAACCGTCGCTGTAGCACTCTGGCAATGGTTTTATGTATGTTAGGTTGTGGAGCCTGTTTAATATTTGATATACTGTCATATATTAACCAAAAAAACTCTGAATTATTAATATATACACCCACCGCCGTGTAAGTTTACTCACGGGGTGTTACCACGAAATATTGGTTTCTTTCTCTCTCTAAATCTCTCATCTCTTTCTCTTGAAAAAGTTCTTTTGTTCTTCATTCATCAAGTGTGTGTGTGGCGATTCGATCCTAACAACTCGTATCAGAGCTAAGGAGATTCAACACGATCACTGAAGATGGATAGTTTGAAGCTTGGAATCGAGAAGTTTGATGCATCCGATTTCAGTTTCTTGAAGATGCATATCGAAGATTATCTGTACCAGAAAGATCCTCACGAACCGTTGACTGGGGTGAAGCTGGAATCCATGACGGAGGAGAAGTGGAAGCTCAAGGATCGTCAGGCTCTAGGGTTGATCCGGTTGACTTTGTCAAGAAATGTGGTGTTCAACATCGTGAAGGAGAAGACTACGTCCGATCTGTTGAAGGCACTGTCAAACATGTATGAAAAACTATCGGCGATGAACAAGGTATATTTGATGCGTAGATTGTTCAATTTACAAATGTCTGAGAATGGATCTGTTTTTGATCTTATAAATGAGTTTAATATGATTGTGAGTCAACTCAATTGTGTGGATATTAATTTCGAACATGAAATTAAGGCTTTGTTTTTGATATCATCTCTGCTCGAGTCTTGGGATACTGTTGTAGCTGCGATTAGCAGTTCCCGTGGATCTGAGAAACGAAAGTTTGATGAAATCCGTGACGTTGTTCTTAGCGAAAGTATTTGTAAAAATGAGAAGTGGGAGATTCATCGAGCAGTGCTCTCAGCGTTGACCGAAGGGGGAGAAGTAAGACGAAATGCCAAAATCAACATGGTCGATCAAAATCAAAGAATCGAGGAAAATCTCCGAACAGATCAAACGTGAATTATTGGAACTGTGGATAAAAAAGGCACTTTCGGACGAGCTGTACAAAGCCAAGGAAGAAATAGAATTAGAAATCTTGAGATGACAATGATTCTGTAAATTCAGCAGAGGACATTGGGGATGCTCTAATCCTTAGTGTGAACAGCCCGGTCGAATCATGAATTTTTTATTCTGGTGCATCTTTCCATTCGTCTCCAAGCAAGGAGTTGTTCAAAAATTTCAAATCTGGAAATTTTGGAAAGGTGTATCTTGCTGAAAATAAAGCCTTAGAGATTGAAGAAAAGGGGGATGTTTTCATAAAGACCACCTCGAGAAACCAGTGGACATTGGAGGATGTCAGATATATACGTGGGCTCAAGAAAAATCTGATCTTTGTTGGTCAGTTGGATAGCACGGGATATGCAGTAGAGTATGGGAAAGGTTCGTGGAAGATTGTGAAAGGTGCTATGGTAGTAGCTCGTGGCACCAAATCTGGAACCTTTTACACCACTGCAGGGTGTACTAACATGGCCGTTGTTGCTGAAGGTTCTTTCGGTTCATGTCTGTGGCACAATAGACATGGACACATGTGTGCTTAAGGAATGAAGACGTTGGTTGCAAAAGGATCATTAGAGGGTCTGAAGTCTGTTGATATGTGTCATTGCGAGAGCTGTGTTATGGGCAAACAGAAAGGAGTAAGTTTCACAAAGACTCCTAGAGAGCCAAAGAAAGTGCAGTTGGAAATGGTCCATACAGATGTTTGGGCACCATCTCCAGTATCATCACTTGGAGGATCCAAATTTTATGTTACCTTCATTGATTATTCCAGCAGGAAGGTATGGGTTTACTTCTTGAAGCATAAGTCAGATGTGTTTGCAACTTTCAAGAAGTGGAAAGCTGAAGTTGAGAATAAAACTGCTTTGAAATTCAAATGCCTAAGGTCTGATAATGGAGGAGAGTATAAAAAAGCAGAGTTCAAGGAATTCTGTGCAGTTGAGGGAATCAGATTGATGAGAACAGTTCCTGGTAAGTCAAGGCAGAATGGAATTGCAGAGAGAATGAACAGAACATTGAATGAGCGTGCAAGGAGTATGAGGATACACTGTGGGATGCCCAAAACATTTTGGGCAGATGTTGTGAGCACAGCTGCATACTTGATCAACAGGGGACCATCAGTTCATTTAGGGTTCAAGATCCCAGAGGAAGTGTGGACAGGAAAAGAACTCAAATACTAACACTTAAGGACTTTTGGTTGCACTGCTTATGGTCATGTTGATCCAGAAAAGAGAGACAAGCTTGATTCCAAGGTTGTGACGTGTTACTTCATAGGATATGGTTCTAAGTTGTTTGGTCACAAGTTTTGGGATGACAAGAACAGAAAGATCCTGAGACATTGTGACGTGACATTTGATGAGTATGTCCTGTTTAAGGACAGGGAGCAGAAGGTTCTAGAGATTACAAAGCAAGTGGGAGTTGAGGTTGAGTTGGATAAGAGTAACCTAAGAGATGTCGAAGCAGATACTCAACCAAATCCTACTGAAGAATCTAAAGTGGAGCAAGTTACACCTGAGTAAGCGTTAAGGAGATCATCCAGAACCATCAGGGCACCAGATAGGTATTAACCTTCATTACACTATCTATTGTTGACAGATGAGGGGGAACCATAGTCTTTTGATGAGGTCCTACAGCTGCAGGATTCGATCAAGTGGGAGCAAGCCATGGATGATGAGATGAGGTCACTTGAGAAGAACGACACATGGGTGTTGACTGAGTTATCTGCAGGGAAGAGAGCTTTGCTGAACAAGTGGGTGTTCAGAATCAAGACAGAACCAGATGGCAAAAGAAGGTTCAAGGCTCGTTTAGTAGTTAAAGGATATTCACAAAGGAAAGGTATTGATTATGCTGAAATATTTTCTCCTGTTGTGAAGTTAACCTCTATTCGAATTCTGTTGAGTATTGTTGCATCGGAGAATTTGCATCTAGAGCAAATGGATGTTGAAACAACATTTTTACATGGAGATCTGGACAAAGAGATCTATATGCACCAACCGAAAGGATTTTTGGTTCCACACAAGGAACACATGGTGTGCAAGCTCACCAGGAGCTTGTATGGACTAAAACAAGCACCAAGGTAGTGGTACAAGAAGTTTGACTCCTTCATGACCAAGAGTGGATTCTGCAAAGCTGAAAAGGATCCTTGTTGTTACTTCAAGAAATACACTGATTCATATGTCTTTCTACTCTTGTATGTGGATGATATGTTGATTGCAGGATCTAGTATATGGGAGATTAACAATCTGAAGACAAGGTTGTCTGCAGCGTTTGAGATGAAAGATTTGGGTCCAGCGAAGCAGATTTTGGGGATGAAGATTTCTCGGGATAGATATGCTGGCACTTTAAATCTATCTCAGGAGTTGTGCATTGAGAAGGTGTTGAGCAGATTCATGGTTAATGATGCTAAACCCAGGACTAATCCAGTGGCAAATCACTTTAAATTGCCAAAAGAGCAGTCACCCAAGACAGCCGAGGAGCGTGAGCATATGGCACTTGTTCCATATGCTTCAGCAGTTGGGAGTTTGATGTATGCTATGGTCTGCACTAGACCTGATATAACACATGCAGTGGGAGTTGTTAGCATGTACATGGCGAACCCGGGGAAAGAGATTTGGAAGCTGTGAAGTGGCTTCTGAGATATCTGAGAGGTACATCCAGTACTTCACTTTGTTTTGGCAAAGGCAAGGTGACTCTACAGGGTTTTGTGGATGCTTATCTTGGTGGGGATGTGGACTCGAGCAAGAGTACATCCAAGTACATTTACACCATAGGTGGAACAGTAGTGAGTTGGATGTCCAGGCTTCAGAAGTGTGTTTCTCTTTCATCTACTGAAGCTGAGTATGTGGCAATAGCTGAAGATGGGAAATAGATGATATGGCTGGAATATTATCTGGAGGAATTGGGCAAGAAGCAGAGCGAGAAGATTCTTTACTCAGATAGCCAGAGTGCCATACAGTTGGTGAAAAATCCAGTCTATCATTCGAAGACAAAGCACATCAGAATGTGGTACTATTTCACTCGCAGGGCAGTGGAGGATGGTGATATGTGCTTGGAGAAGATAGAGGGTGCAAAGAACCCGGCAGACATGTTGACGAAATGTGTTGATGTTGGGAAACTAGGGTTATGCAAAACCTCGGTTGGTCTTCTGTAGTTGTTGCTATATATGTTGTGCGGTGCGGTAAAGATGTTGATGATGAGGAGATTTTTTTTTTGAGAATTTATATTTTGGATGACTGAATCAATCTCCAAGTGGGAGAATTGTTAGGTTGTGAAGCCTGATTAATATTTGATGTACTGAATCAGTCTCCAAATTTTAGGCTGTACTATTTATTCTCCATTTATTCTCTGTAACCAAAAATACTCTGAATTATTAATATATATACCCACCGCCGTGGAATTTACTCACGGGGTGTTACCATGAAATATTGGTTTCTCTCTTTCTCTCTCTAGATCTCTCATCTCTTTCTCTTGAAAGTTCTTGTGTTCTTTAATCATCAAGTGTGTGTGTGTGGATTCGATACTAACAAGGTACTATTGCAACACATATTAAATTGTCTCTGTAACATACCTAGATATTACGAAAAAGCTTTTTATATGATTTTATTATAAAGTATATTTTATGTAGTAGGGTCGTCATTGTCCTTAGAAATGTATTGGTATGATTAATAGTTTGACACCCTTTGATTTTTAGCTCGAGATAAAGCAACATATAATTAGCCATGAGAAAACGTAGGTTTCCGAAAATATATGCAAACAAATTTAAATGATATAATACATAAACATGACAGTTAACTTGGCTTCGATGAACAACAATGCCCTCCAACTTTGAGTGTGCACAAATAGACACTTAAACTTGTATAAAATAGAACAAGTACACACACATATCCTATATGACATAATACACGTATGACATCACTTAGAACACAAAATTATCATAAAGTGTGTCATGTAGAAGGAATGCGTCTATTTGTTTAATTTTATACAAGTTTAAGTGCCTACTTATGCACACACAGAGTTAAAAGTCATAGTTGTCAACAGACACTAAGTTAAGGTCATGTTTATGTTATTTGACTGATTGAAAAGTCACTAAGTTATTGTCAGTATTTTTAGGGAAAATGCACAAGTACCCCCTAAACCAATGCCCGAAATCGCAGAGACACACTTATACAATACTAAGATCCTATTACCCCCCTGAACTTATTTTATAAGTAATTTTCTACCCCTTTTCGACCTACGTGGCAAAAGCTTGAAAAAAAGAGAACCAGCGTTGGGCCCTCAAGATAGTGCCACGTAGGCCAAAAAGGGGTAGAAAATTGTCAATGAAATAATTTCAGGTGGGGTAATAGGACCTTAGTATAGTATAAGTGTGTCTCTGAGATTTCGTACATCGGTTGAGGGGGTACTTGTGCATTATACCGTACTTTTAGGAGCCTTTTACGTATGCAGTTCATTAGGATTGCGAGTCTTTAATTAAATGCAGTTAATAAATTAGCAGGTCATCAGATAGTGCCCCATTTTCTCTCTTAGTTTGTTGTTTTCTCAAGTGCTATATAAAATCTAGTACACTAATTTTCAGAGAAATAAGAAATACTCAAATTTCTCTATGCTTTTGTTCTTATTGTATTATATTTATTTATCTATTGTGCCAAAAAATTTTGTATCATCGCTTAAATCCATGTTAGAATCCATCTTTTTATCAATAAGGGATATTGGTAAAGTAAGAGAAAAAAAATAGTGAAATATTGTGAGATCTTTTTGGAAGAAAGCAAAAAAATCCCACGGCAGGGAACGACACAGCAACATCGTAGTAGCCCATGATTCCAATTTCCAGAGGGGAGAATTATCAATTTTGGAGTTTTGAGATGAAGTCTCTTTTCAAGTTTCAAGAACTGTGGGATATAGTTGAAACTGGAATTCCGAAAGGGAATGCAAACAAACTGAGAGAACATCGAAAAAGATACTCAAAACCTCTTTTCATGATTCAGCAAACTCATTATGATGATATTTTTCCTCGCATATCAACATCGGAGACCTCTAAACAGGCATGGGAGATCCTGGAACAAGAATACTTTAGTGATGACAAGGTAATTATTGTTAAATTACAAAATCTCCTACGTGATTTTGAAACATTGTTGATGAATGTAATTGAATCTGTGTAAGATTATTTGTCTATAACATCTGCTTTTGTTAATAGGATAAGGTCATATGGTGAATACAGCGATAGTAAAATGGTTGTGTCTAAAGTATTGAGAACCACCAAATTTGAGCATGTTGTTACTGCAATTGAGGAATCGAAGGAACTATTATTCTTTTGATGAATAAACGAGTTTCTTGATAGCTTATGAAGATTGGCTAAATAGATCCCATGAGAAAGTTCAAGAGAAAGCATTCCAGGTAAAGAGTGAGTTTTCTTACAAGGGAAAAACAAAAATACTCGATAGGTAGAGGACATGGCAGAGGGAATATTCATGGAAGAGGTCATGGTGGTGGTAGAGGTACGGACTAGGTTGGTGAATCACATCAATGCAAAAGCACAATTCTATGTCGACGCTTCAAGAAATTTAGCCATAAAGAAGTTGATTGTTGGACGAAGTAGAAAGACGAGTAGAACGAAGCCAATTGCACTCAAAATGTGGATGACGAAAGTAATTTATTTATGACTCATTCCCCACTAACTGAAAGTGCTAATGTTGTGTGGTTACTTGATAGCAGATGCTCTATTCACATGCCAAGTTTGAAGTCCCTATTTAGAGATCTTGATGAGTTACATAAAAATGAGATGCGACTAGAAGATGACCAAAAAGTGTACGTTGAAGGGAAATGTATTTTTGATATTAAAACTGTCCAAGGTAATGTGAAACTTTTATGTGACGTGCAATATGTTCACACGTTTGCTCACAACCTTTTAAGTGTTGGCCAATTTATGACTAGTGGGTAATCAGTTGTTTTTAATGATCAAGCGTGTGATACTAAAAATAAGAAATTAGGACACACTATATGTAACACCCCGTATCCAAAACAGACCTGAAATCAATCTTTCAAAAATTTGTAGGTGCAAACGACGGTCACTATACATGAAGCGTAGTATGATCTATCGCCCGTACTGTGCATCCATCGTTTGCAACTGAAGCTCTCCCAAAACTCATCCCTGAAAATCGACGAAGTCTCAAACCACGAACGGACCTACGGTTTGTACGTCAAACTACGGTCCGTGGTCTGTGTCCGTCGATTGAGACTCAAAGTTATCCAACCTTTGAAATGAACTACGGATAACCAACACAGGTTCGTTATTTGTTCTACGGTCTGTAGGTCTGATCATAGGTGATGTTCAACAGTTAGTTAGGTGGGATTGCTCATACGGTAAACTTCAACTGGTCATAATTTTTATCACAAAATGAATTAAGTGTCCCATGACCTATGATATGATAGATAATTGAAATGTCTTTCCATAGCCACCGAGTTTGCTAAAATCCGACCTCCGAGTAAAATGTTATCCCCATTTTAGTGAAGATCTATCGAGTAGAACCAAATGACGGACCGTCAATTAAACGATGGCCCGTCAGTCAAGGTCGTTGATTGGTCCGACAACAAAATTTTCAAGGGTCTTCGGTCTTTCCTAGTTCATTTAACCCCTAAGATACGTCGTTTAAGACCTAAATCATGAGATTTTAGTCATTTTAAGCCTAGAAACGTAACAAGAACTTACCTAAGTAAAAATCATAAATCGAAACTTAGAAAATTAGAAGCAATAGAGGAGAAAAAGGTCAAGAACCCTAGTTCAAAATACAACAAACTTCCATCAGTTCCAGCCCCAAAATCTAAAGATTTCTCCGTGGATTTCATTACCAAGTATATGGAATTTCACTAATGGGTTCCTTTTACCCATTGGGTCCCTAGTTTTCAGTCAGATTCTTGATTCCCTTATCATGATTAGACCTAGGGTGTCTAGAACTTCAACAAAATATGATGAATTACTTAGTTATATGTTCCAAATAAGATTGCCATGTTATTACTCAGATTATCATATGAATTTCAGAACCCTAACTATGTATTTTCTTTAGTTCTTGAATTACTCATGGAAGGTCAGATGTTTCAGCTATTCAGTTATACATGCCTTAGTTATTAATGCATCATTATCATTTTAATTGTTGCATTCTCTGTTTGCATGTTTAGTTTTGAGCTATCCAGTATTTACAGAATTCAGTCACAATATGTTAACCACTTAATTCATTGGGAGTAGCATAATTCCGAGTTGGACAAGGTTCAACATACCCAAATAGTCCCGGAACTGCTAGTCAACTAGGTTTTAGTCCCCTCTATGGGAATCAGTTTAGTGATCATGCCACCATATCTTTATACCTCTCGCAGGGTATGTTGGGTCCCCTCGATGGGGCGTATACATCAGACTCCACATTTAGTTCATATGATTTTATTATCGGTTATTAGTAGCTCCCACAGTTCATTCAGTCTCTATTGCATTGAACATACTTACAGTTCAGTTAGTATTCAGTCTCAGCATGTTATAAATTTGTTCATTGCATCAAGTTAACTCAGAATTCAGTAAATTATGTCCAGAACATTATACTTGCTTTTGTGCTTGTTCAACTATGTTTTATTTCAACTTTACTCTATCATGCATGCTCAGTACCTTTCAAGTACTGACGCATACATGTGCGGCATCTTCTCATGATGTAGGTTCAGATTCTCAACATCCAGATCACGCTTACATCGATTCCCGATATCCAGTTCAACAGAATCAGTGGTGAGTATTCATTCTCCAAGGACAATAGTCATGAGTTCATTTCAGTATTTTAGTCCTTTGGCTTAAGTTTTTGCTAGACTTATCTGGGGCTTTTCCCAGCATTTTTAGTCAGTTAGAGGCTATTTTCAAACATAGTTAGTTTCAACTTAGTATTGAGTTAATAACTTTTTTGTGTTAAACTCATCAGTTTTTGCATATGAGTATTCCCCATCTTGTCATCTTTATTATGATTTAGCTTCTGCATGAGTTTATTATCTTTAGTATGCTCATGATCATGCTAGCAGGGTTAGCTTGGGTCACTTGTGGTCCTAGGTCCCGTGTCCGCGTCTCGGGGGTAGCTCGGGGTGTGACACCATATCTCACGTATCTATGACTAAAAGAAAATGCTTCCTTTTGATATTTCAAATGTTGAAAATGTTGCCTTAGTTGTCAAATGAAAGAATGAGACTAATATGTGGCATTTACGTTATGGGCATTTAATGTTAATGGGTTGAAACTTTTGGTTAAAAAATATATGTTTATTGGTTTTCCAAAAATCAATGAACTTTACTTGTGTGAAGGATGTATCTATGGGAAGCAAGCCAAGAAATCCAGTAGAAAAATCATGGAGGGCTATAACTTGTCATGAACTTGTGCATTCTAATGTCACATACGGGGAGCACCCCCTTGACATAGCTCATATACCGTGGTTTCACGGTATTTTTAATGCTTTTTCCATAAGTTTTGTGTGTCCAAAAGCCTTTTTGTATTAATTTTTATGTCAGTTTCTCTTTATTTGCAGGAAATCTGTCTAAAAGATGAATGCGGAGGTTTTTGAGCGAAGAAATGCAGAAGAGACCACCTACGGAGCTTGTGTAGCTGCTGAACGAAGATGGGGAAGTCTGCCCAAGTGTGGGGTTACGGAGTCCATGACGGTCCGTCGTGTCTATGACGGTCCGTCCTGCAGGTNCTCGTGACGGTCCGTAGGTGGAATCGTAGTGCAGCTACTAAAGGAAGATGGGGAAGTGTGACCAAGTCGTAGCCATGACGGTCCATCCTGCTGGTTTGTCATGAAGATCAGAGAAGTAGTCCCAGTACTCAAATTCCAAGAGTTCAAGTGTTATGGAACGGATACCCCCGACGGACCGTTATGCCTGTGATGATCCGTAAAACCTGTCGTCGAGGGTAATGAAGAGAGCAGCAGAAGAAATTGCATAAGTATGGGACGACGGAGTACATGACGGCCCGTCGTGACCATGACGCCGCGACCCAGCTGCGTTTTGACAGAGTTCTAGCAAATAGAGTCCTTATTTAATTAGGTTTTTATTTTTTATAAATAGTTCTAAAAACCTCATTTTTGGGGTTAGACTCTTAGTTATTTGAGCTTCTTTTGTGGATTAGAGTTTGTGATTATTATTACACTTTTGGATAATCTTTAGTCTTCAATTAATTTCAGTAATTGATTGTTGNTGCTGTATTATTAGTTAGACTCGGTATTATTAGTTAGACTCTGGACCATTATTAGACTGTGTATTAGTGTTAGACTTTTGATTATCATTAGACTTTTTGTAAGATTCTTGATTACTTTGAGATTCTTGCAAGTGATTGTTGGTGATTTTTGGTGATTAATCAAGAAAACTTTCGGATTTTACTCTTTCTCATTGAAGTAAGTACATGAATTCTTATATAATATATTTGAATATTGCTATTATGACTATGGGTAACTAAACTCCATAACTAGGGTGAGGGAACCATAGGCAAATAATGAGATAAAACCTAACGAAAATAACAATTCTAGAATAGTGTCTTGCANTTTGCATGTATTGATAATTCTTTCGCTTAAAAGTCTTTTTAACAGATGGCCAACGTTAGAACTCGCCTTAATGCTACTTGCCGAACCAAGGAGGTAGATAATAGTAAAAGAATTATCAACATAGATTTAGTGTATACTATCTAATAGGCTAGTAGTGATTGGTACGAGGTAATAACTTTGTCAAATATCGAATACGATGCTTAATATAAGGTCAAGGTAAGGGTTAGTATAGCAACACACGTAGCCAGACCAAGGTGCGGAGTGAAATTTTCTAGATGCCGGACCAAGGATTTAGAAATACATAACTTATCACTTTGCATGCAAGATACTAGGAAAGAATTGTTATAGTTAGAATTATCAAGTTAGAAACCTGTGGGGAACGTGTAAACCCTAGTTACTTTTATTAACTGATTAAACTCCAACGTTTGAAACTGTTAGTTGTCTCCTTTAATTTAGATAGTTATTTTCATTCATTTAGAAGTAAAAAAACCCCTTTTATTGTCTTTGATTTCCAAAGAAATAATTGACTAAATAATAGTAATAATAGATTGAAGTTAAGTCTGAACTATTTTCCTCGTGGGAAAGATCCCAACCTCATTAGTTGGGTTCTTTACTTAATACGACCACTTTACTTCTTATTTGAGAAGTAAGTTTGAGTGTATAAAATTTTGGCGCCGCTGCCGGGGAAAGTAACTTTTAGATTAACTTAAACTTATTACTATAGTTTAGTCGATATTTTCTTAATTTTACTTTGTATATAGTTTTTGATTCTTGCAAAACCATCTTCCTTTTATGCCAAATACACGGAGAGGAAGAGAAGCCTTGTTTCCCTACGATCACGAATTAGAGCGTACACTATGCAACATGAATCGAAACTTAGGAATTAATGATGATGATCCAAACCAGAACATCCCAGCTCCGATTGATGTTCATCGTCAGTTGTTACCCGATGCTCCGGGTGAAAACCAACCAATGGGACAAAATCCCGCTCCACGGCCCCAAGAATACTACAGAGGCTATGACAATATAGCAGACTCCGATGGGCCACTTGTCTTGCCCCCTCTACCATTAGGCCACACCTTTGTGGTAACTAGTAGCCCGATGCAAATGCTCACTGCCAGAGATTTGTTTTCATGGCTACCTTCTGAGGATCCACTTGCCCATATAGCTAAGGTAAGGGCAGTGTGTAAAAGCTGTGTAGGGAGGCCTGACTTGGACTTGGTTGTAATAGGGCTAAGAGTGTTTCCTCTCTCACTGACGGGAGAGGCTGCTCTTTGGTTCACTGAGCTCCCTTACAACTCAATTTTCACTTGGAACCAACGAAGGGACGTTTTCTTAGCACGCTACTACCCGGTCTCCAAGAAACTAAACCACAAAAATAGAGTAAACAACTTTGTGGCACTACCAGGAGAGTCAATTAGTAGTTCGTGAGATAGATTCACCTCATTTTTTAGAAGCGTCCCCAATCACCGCATAGATGATGAGTCACTAAAGAAATGCTTCTATTGGGGACAGGATGATAATAATAAAGAGGTGTTGGATACTATAGCGGGTGGTTCTTATGGGGAGTATCCTTATGCTGAGATTGCTGAAAAGTTTAGACAAAATCTCGCGGAATAATAAAACTTGGAGTACTAGAAAGTCAGATACTGGGAGAAATACTTTCGCAGTGCAATCCACTCACAACCCAGCCACATATGAGATTCGTGAAGAGATGGCTCAGATGAGAACTGAGCTTGGGTTGGTATTAAAATATATCACTGTGGTGCAGAAAAGATAAATGCAGTTAACTACTTGTCTAAACCACCACCACCAAATGATGAATGCTATTATGCGGAGGATTCCTATCCAGTAAATGAGCAGACGGGGGGTTTCCGACCGAGTGCCCAAGGCTCAAATCAGGATAACTGGCGGAAAGGTCAAGGGAACCAAGGTCGGTTCTACGGTAACTATAACAGTGAGGGTCATTATATCCGAGATGGAAACTACAACCGCGACAACAACTTCCACAGGGGTAACTAAGGTAATAGAAATGATAGGAATGGGACCAATGTCCCTCCTCAAAATCGTGAAGTTACTCCTAGGGATGGTGGAGATAGTATGGGGCGAGTTGAGAATATGTTGCACAAAATGATGAGGAGGTTCAATGCTAATGATAAGCACATTAATGAGTTAAGGAGTGATTTAGCGGGTATTGGGCAGAAAGTCGATACACATGCAATATCAATTAAGCAGATCGAGTTGCAAATGGACCAATTATCTACGATTGTGAACACACTGCAACCGGGCACTCTTCCTAGCAACACTGTCCAAAATCCAAAAAATGATGCACACTGTATGGCAATCACTACTCGGGGTGGTAAGAAAACCATGACCCACCTATGCCATCTAATGAGAAAAAGGTGACAAAAGATACTGAAGTGGTAGAGGTTAATGTTGAAGTAGAAGACAACACTGGAAAAGATGATGAAGTGCCTAAAAAGGTAACTCCCAAGCCTAGGCCACCACCCCCATTCCCTCAAAGATTAGTAAAAAAGACCAAGGATGGTAAACATCGGCGTTTTATAACCATTTTGAAGCAACTTTCTATCAATGTCCCTTTGGTAGAAGCTTTAGAACAAATGCCCGGTTATGCCAAGTTCATGAAAGATCTGGTTACAAAGAAAAGATCGGTCACTTTCAATGATGATGATAGAATGCAGCATTGTAGTGCTATTGCTACAAGATCTCTCGTACAAAAGAAAGAAGATCCGGGTGCGTTCACTATTCCTTGTACAGTCGGGTCATTACATTTTGCGAAAGCATTATGTGATATGGGAGCAAGCATAAATCTCATGCCCCTCTCGATTTACAATAAGTTGGGTTTGGGTGACCCAAAGCCCACTGCGATGCGGCTACTAATGGCTGATCGAATAGTGAAATGGCCTATAGGGATACTCCACGATGTGCTAGTAAAATTGGATTCGTTCATATTTCCGGCATATTTTGTTATTCTTGATTGTGAAGTTGATTTTGAAGTGCCTATTATTCTTGGAAGGCAATTCCTTGCTACGGGTAGAGCCTTAGTTGATATGGAAAAAGGGGCAGATGAAATTTCGGTTGAACAATGAAGAAGCGACCTTCAACATTTCTAGGTCCATAAGGCAGAGTGGTGAGCTCCAACCGGTATCTGCTATATCCTATAAAGAAAAGATGAAGAAGGATAATGACCTAAAAAGTGAAAAACGAGAGTTTATGGTTGGGGATTTGGTGCTTTTAGACAAATCTAGGTTGCGTTGGCTTCCGGGCAAGCTCAAGTCCAAACGGACTGGCACTTACTTGATTACCCAAGTATTCCCTCATGGAGCAGTTGAGTTAGAAACCAAGGAGGGAGTGCGGTTTAAGGTGGATGGAGAACGAATAAAACTCTATTTTGGGCATGCTGCATCAGTGAATGAAGTAACAGAGGCATACCATCTTGATAAAGGCTAAGTAATCAAGTGTCCTCAATCGTGCTGCGACGTTAAATCAGGAGCTTGTTGGGAGGCAACCCAATACTTATAGTTTTTCTTTTTAGTAATGGTAGCATTTTCTACTAATGGGTTTTAAATTTGCAGGCACATCACCAGAAAATTCTGCAGAAAATCACTCTGCAGCAGTCTGACGGATACATCGACGGCCCGTCACGACTGAGACGGACCGTCGCATGAATCTGTCGTGCCAGGTACGTCTTTTTGTTATTTTCAAACTAGGGCACACGCGACGGAACCACTGACGGACCGTCATAACTGAGACGGACCGTCGTCGGGGACTCGTCGCATCATTAATGAAGCGTACCCGACCCGACCCGGCTGGGGGTTTTAAAAATTCTTAACATTTAAAAACCCACCACCTTCATTTCACCCATTTCCTTCCCTCTTCCTCCCATTTCCCTCCCTTTTAAACTTCCAATTTCCTACCTTTCTTTCTTTCTTTCAACCGATCATTTTCCCAAATTCCCCAATTTCTAAAATCCACTCTCTACTAGTCGGAGTCTGCTGGTGTGGTTCTTTACTTGATCACCAAGTACCTTCCTCGCTTGTTTTTCTCAAATTTTCAGGTATGTGTCTCTGATTTCTACCCATTTACATTGCATTTTTGTTTATCAATTAGTATTAGCCTATTTCTTATTGATGGGTTCATTCTTTAATACATATTATGTCTGACCTAGGTTGAGAATCTTCAAAATTACCTTGTTAAAACTCTAGAAATAGGTGCTTTAGCATTGCTAGTTTACTAGGTATTTGGGTTAGACAAATGTAGGTTAAATCACTAACAATTCCATTTGGGTCATAGGGGAAGAATGGGGCATCCCCTGTTCTGTCACTGAATGACAGAACGAGACCCCGATGACGGACTGTCGTACCCACGACGGACCGTCATTGGGTCCGTCCCAACATCCCGAACACCCCATTGTCCAATTGTCTCCAAGTGTCCACCAACGGACACATGCGACGGACCGTCCTTCGCACGACGGTCCATCCTGCACAACCGTTCTTGTTATCAGAGACCCTGTCCCTAAGGGTCTCTCACTTTTTCTATGTGTCCTCCACGGACACATGCGACGGACCGTCATACCCTCGACGGTCCGTCCTGCATAACCCTCATGACGGTCAGAGACCCTATTCGTAAGGGTCTCTCACTTTTTCTAAGTGTCCTCCAAGTGACATCTACGACGGACCGTCATACCCTAAACGCTCCATCCTGCATAACCGTTATGACGGTCAGAGACCCCTCTCCTAAGGGTCTCCATACTTTTTCCAAGTATCCTCTGACGGACACCTACGACGGATCGTCATACCCTCGATGGTCCATCCTGCATAACCGTCATGACGGTCAGAGACCCCTCTCCTAAGGGTCTCCATACTTTTTTCTAAGTGTCCCACGAAGGACATCGACGACGGACCGTCATAATCACAACGGTCCGTCCTGCCTATTCTTCATACGTGTCGGAGACTTTCCTTCAGGGGTCTCCACATAAACATAGTTTACAGTAATACATGACAGACCCCATGACGGTCCGTCATACTCACGAAGAGCCATCACCTGGTCCGTCGTGTTTCATTGTTACAATAGAAATGTCATTACATCTTAACTCTTTTATTTATTTTTTGTCGTTTTGCTTGTCTTGTTTGCTCCCTCTAGTACTAATAATGATTCTTTACAGATACTATCTATTATGGAACCAAAACAAGATCGAGTCTACGCACGTAGGCGATCGAATTTTGTCGCCCCGTCTGCCCGCCTGGTCATTGGCTCTGATGATGAGCGTGACCCCGAGTACGTGCCCCCAGGCACTTCCACCCTATCCCGAGCTACATGTGCTTCCAGAGCCACACCCAGAAAGATGGCGTCCGGTGTAGTCACTGCCTCCCAGTCTGATGAGGAGCGCACACTGACCGGCACACCTTCTGGGTCAGCTACACATGAAGAAGGAGCGTCTGGATCCTTAGGAGTTTCGTGGTCAGAGGAAGCCTCCGGATCTGCTGAGGTCCCTGCACCCGCCACCGCTGCACAGTCTGCCTCTTCTAATGAGGCTGACAGTTCGAAATTCACACCCGGCTCACCGACTCGTACTCTCACCCCGGTTGCCGACCAGCACAACCGGTGGTGTGTCGACGGTCAGTATCAAGTCTATTCAGACGCAAAGTTTCTGAATGACAAAGGAGTCATGACATGGACCTTTAAGGGAAGTCTCCCAACTATGCCAGAGATCCACAATCTCTTCACTAGACATCTACTGGAGTGGATAGCGCGTTCGTTGGGCTGTTATAGTGAAGAATTGGTCCGAGAGTTCTACGCCTCTTACGTGGCTACTCTCAGATCAAAGATTGATAGGCGGGTTGCCCCCGTCAAACAGGCCCCACTGGAGCAGGTCCGAGTACGTGGCATTCAGGTTGATATCTCCCTGCCTGCCATCTGCCGGTATTTATACGGCGAGGATGTTGATGCCAACCAGACCCCTCTCACCGCCGAGTTTGATTACCGGTGGCAAATTGTCAAAGATGGTCGATTCCTGCGTGAGCCATCGCTAAGAAAGACCACCAAGGGGTGGATGGCCCTGCACTTGTATGTTGATGGAGAGGGTGCTGACTGGGTGAGCGAGCCAAAGGGAGACATTAAGAAGGCTAACTTGACCTTCACGGCGAAGTTTTAATGGTTAATTGTCCGCCACTGCCTTTCCCCCACAGCCGCTGATAATATAGTCACATGGGATCGTGCAGTACTGATGGCAGCGATGATAGCCGGGTTTGAAGTGGACTTTGCGTGTCTTCTACAGGCGGTCATGCACGAGAGGGCTTTTAAGGTCACAACTACTTACCCTTTCGCGTGCATGATATTTTCTCAATGCAGGTCCGTAAGTCTGCCTATATGGCACGTTAATCAGCTCAAGACCCTGCTGGGCACTTCTGATATCGGCCTCATCAGGGATGAGGCCAATTAGTTGGCTCCACGTAGAGGGCCCCGTCAAGAGTTGCCTCCACTTGGTGACAATCTGGATGATACGGTAGCACAGGCCCGCACGGTTATGCATGCGGCTTCAGCTTACACTACCCCAGTCGAATCTATCCCGGGTAGTAGCACTGCCCCGAGCTCCTATCGCTCAGCCCCTTTTCCCGATTTGGTCCCGCTTGCAAGGGTCCAAATTTAGAGGCACAAATGGCTACACTTCTGCATCACATCCAGCCTTGGATGCAGAGGTCTATTGCTGAGGCAGAAGAGCGCTTGGAGCAGAGAATGTTCCAGCACACAGAGTGGAAGATCACTGAGGTTTATCAGCGCTTAAACACTTTTGAGTTGCGGGTGTTAGCCCCGCCAGCCCCTCAGGTGGATGTGTCGACCCTTCAGGCTGCGGTTTACGGTCTTCGCACAGACATCGACATGATCTTAGAGGCTAGGGTGCCTGAGTCTGAGGCCCCTTCTGCAGAGCCTGCTGAAGACACAGTGATGGCGGCCTTATTCGCCACTTCTGATATTCCACCACCTCCCCCTTGAGAGCATGCCAAGAGGCGTAGGGGTCGAGATGAGGATGAGGCTCGAGCACGGAAGAAGGAGCGTCGTGAGATGGAGGCTGCGAGAAGAGCCTCGCTTGCTGATGAGGAGGCGCGTCAGATGAGGGCAATAGAGTTAGCTGCTGGGGCATCTAGCTCCAGAAATGTGGAGATAGAGGGAGGCACTGCTGATAGTGTTGTTGATGCTGAGGAAACTACTGAGGGTGTCCAGTTTCAGAGGTAATGGGTTCCGGGGAACCGGACCCACCAGTTTGCTGATCGTCGGCGCTTTGCGCCCCAGGTTTGCTTCACCTACCATTCTTGTATTTTAATTTTTTTATGTATTGAGGACAATTGCATGTCTTTTTGTTGGGGTGGGGTAAATGGAAAGTGAGTGCTAGGGTGAAGTCTGAGTAGCCCAATTCACTATCCTCTTTTGGGGTTTTCTTGCCTGTGTTCTTTTTCCCCAAGAGACTGATTATTTCTTCTGTTGAACCGACATGTCTATATCTTGTGTACATAGTTTAATTCTGAAGCATGATGGCTAAAATGATATCCTGATGAAAAGAAAATGATGCATGACTAGGCATAGCAATTGATAAATGTGTGGCTCTAACCATGACATAGAGTTACACCACTTCATGACCCTAAGTCTAAAATTCGAACTAGGTGTCTGATAATCTGGTAGAGTAACGAGATGTCAAGTGAGTGTGAGGAAGATTTGAATAGTCCACTATTTATACTGAGCTAGAACTTGCCTGGTTAGTCCTACTAAAAGTAAGTTGTAATAGACAATTAGTATAGGATCATAGGCCCTTGTTCAATAGAGCCCATTTTTAGCCTAAATAAAAGAAAACCTAATGAAATTAATCCTTCTTTTATCCAAATGATTTGAGCTTAAACTAGACCTTTCTTTTTCACCCAACTGATCTTTTCTGTGAATAATGTGTTGGCCCTGGTCCCTCCTTGGACATGTGCACCTCAACTTATGCCAAAAACATAAGTTGAGGGTGGCTAATGCAGTAAACAACCTTTTTTATGGCCCAGACCCAACTTTGGGTATTGTGTACTTTGACTCATGGCAAAGCCATGAGTTGAGGGTGGCTATTATGAGGAATGCTTTGGAATGTGGGGTTGAAAGAACAAAGAGAGAGAAAGAACAAAAGTAAAGTGACTCAAGAATCAGTTGATAGAAGAGTAATATATATATATATATATATAATACAAGAAATACAAGCAAGAAAAAATGAGAGTCACTTACACAAATGAAGAAAGAAGGGAAAATAGCAAGGTGAAAGAATATGAGAAACTGGGCGAAATAAAATGATAAAAAGTGGTATGTTTAGCCGATATGTCAAGGAGGGAAAAAAGTCACTAAAGTATACCTAAATATACCCTACCTGACCCTGAGCCTATGTTACGAGCTAAGAAAGTCCTATCGTGATCCTAAGAGTTGTATAGCGAACTTAAAGCAGTGAAAATAAGG
>NC_028639.1:62159527-62173807 GCF_001406875.1 Solanum pennellii
GAAATATTAGCACCTCGGTGAGAAATTGAAGAGGATAGGTGTTAGTGCATGATGAGTCTGTGTCATGGTCTGATTCCACATAATTCAAGCCTAATAGTGATAGCATACATAAATATGATGAGACTGATCGGGATTGATAGCCAAAGGATTGTGAAAGATAAAACATGGATACTATTGTACAAAGATTTTGTATTGAGTCAGTGCGTCGCTTGAGGACAAACAATGAATTTAAGTTGAGGGTGTTGATATACCGTGGTTTCACGGTATTTTTAATGATTTTTCCTTAAGTTTAGTGTTTCCAAAAGCCTTTTTGTATTAATTTTTATGTAAGTTTCTCTTTATTTGCAGGAAATCTGTCTAAAAGATGAATGCGGAGGTTTTTGAGCAAGAAATGCAGAAAAGTACCACCTACGGAGCTTGTGACGGTCCGTCGTGCCCGTGAAGAGCCGTAGGTGGCATCGTAGTGAAGCTGCTGAAGGAAGATGGGGAAGTGTGACCAAGTGTGGGGTTACGGAATGCGTGACGGACCGTCGTAGCCATGACGGTCCGTCCTGCTGGTTCGTCATGAAGATCAAAGAAGTAGTCTTAGTACCCAAATTCCAAGAGTTCAAGTGTTATGGAACGGATACCCCCGACGAACCGTTGTGGCTGTGAGATCCGTCATACCTGCCGTCGAGGGTAATGAAGAGAGCACTAGAAGAAATTGCATAAGTACGGAGTCCATGACGGCCCGTCGTGACCACGACGATCCGTCGACCCAGCCGTGTTTTCACAGATTTCCAGCAAATAGAGTCCTTATTTAATTAGGTTTTTATTTTTTATAAATAGTTCGAAATACCTCGTTTTTGGGGTTAGACTCTTGGTTATTTGAGCTTCTTTTGTGGATTAGACTTTTTGATTATTATTACACTTTTGGAGAATCTTTAGTCTTCAATTAATTTCAATAATTGATTGTTGGTGATTTTTGTTGATAAATCAAGTGAACTTCTGGATTTTATTCTTTCTCATTGAAGTAAGTGCATGAATTCTTATATTACATATTTGAATATTGTGATTATGACTATGGGTAACTAAACTCCATAACTAGGGTTGTGGGAACCATAGGCGAATAATGAGGTAAAACTTAACTAATATAACAATTCTAGAATAGTGTCTTGCATGTATTGCAAATTCTTTCGCTTACAAGTTTTTTAACGTATGGCCAACGTTAGAACTCGCCTTAATGCTTCTTGACGGGCCAAGGAGGTAGATAATAGGAAAAGAATTATCAACATAGATTTAGTGTATACTATCTAATAGTCTAGTATTGATTGGTACGAGGTAATAACTTAGTCAAATATCGAATGCGATGCTTAATATGAGGTAAAAGTAAGTGTTAGTATAGCTACACACGTAGCCGGACCAAGGTGCGGAGTGAAATTTTCTAGATACCGGACCAAGGATTTAGAAATACATAACTTATCACTTTGCATGCAAGATACTAGGAAAGAATTGTTATAGTTAGAATTATCAAGTTAGAAACCTATGGGGAACATGTAAACCCTAGATACTTTTATTAATTGATTAAACTCCCCAACATTTGAAACTGTTAGTTGTCTCCTTTAATTTAGATAGTTATTTTCATTTATTTAGAAGTAAAAAACCCCTTTTATTGTCTTTGCTTTCGAAAGAAATAATTGACTATATAGTAGTAATAATAGATTGAAGTTATGTCTGAATTATTGTACAACCTCATTAGTTGGATTCTTTACTTGATACGACCGCTTTACTTCTTATTTGAGAAGTAAGTTTGAGCGTATCAGTAACTAGCGTCGTCGTCCTCTTTGAGGACTAAGAATAGCCTCTTAGCTTACATAATTACATTCATAGGTTAAAAATGCAGAAATTTAAACTTTTCGTTAACTTCTACATTGAGGTTTACATAAACCTCTACATACACATAATATTTATATCGACTATACATAGACTCTTCGTATAGGAAGATTACATAGTCTTCTACTTTTATTGCACACACACACACATATATATATATAAGATACGATATTGTCTTAAAACGGATGTCTCATAGAATAACCATCTAAACAAGAGTATAAAAATTGGGCATAACCCATACATCAATGATAGAAGCCACATATAGGCTATTACAACAAACGTCTCTAATGAAAAGGTAAGAACATAGAAGCCTTAAAACTAAAACAACATTAGTGGCTTGATAATGGCATTGTCCTCGAAAAGTGAGGACCTACCGAAACACTTGGAAAATGTCCAAGTAGTCTTCAATGGCCTTCAACTAAGCTCAACGGCCGGATCCTACAATTTGTAGTAAACATAAACATGGGGTTAGTAGACATTTGTACTAAGTATGAATATATACACATAAATAAGTAAAATCATGCTAAAGAGGACATTTGTTCAAATTAACACATGACTCTTAAGTAAAGGTAATATACAACACAAGACCAATATCATCAAATATAGACAATTCGATACATATAAGAGTTCATAATATCATAACATAATCAAGACCCTTAGCACAACCCATCATTTAGCCTACAAGTGCAATGATCAAGTAAAGCCCCAAAACGTTACTCAATTAAGTAAACAAAGTAAAGGACCATAAGTAAAGCCTAACTTCACATAACATAGCATCAAGAGTAACCATCATCACATTTAGCAATATAGACCAATAGCATGTCCATAAATGAAACTAACAACATATAGAATCATTAATATGTAAAGTCATCATATTCATAGCATATACATTATAAGACCACAAGAACAACCTCATAAGGATCCCCTCAAGTCAAACTAGTGCAAGGCATAGGTAGAGTCCCATACTCCTACCTAGGCTAAGTCAAACCTCTCAAGTCACCCTAGTTAGTGTATAGTCCATTACTTCATTTTAATTTCAGGAACACTTGCCTTAACCGACATAGACCACAAGAGCTAAGTGTGGAATTCGCTGTTCTAAAATCTTACACCGTTGGAAGGTGGTTTACCGTCCAAAGTAGTACAAACATAGCATCTAGGTGAATCCACTAGCTAGTATTCCTATGTTGGAAATATAGTTTATAGAGCTTGGGGGCTGTCATAGAAACATCACTTTATGAACTTTTCGGACTATGAGGCTATCCACCCCATGATGACTATGGTTAACCCTACCTTCCCTCCTTGGGAATGCGTCACCCCTCATCTACAAGATCACTCGGTGTTAAGCTAGAGTCCCTTTTGAAATGTCTTTCTTTATAAATCATACGCTTAGTTTAGGTCATAGTGTCTAATACCTTGTATACTCATTGTCATTAGATCATTAGGAATATAATTGAATAAGAATACCCTTTTATGGAAACCCTCATAGGTGAGATTAGCATAACATCATCTTCATGTCATAATAAGGCACATGGGTACTTCATAACAAACCTTATATAATTTCATCTTAAACACAATCTCACAATCACATTGTCAAGAAATTTTCATTCAACATCATACCAACACCTACTTAGGCTAATCACAATTCATGCTTCAATTAAACTACATCATCAGTCACAAGCCATCATAATTGAAGTAAATGTTAGGATCATAAAGACTTGCTCAATCTCCTTCAATAGACATAATAATGGTCATACCATCAACCAACCAATTACATCCAACAATAGGTGTAGTAACATCAATCAATAGTAATTAACACAATAACTAGGTCAATTGCACCATCACTATCCAATTAACATCAATTCATAACCTAGGGTTAGGAGAAGTAGGATTCATCATGAATTAATCAAGAATTACATCCAATATAAATCATACATTACCATAGTCAATCCATCAATGGATTCGAATAGATAAAATAATTCTAATGATCAATTCATACTTCAATTCCCACCAATATATAATCAAAACCCAAGATTTGGGGAATTCGGGAAAGGAACATTATCTACATGAAATTCAATCAATTAACCATTAATTTTACCTAATTAGTCATAAGTTATCACAATTAATCAATATAAATCATCAATTTGAAGTTTAGAAGAAAACCCATTAGAAATGGAAAACCCTTGGAATTGGGTGTTTTCTAAATCAACTTTGAGAGGACCTGTTGGGGAAAGGAATCCCAAGAGTGAAGAAACCATACCTTAATGAAGATTAATCCATGAAATTGAAGTTAAACCTTGGAGAAATTGGTCTTCTTCTTCAAACTTTCTTCTTCCTTCAATGGATGATAAAAAGAGAGACAAAGTAGAGAGAGGTGAGAGCTTTTAGGTTTTGATTTAGGAATTTGATTTGAGTGAGTAAATGTGAGGGAAAACTGATAGAAAATCAATATATAGAACCCCCATGAAATACCCAAAAGACCCCTCACTTAAGTTGACCCTTTAATGAAGTCAAGCTTCAAATCCAAATTTCAGATTTTCGTCAGGGAACAAGTCCGCGACGAGGAGATGTATCCGGCATGATTTTATAAATTAATTTTCAAGACAGTGAAGTCCTCTACCTTCCCTCAATTCAAACTTGATTTTTGACCAAAAGCCACCCAAGTCTGCGACGCAGACTCCCTCCCTCTATGTGTATTTTGGCTGCTGCCTAGGCAGCTTGCCAAGCCAAGTTTGGGGTCCCTTCGTGGACCCCTAGGGCGACCCTTGGGGGGTAGTACCTGGACTTTTTAACTCTATATACTAGTTTTACCTATTTAAAGTCATTTTAAAAGTTTTAAACCTCATACAACACCTCTAAGGCTTCCTGAAAACTAAGGACGTTTCACTAGTTAAATTAAACTAGCTTACGGATGTCATGGACGTTTCTTTGATGTGTTGACTCTAAAAAATTTTGGATGACTTATAAACATTATTTTAGGTCTTAAAACAGTATCTAAACCCCTAAAAACTTGTGTTAGGCTCTAGGTTAGGTCTTGGACTTTCGGAGTGTTACAACTAACTTGTGTGGGCCAATGAAAATAGAATCCCTCGGTGGAAGTCGGTATTTTTTATGGTTACTGATGATTACAACCATTTTAGATAGTATTATTTCTTGAAATTTAAATAAGATACCTTTGAGAAATTCAAGAAATTTAAAGCATTAACGACGAATCAAAGTGGCAAGAAGATAAAATAATTGTGTATCGATAGAGGTAGCGAATTCTTGTCTAAAGAATTTAATGTATTTTGTGATGACAATGATATTCTCTGCAGGGAACTTACAGTACCATACACACCGGATCAGAATAGTGTGGCCAAACGAAAGAACCGGACGGTAGCGGAAATGGTTAGAAGCTATCTGAAAGCAAAGGGTTTACCAGATTACTTTTGGAGAGAATTTGTTAAAATCACTATTTATTAAATGGCTAGAAGCTCGTTGAAAGCAAATGGCCAACCAGATTACTTTTGGGGAGAAGTTGTTGCAACCATTGTTTATCTTCTGAACATTCTCTCCAACAAAAGTTGTTCGGAACACGACACGTCTTAAAGCTTAGAATGGTAAGAAGCCACGGATAAGCCACTTAAGAATTTTTGAATAGCATATGTTTTAATTAATTTTCATTCAAAGCTTGATGAAATATCTGAAAATGTATTTTTGTTAGCTATAGTCTTCTATCCAAAGTATATCGTCTATATAATTTCATAAGTGTCAAAGTGATCATAAGTAGAAATGTTGTATTAATTGTGGATGCCTTTTGAAACTTTAATTCACGGAATTTGAGATCAAATTGTATCTATTGATAAAGAACCTGCAACAGCAGATCCTACTCGTGGAAACTTGCCTAGTACACCAACAACAGCTGCAGCACTTGACGAGTCTTCTGATGAGACAATTCCACTAAGACGATCAACAAGAGAAAAGAAACCAAATCCCAGATCTAACAATGTAAATGTTTCTTGTGAACTTGCTCTGCTTGTTCAGATCACGTTTGTTATGAAGAAACGGCAAAAAAATCATAACGGAAGAATAATATGGTAGAAATTAGTGCAGTGCGAATGGGAGCATTCAAAAGAATAAAGCACGTCTCGTGGCAAAAGGATATTCACAACAACAAGGTATAGATTTCGAAGAAAATTTTTCTCCTGCTGCACGATTTGAAACAGTGAGAGTTGTTTTATCTTTGGTGCGCAGTTGTGTTTGCCCCTGTATCAATTTGATGTGAAATCTTGTTTTTTGAATGGTGATCTAGAAGAAGAGGTTGATGTTTCAAAACCTAAGGGATGTCTTATTAATGGCCATCAGAACAAAGTCTACAGGTTGAGAAAATCTCTTTATGGGCTAAAGCAAGTTTCGTGTGCGTGGTACAACAAAATTGCTTCATTCTTTCAGGATAGTGGATTCACGAGAAATGAAAATGTTATCACATTGTACTTAAAGAAGCAAGTAATCTAGGATAAAAATGAAATTTTTATTTCTCAAAAGAAATATGCAAAGGATCTTTTGGAAAATTTTCATATGATGAACAACTACACCTATGAATATTAATGAGAAGCTGCAGCATGTAGATGAAACTGAGAAATCAATTCCGAGATTGTTCAGAAGTCTAGTTGGTGTCTTAAATTATCTAACGCACACTATACTGGACATTGCTTTTTCTGTTAGTGTTGTGTCCAGATTTTTGCAATAGTCCAACAAAGCAACATTAAGATAGTGATTATGCAGGTTGTTTGGACGATCAGAAAATCACTTCTACTAGTTGTTTCAGCTTTGGCTCTAGAGTACTGACATGAAGTTCAAAGAAGCAGGAGACAGTAAGGCGGAGTATACAACAACAAGTTTAATAGAACTCCACAAACTACTTGCAGATTTTAGTTATGAGCAAAATAAGACTACTGAGATTTTGTTTGATAGAAAATCAGCAATTGTTATGGCAAAGAAATCCTTTTTTTATGGGAGAATCAAGAACACTGATGTGCAATATAACTTCAACCGGATATTGGTAGCTGATGGAAGAATAGTGCTGAAATTCTTTGGCAGCGGATATAATTAGGAAGTCTCTTCCTTGGGCTAAACATTAATTTTCGAGTTGCAGTTGAAGAGTGTGATTTTGAATCAAGGAAAAGTGTTAATTCACTAAGTTATTGTAAATATTTTTTAGGAGCCTTTTACGTCACTACAACAAAATGTATCTATAGCTACGAAATTTAAGGTATGAATTCAAAAATCGTAGCTATTACTTAGTAATAGCCACAAAATTTTGAATTTCATAGCTAGCTATAAATTTGTAAAATTTCTTAGCCATAGTAATCAAATTGACGAAGCTAATTCTTCATTTTAGCTATGATTGTTAATAATTGTGGCAATAATTATCTAAATAGCTACAATTTTATTGTTGCGATAAAATTTTATAGTTGATCATATGTTTTTGCTACGCAATAAAAGTTATTGTAGTATAGTAACCTTTTAGCCACAATAAATTATTTTGAAACAAAATATTTTAGCAAAATAAAATATTTTGCTTCAAGTTATAAAGAATTGTGACAGTTGTTAAATGATATACCATAAATCTTTTCTATAGTAAAATTTTATAACTTGAAGCAAAATATACAGTTGTTAAATGATATACCATAAATCTTTTCTATAGTAAAATTTTATAGCTGATTATTAATTTTTGTCGTGGGTTAAAATTTATTATAGCAATAGTAACCTTTTAGCCATGATAACTTATTTGAAGAAAAAAAATATTGTAGCTAAATATATTTTTTTGCTTCAAGTAATAAAAAGATGTGGCAATAACTGAATGATATAGCCACATAATTTTTGCTATAAAATGATTTATTACTAATTATAATGAAGCATTTGAGTTTGTAGCATAATGAGCTATAGGATTGCCTTTGTCACGACCAGAATCTAGACCTCAGACGAGACCGGCGTCGTTGACCTCTTACAGGTCGCAGACAAGACAGCATACGTCGTTCTTACTTCTTCTAGGTTAATCATAGCGGAAATTTTGAACTTTTTATTTTCTTATTTCGTGATAAACATTTTGAACTTAACATCATAGGCGTTCAAAAATCAACCATCTAATATAGAGATAATCAAATGAAAGAAACAATTTATAATTGCATTAAAAGTATTTTTACCAAAACGACACCAATACAAAGTCTGAAATAAAAGTGGAAAGAAACACTAGTGGAACATGTTCCNATAAATTATTTTAAATAAAATATCATGATTGAATTAATATTTCTACTAAAATATTGTTATATAGTTGGCTTAGTAACTAAATTTATTTGTCATGATGAAATGATATAGTCACAGATTTATTGTTGAAAAAAAATTCATAGCTACTCATTTTTTAATCACGAATTAAATTTTTTTACAGAAATAATACCTTTTAGTCACATTGAATATTTTTTTCAAAAAATTAAAATTATTATATAATATTAGTACTAATATAATCACAATAAATAAGTTGTAACAAATTTGTATAGTAATATGAATATTCATAGAATTATGTATGTATATGTGTTTTTGAGAGATTTCCATACACTTCGATAAATATATTTGCTTTCATAAAAGTTTGTCACATGGTATCATAAAATTAAATATTCATCAAAATAATATTCAATTTGAAGATAAGTGTGAAAATTAAATTAAAGAAATAATCTTTGTTATAAAATTACATAATATGAGATCATATATCTATATGCTTTATGTCTTGTATCTTTTTGGGATAATGCACAAGTACCCCCTCAACCTATGCCCGAAATCCCAGAGACACGCTTATACTATACTAAGGTCCTATTACCCTCTTGAACTTATTTTACAAGTAATTTTCTACCCCTTTTTAGCCTACGTGGCACTAGTTTGAAAAAAAAAGTCAACCATCGTTGGACCCACAAGATAGTGCCACGTAGGTCGAAAAGGGGTAAAAAATTATTAATAAAATAAGTTCAGGGGGGTAGTAGGACCTTAGTATAGTATAAGTGTGTCTCTGAGATTTCGGGCATAGGTTGAGTGGATACTTGGGCATTATCCCAATCTTTTTTAATAAACAATATATTTATTGCGTTAGGATAATTAGTGGTGTGTTAATTTTTCTATTCAATCAAATTTTATAAGGATTTTGTTGTAAAATTTAAATAAATAGGATATTATCTATAATTAACTTTGACAAATTACATCGAATTCAAATAAAACTAATTCATTAATTACCTAGTTTTGTCATGATCGTACTTTGAGATTACTTATCATTGACTCGGCCCTATTCTATCAAAATAATACATGTATATTTTAGTACAATTAATTAAATGTTTTTATCATTGGATTTGATTAAATTCTATTTTTCCTTTTTAATAATAAAAAAATAAACAAAAAAAAAGTGTAATGGATTAAATAATTCTATGTTTCTTTTTTCCTAAATTTAAAAATTGGTTGTTGTTTTTTAATTTAGATTTTAAAATTTCCTTTTTTAAAACACAATTTAAATATAAAGGGAAAATTTTAAATTAATAATATATATNAGGCAAAATTTAAATTAACAATTATAATTTATATAAATTATTATTATTATTATTATTGTTGTTGTTGTTGTTGTTGTTGTTGTTGTTATATATATATATTAATTTTATGTGTTGAATGTTATTAAATTATTTAATGTCCACTGTAGTTTTAACTATTTTTTATAATAAATTTACGTGAATTTACGACTTTAAAAATATATAAAACTTTTTGGATTCGAAGAAAACATATTTAAAATGAATCAACCTGTCATTTAATCTTATGACATTTAATGTTTCATGTGAAAAGATAAAATTGATAAATTGTTAACATGGAGAAAAAATTAATTCATTAATACATCATAAAAATAATAAAGGAAAAATATGTAAGAATATTTGAACTATTTGATGTTTTATGAAATAAATATAATCTTAAATTTAATTTTTTTCGCGCAAAGTGCAGGGATCTATACTAGTTTTGTAGAGAATATCAAAAGAAGAATATAATTGGGGAACCCTTCTGCTAGCCCAAGATCGTTAACTAAGATCTGAAGATTCAACTAAAGAAGAGGAAGCTAGAAAGGAGAAGGAATATTTTGAATAAGAAAACTTTGATATATGAGAAAACTATTTGATTTAGTGATTACAAGTGACTATGGTCACCCCTATTTATACTAGTATATGGATGCTTCTATAAGTTATTCTAGAAAGATCTACAAGAAAAATGTAGATACCCTATCTTATAAATATCTAACAAAATCTAGATTATTCTATACTTTACTCTAAGTATCTAATTATTGAGATTTTTCTTCAAGTATAAATATCAAAGATATTTATTCTACCCAATTCAAGAAAGTTCTAATAAATATCTAAGATGTTTTTATACCTCCAAAAAATCATCTTTATTTTTCACACTCCCCCTTAAAGTGATTTTTTGGAAACTATCCCACACTTGTCGTAGAAGAACTCAAACGAAGTTTTGCGTCATGTCTCAATTTCTTCCGAAGTCCTCTTGGTTCTTCGATTGATGAAGATTCTTCATTAGTAATTGATCCATGGAAATTATCTCCTTATTGAGTTCTCAGACTCCCCCTTTTTCTTAACTTCTCGATAATTATTATCCAGAAAAACACTATCAATTTCCTGTGAAGTCTCAAGACCTACATATGATCCACTGTCAAATTCATCTATCATCTCCTCGATAGATTTGTTGGCATCTTTAGAACTTTCAAAAATCATATCCTTTGTCCTTGAGAGTTAACTATCAATTTCATTCTCTATTTGATCTTTACTTTCTCCATCTGCTTTCACAAATTACTTCGAGTCATTCATTGGCCTTGATATTGCAGATGGTTGACCAAGTACTTCCGCTTTCAATACTTCTCCATCAATACTTTCACTATAAAGGTTGCCACTAGAACATGTAGTTTCAGATATTACATGTTCGAGACCTTCTTCTTTTATTTCTTCAATAGAAGCTTTCATATAACCATTTGGAATATCTTCAACAAATTCTTGCTTTCTGCCGAAAACATCAACTTTTTGCTTCTCCAACTGATCGAATATATTATATTCAAAATCCTCGATTCATTCTCTTTTAAGATTGATGGAAATCATGGCATCTATTGCTCGAGCCTCAGTTGCTAAACATTGTCCCCACTCTTCTTCTTCTTCTTCAGCAACTTTTTGAGTCATATTACTCTCTTTGGCTTGGCAATATCTTTTTGTGTCTTATGTTTCCACATCAATAACATCTAAGAGGCTTCTTGTCATAATAGTTAGAAGACTCTTCATTCTTTTCAGGATCACCTAAGGATCGAGAGTGATTTTCCTTTGAAGTTTCTCTTGTTAGCTACAAGAGCATCTCCTTCTCCATCTTTGACAAACACACTAGCCAACTGCATGGCTAGTAATTCCTGCAACGACGATAAATTTTCAAATTCCTCCAAGGATGGTTGTTGATCCCATCCTTAAATCGACGTCACAAATGGAATATATTTGGGCTTCAACCCACGAATGACTATTATTCTCATTCGTGCTTCAGAAATAGCCTCTTCCGAATTCAACAAAGACATCTCGGAACATAAGTTCTTGATCTTCAAAAAGTACTCGGAGATAGAAAACTTACCTTTAGTAGTATTAGCTAATTCATTCTCCAATATCTGCAGCCGAGCTTTTTTCGTTTTGCTGAAAAAGCAATCGACGGTGCTCCATATCTCGTGAGCTGATTTACACTTTATAATGTGATTAAATAAACCAGAGAAGATTGTCCTCTTCAGAATGAACTCCGCCTTCGCATTAACCTGCTTCAACTTCTTGTATGCACTGTTATTTTCTGGTCCGTCAGCAGGAAGACTTGTGTCATTCCCATTAACAACATTCCACAAATTCTCTCCCACAAGGTATGATTCCATACATATCTTCCATACCTTGTAATTGGACTGATTCAACAACTCCATCCCAAGTCCATTAATACGGACGCTAAAATTCATATGGATAAACCAGTTGAATCTACCTCTAACCCGATCTTGAAATAACACCCAAAAATCAACATATGGTTATGGCTCTGATACCATGTAGAGAATAGCAGAAGAAGAGTATAATTGGGAAACCCTTCTGTTAGCCCAAGATCGTTAACTAAGATTGAAAAATTCAACTAAGGAAGAGGAAGCTAGAAAGGAGAAGGAATATTTTGAATAAGAAAACTGATATAGGAGAAGAGTATTTGATTTAGGTTGATTACAAATGACTATGGTCATCCCTATATATACTAGTATATGGTGCTTCTATAAGTTATTTTAGAAGGATCTACAAAAAAAATCTAGATACCCGATCTTCTAAATATCTAACAAAATTTAGATTATTCTATACTTTACTCTAAGTATCTTATTATCTAGATTTTTCTTCAAGTATAAATATCAAAGATACTTATTCTACCCAATTCAAGAAAATTCTAATAAATATATAAGTGTTATAAAACTATAGAATAAGAAGAAGAAACTAGAGAGAAAAGAAGAGAAGACTTGTTATTTCTCTTGATGAATTAATTTACAATGAAGAGGAGCACTCTATTTATAGGAGAAATCTAACTTGGTCCCCAAGTAGGAGGACTCTTTAACCATATCCTAAAATGGACTCCACATGATAGGCATTCACTATAATACAAATACTTTATAACACCCCCCCCCTGAATGTCTAATTCATAGATGGTGCGCCTCGTCAAAAACCTTACTAAAAAAACTTTAAGAAAAGAAAAACTCTAGTAAAGGAAAAGAGTACACATATCTATTAATACGCATCTAGGCTGCCTCATTAAAAACCTTACAAGGAAAACCCAGTGGGACAAAACCTCGTAAGGGAAAAAGAGTACAGCGCGTATTCATTCCCCTAATGAGAACATCAATCCAGAGACTTGAATCTTCGCATTCCAAGCTTGTTCACCATCTTCTTGAAAGTTGCAGTTGGTAGAGACTTGATGAATAGATCAGCCACATTGTCACTTGAACGAATCTGTTGCACATTTATATCACCATTCTTTTAAAGTTCATGTGTATAGAAAAGCTTCGGTGAAATGTGCTTTGTTCTATCTCCTTTTATGAATCCTCTCTTAAGTTGTGCTATGCATGCTGCATTATCTTCATATAAAGTGGTGGGTACTTTATCACATTTCAAACCACATTTCTCTCGAATGAGATGTATCATAGACCTTAACCACACACATTCTCTACTTGCTTCATGAATAGCTATTATTTCAGCATGATTAGATGAAGTGGCTACGATGGACTGCTTTGTAGATCTCCAAGATATGGCAGTCCCCCCCCATATAAACACATAGCCTGTTTGGGATCGAGCTTTGTGTGGATCAGATAAATATCCTGCATCAGCATAACCAACAAGATTTGGGCTACAATTAACAGAATAAAATAAGCCCATATCAGTTGTCCCTTTAGGATATCGCAAAATGTGTTTGATCCCATTCCAATGTCTCCTAGTAGGAGCAGAACTATACCTTGCTAACAAGTTAACAGCAAAAGCTATATCAGGCCTCGTAGTATTAGCAATATACATTAGTGCACCGATTGCACTAAGATATGGTACTTCAGAACCAAGAATTTCTTCATCCTTTTCTTGAGGTCGGAATGGATCTTTATTCACATCAAGTGAACGAACAACCATCGGAGTACTTAATGGATGCGCTTCTTCCATACAGAATCTTTTCAACACTTTTTCTGTGTAGGCAGATTGATGAACAAAAATACCACTTGTCAAATGCTCAATTTGCAAACCAAGACATAATTTTGTCCTTCCCAGATCTTTCATCTCAAATTCATTCTTTAAATAATCAATTGCCTTTTGAAGCTCTATTGGAGTTCCAATAAGATTTATGTCATCAACATAAATAACAAGTACAACAAATTCCGATATTGTTTTCTTTATAAAGACACATGGACAAATTGCATCATTTGTATAACCTTCTTATTTAAATACTCACTAAGACGGTTATACCACATGCGCCCAGATTGCTTCAAACCATATAACGATCTTTGCAATTTAATTGAATACATTTCTCGAGATTTCGAATTACATGATTTAGGCATCGCAAATCCTTCAGGAATTTTCATGTATATCTCATTATCAAGTGATCCATAAAGGTAGGCTGTAACCACATCAATCAAATGCATTTCAAGTTGCTCATGGACTATGAAACTATGTCACGACCCAAAACCGAGCCGCGACTGGCACCCACACTTACCCTCCTATGTGAGCGAACCAACCAATCTAAACCTTAACATTTCAATTTAATATCGACAGAAAATAATGCGGAAGACTTAAACTCATTAATAAAAACCAATTCAATAACTTCTAA
>NC_028639.1:62180166-62245086 GCF_001406875.1 Solanum pennellii
TAACATTAACCCTCTAACTTTATAATTAAAGCAGGAATAGTCCAAAATGCCCCTTAAATTACTAAAAGAAATCCGACCCAGCCTGGGATTTACACAGTCTGTGACGAGCCGTCGTGCCTGCGACGGTCCGTCCTGCTGCTCCGTCACAGAGTTCAGAGACTAGATTTTTACCAAGAGTCTGTGACGGTCCATCGTGCCCACGACGGTCCGTCCTGCCATTCCGTTACGAAGTTCAGAGAGTCGATTTCAGTACCCAAATTTCAGAATTCTAAGTATTTTGGAACGAGACCCCCTCGACGGTCCGTCGTGGATTCCGTCGTCTCAGCCAGTTTTTCCAGAAATAAAATCTGCTGCTCAAAACGACTAAACAGTTCATTACAAACTAATGAGATAACGCAATGTTATTGCATCCATAACGGGTGAGTATGTCTCTTCATAGTCGACGCCAGGCCTTTGAGAAAATCCTTGTGCCACAAGGCGTGCTTTATACCTTTGTATTTCATTTTTCTCATTTCTTTTTCGCACAAAAATCCATTCGTAACCAACAGGTTTAATACCATTAGGTGTTTGAACTATTGGTCCAAAAACTTCACGCTTGGCAAGTGAATTCAACTCTGATTGAATTGCTTCTTGCCATTTTGGCCAATCATTTCGTTGTCGACATTCTATAACAGATTGAGGTTCATGATCCTCATTATCTTGCATGATATTTGTTGCAACAGTATATGCAAAGACATAATGAACCACTATTTCTTATCGATTCATATTAGTTTCAACATCTCTTAACTTTATGGATAGTTCATTATTTCCTTGAGTTTCAAGTTCATTGATTCTTTCATGAATATAAGACTTATTCAAATTTTGAACTTCCATATGAGATTCTTTCATAGTGTCATCTTGACATTTAATCTTTCTTTTTCTAGGATTTTGATCCTTAGACCCCAATAGTCTACCACGCTTTAGGTGTGTTTTTGACTAATTAGCTATGACACTAGTGGATGGTCCTTTAGGGACATCAATTCGAATTGGGACATTCTCTGCAGGATTATGTGATTTAGTAATTCTTTTCAAATCTGTAAATGCGTCTGGCATTTGATTTGCAATTTTCTGCAGATGAATAATCTTTTGTACTTCTTGTTCTCATGTAGAAGAATATGGATCAAGATGAGACAATGATAAATTTTTCCACAAAATTTCTTGTTTTATTTCACTATTCTCTCCCCCTAATTTTGGGAAAACTGTCTCATCAAACCGACAATCTGCAAATCTAGCAGTAAACATGTCTCTAGTCAATGGTTCAAGATAGCGAATAATGGAGGGTGACTCAAACCCAACATATATTCCTAACCTTCTTTGAGAGCCCATCTTAGTGCGGTTTGGTGGTGCCACAGGCACATATACAGCACTTCCAAAAATTCTTAGATGGGATATATTAGGTTCTTGACCCATAACCAAATGCAATGGAGAAACGTTATGATAACTTGTCGGTCTGAGACGAATAAGTGTTGCAGCATGCAAAATTGCATGTCCCCACACAGAAGTGGGCAACTTAGTTTTCATAGGCAATGGTCTTGCTATTAATTGCAAATGTTTAATTAATGACTCTGCGAGACCATTATGAGTATGAACATGGGCAACGGAGTGTTCAACTCTTATCCCAATTGCTAAACAATAATCATTAAATGATTGGGATGAAAACTCTGCAGCATTATCAAGGCGAATGGACTTAATTTGATTATCAGGAAAGTGTGCCCTTAACCTTATTATTTGTGCCAATAATTTTGCAAATGCCAAGTTACGAGATGACAATAGGCACACATGAGACCATCTAGAAGAAGCATCTATTAGAACCATAAAATATCTAAATGACCCACTAGGTGGGTGAATAGGTCCACAAATATCCCCATGTATACGTTCCAAGAACGCACGGGACTCAATCTTAACTTTCATTGGTTATGGTCTCACAATTAACTTGCCTTGATAAAAAGCAGTACAAGAAAATTCACCATTTAAAAGAACTTTTAGGTCTTTTAGCGGATGTCCATTCGAATTTTCTATAATTCGTCTCATCATTATTGACCCAGGATGTCCTAGATGATCATGCCAAAGTACAAATGTATTGAAATCAGTAAACTTCTTATTTACTATAAAATGTGCCTCAATTGCACTAATTTTTGTCCAATACAAGCCAGAAGATAAAGCAGGGAACTTTTCTATAACACATGTCTGCCCAGAGACATACTTGGTGATACCAAGATATTCAAGATTTATTTCATCCATTGATTGGATATGATAACCATTTTCACGGATATCTTTAAAACTCAACAAGTTTCTCTTAGATTTTGGAGAAAACATAGCATTATTTATGATGAGTTTAGTTCCCTTGGGCGAAATTACAATGGCTCTTTCAAAACCCTCAATGATATTAGTACTACCAAAAATTGTAGTAACATTTATTTTACCCATACTTAAATGAGAAAAATATTTCTTATTTTTGAATATCGTATGTGTTGTACCAGAATCAATCAAACAAATATCTTCATATTTCGATAATAGGTTCTTAGAATTATCCATATCTTCACATGAAATGACATACACAAAATAAATATATATTAAATATTAGTGTTGTCAAAAGGGTACAATATATTCAAAGGAATAAATTAATAATTAAATATTAGAAATTAAGCCTTAATTTATTGTTTCCTCTAAGTCAAAAACGAGTTGTAAGGAAAATAAAATAAAATCATTAGTTAATCCTAGTTAATAACAGATTGCATGTTTTTAACATTAGATCAAGTTAAAGACCTAATATAATACAAACACATGATAAATCCTAGTTAATATCAGAATTTATGTTTTTAACATTAGACCAAGTTAAAGACCTAATAAAATACAAACACGTGATAAAGTTTAGTATTTGACTAACTCTATCATATTAGAATCATATAAATAAATCAATGAAAAATATATATTATTTTATTAAGAATTAAGGAACAAGCTAATGAACGACTAAACTAATTTAAAATACTAATACTCATGCAAACAACTATCATTACATGAAATTTATTAATAAATACTACCAAAAAAAATATCACTCTTCCATGTTCACAGAACCATCACCAATTAAGTGATCTATTTTTCCTTCAGGATGTGCGAAGAAATCTGCTACATCCAAGTGCGTGATGTCAACTTGATTTTCAGAGATAAAATTTGACTCAGGATTTTTTTCTTTCTTCTTTAGTGATTCTTGATAAAGCTCAACCAAGTGTTTGGGAGTACGACAATCACGTGCATAATGACCTCTTCCACCACATCGAAAACAACCTTCCCTAGTTGCTTCACGTTTCTCATCCTTTCTTTTTTCCTTTTTATTTGATGAATGATTAATGCCAGGAATAGAATTACGTTCTTGACCATAATCACGACCACGACCACGTCCACGTCCACGACCACGATTAGGACCGCGACCTTTTCCACGCCTAGCATGGTGGGCGTACGCCTCATTCACTTCAGGAAGTGGTTCAGATCCAGTAGGTCGATTCTCATGATTTTTCAATAATAAATCATTATTTTGCTCGGCCACAAGAAGATGAGAAATTAGTTCAGAATACTTTTTGAAACCTTTCTCTCGATATTGTTGCTGCAAGAGCACATTCGAGGCATGGAAAGTGGAGAACGTCTTTTCCATCATATCAATCTCACTAACCGTTTCTCCACATAATTTCAATTGAGAAGTGATTCTGAACATGGCAGAATTATACTCATGTATAGACTTAAAGTCTTGTAGCCTTAGATGCATCCAATCATATCGTGCCTTTGGATGTATGACCATCTTCAAGTGGTCAAATCTTTCTTTTAGGTTTTTCCACAAAACAAGTGGATCATTAACTGTCAGATATTCGATTTTCAGAATCTCATCAAGATGATGACGCAAGAATATCATTGCTCGTGCACAGTTTGATTTGATGCCTTATTTTCTTCTTTTATGGTGTCTCCAAGACCCATTGCATCAAGGTGGATTTCAGCATCCAACACCCATGAGAGGTAGTTCCTGCCCGAACTTTGAAGGGCAGTGAACTCTAGTTTTGTAAGATTGGTCATTAAAATTAAAAAAAAAAGAATAAATAATACCTTTATTAATTCTTCAAATCTAACCTTCACTTTTGAGAAACTAGAGTCTCGTGCTGGTAACCTGTTATAGAACTATAGAATAAGAAGAAGAAACTAGAGAGAAAAGAAGAGAAGACTTGTTATTTCTTTTGATGAATTAATTTACAATGAAGAGGACCACTCTATTTATAGGAGAAATCTAACTTGGTCCCCAAGTAGGAGGACTCTTTAACTATATTCAAAAGAGGACTCCATATGATAGACATTAACTATAATACAAATACTTTATAACAATAAAATGTTTTTGTACCTCCAAAAATCATCTTTATTTTTCACAATTTTAACCTATAACTAATGAATTTAGGACTAAAAATGTGGATAAAATTATTTGTTTAAATCTTCCCTTCCAAAATTTCCCAAAAGCACAACCCTATCCTTCAGCAATAGCTGCATAAATGTGTTCTTTTCTCGCTTTAACTCTGTCTTTTTCCTTCTCTTTCATCTACTACACATTGAAATAATATCGGGTAAGTAATTTTTTTTTTTGGATCTGTATTATTTCTTCCTTTACATCTCGAGAATCTTTAATTTTGTAGTGATTTGACTATATGATATAGATGAATGGGTGAATCTTTTTCCTACAGATTTTATTATTAGTTACTGATTGTTTGATGCCATAGTAGTTAACATTAATTGGGAGAGGGATGTCTAGACCGAGTAAGGGGTGTTAGGGCAAAATACAAGTGCATCCCTAAGTGGGTTATTGAATATTACACCAAGTCCAGTTGTAAAATTGGTATTTAAGAGCCCTTTGGAGTTCATTTAAGAGATCAAGCCTGAGAAATATGGTATTTGTAAAGTTGTTTGATCTGACAGTTGGAAAAAATGGATTTGAATTCCTTCAAGAAAAACACAAGCATTCATCGTGTAGTTGCATGATATTAAATAAAGGTGTCATCATATATGCATAAAAATTGTTCTACCTGAAAAGAGAATGCTCGTAAGTAGTGACATCCATATGTTTTATCTATATACTAAGTGATTGTTTAGTTTAGCGCAATGTTGTAGATTAACTCTTGATTTTCAAGGAGAAACTCTAAAATGATAAATGTTCCATGAACTTGTTTAATTATATTGTGATATTTACTTTGCTAAAATAAAGTGTCATCTAAGTTGCACGAAATCTTCACTTTCGATGTCGCACCCGTGTCAAATTCTCTAAAACTACACTACATTTGAAGAATCCCACACACAGGATCATTTAATTACCTTTTTGAAGAGTACGAATAACATAGAGTGCCCCTATATTGTTTGATTAAAAGATGCATCACAAAATTCAAATGGTACACATGAATTATAATTTAGAACAAAGTTGAAAGAATTTAGAAGACTCAAAAATTTAAGTTTTACAAGAATAATATTGCCTCTGTGGGCAGAAACACCGCTATGCTTTTATATTACAGTTCAAGTAAAATATTTTAGAGACATCTCTATATAGACACAACATGTGGCAGTGGAGATTCTGACCAATTTGTAAGAACTACTACTCTTTTTCTTGTTTATAACTTTATAGTTAGTCGCTTGCAATTATGCAGATCCCAGTTTCTAAATTGTTTGTTAGAGAGCTGCTAACTTCAATCTCTAGGGTTATGAAATTTTAGATTACAAGATATTTATTAGTGTTGATGTTGGGATCACCGAACTAGTCCATATGTCATTGATAACTTTGTACACTCTCGATCTCCCTTTCAAGTGTTAATTTTCTTATAAAATTTTTCTTTAATTTCAAATTCCTTGCCTCTAATTTTTATTTTATTTCCTGAATATCCTGTTTATTCTTCTCAATATCCATCTTGTGCGTAGAGCCAAATTCTTTTGTTCATCACTGCAGAACTTTGTCTCATTGTTACTTTAGTTGTAAACTAAAAACAATATCTGCCACTATGTGACTACTTCTATGGATGGTTAGTTGCTTAGAATTGTTTAACATTAAAAATATTTACTGAAAGAGATTTACAATGTGAAAGATAACTGTGTTTTATTTTCTTATCAGTTATTATACTTCAAACTCATTGATGGCAATATGTACCTTTTTCTTATTTATAATACTAACAAGCTTTTACAGTACATATATCTGGTCTAGACACTTCTAATATGAAACTATACATACTTAATTAGAATTCTAGTAGTTATTCTCCTCTTGGCAGAGTGTACTTTTGGTATCTTTAGGTGCAATGTAATGGAAGCTTTGTACAGTCGATATGCAGGAACATAATTGGTACAGCCTACCGAAAGGAAAATATTTTATAATAGCACCTTGCTATTCACCTAAGTATCTTTGAGTTCCCTAACTAGGTGGAATTTTCAGGCTTTGCCACAAAATATAGAGTTATCGAACCAGGTTCTGATTCCCCTTTTTCGCGCTTCCGCATCATAGACACATCGATCTAGGACTGCAGAGACAATTCAAATATTTTTGTAAGGTTGGGGCCATTCCCTCTAGACACGATATAGACATAGATCAGCCACAAGTTTGAGACTTTTCTGTGGGATTGACTGAACAGAACCCTCCTTTTGTAGGCTACCTCTTTTTGTGTATTGTAGTTAAATGAATTGGTCAGACATGATGCTTTGATCTGTCATCACTCTTTGAAAGATACTTATGCACATTTCATAGGTTAGCCATGGTGTTCAGTGTTTCTTGGCTATGCTTTCTTTGCACCCTTATTTCACTTGAATTGATGCACTTATGTTGAGCGTCTTTTTACCTTCATGACATAGTGATAAAGTCCGCTTATACTTTACTCCCTCCAGACTACACTTAGTGTAATTTCACTAGGTATCTTTTTTCTATCACGAGGAAAAAAGATTGAAAAGCTCCTCCTTGTATTGAATTTTGTATATTAACAAATAATTTAGTTTTTGAAATGAATACTTTATTGTATCACTTTCTTATTTGGTTTTTTTATGTTATTGTAGCTTATGGAGGAGTGACGAAATCAAAATTGATGGGGACATGAATTATTTTTTTTCTCTCTTGGGTACATTGATAAAGTTGAGTAAAATGATGTTTCACTATTTTGAACGATATTGCTAAAACTTTATTAATTTTTTCCCCTAAGATGTTGCATTTAATGCAGAATTTAAGATATTCTAATACAATTGTCTTTATAATGGATGTCAAAAATGGATTCTCTAGTAATTATGAATTATTGTGGCCGAGAAGGTTTGTGGCAACATTTTTAATAAGTAATTCCACACAAATAATAACATTTTCATTTCCATAGCAAATGGAGAAAATGTCTTGCTACGATTTATATCTCGTGACAAATATCACTTAATTTTAGCCATGAAATTTAGATGTTGCTCAACATATACTCTTATAATTGCCTCTATCAAGAACATGGCTAAAACAATTCATTTTTTGTAGCAAATGTAGAATTTTTTTAGCTATAGTATTGTATGTTTCATGGTTGAATAAGGATTCTTAGCTATTGTATGAAAATATTTGTGTCAAATATTTTAATTTATCGCTATGGATTTTTTAATTTGTAACTAGATGTGAGTAATATTGCCACGAGAATAAATTATACAAAGAGCCATAAAATTTGAATTTGCGTGGCCAATAAAATAATATATTTTGCTACAATAGAACAAATTGTGGCTACTATATGAAAAGAGCTACAAAAGTTATCTGTTGTGGCACAAGAATAAAATATCTGTTATAAGTATATATTTGGTGGCAAAAACTATTTATTGTTGTCGTTACAACACAATTTATTTTGTAGCAGTAAGTATAAATTCTTAGCCACAGACAATGTAAAGTATGTTGCTAACTATTAGCCACGCTACATCTTGTTACAAATGCTATGGAAAAAAAAATGTAGCTAAAGTGTTTAGCTCATATTTAGCTAGAACAAATTCATAATTGCAGTTCTGGACAATTTTTTTGTAACATTTATCTATAAGGAGGTAAACCTGCAGGATTTAAACTGTGCATAAGATTTTCATATTTACTTTGATCTTTCGGATCAATTATCTCATCACTAGCTTGATAAATTTTTGGAGGTGTCAAATATTGTGTTATTAGCATATTTTTTTTTATCTCATAGACGAAGTCATTTTTTGTTATTAAGATGATGCAAGAACTAACGATTGAAGTATTTGAATGATATACACACAAATTTGGATAAGCAACTTTGAATAATAGTGCAAAGATTCTTGTTCGTTAGTGAATGGAATAATTAAAGAATTTGAATAGTGATTTTTACTTTATTATTTATTTTAACACTATTAATAACAGATAGTATTAAATAATATTAGTATTTACTGTGTACTAATCCTAGTCCTATTAGGATTAGTACTCCTTAATCCTAGTCCTATTAGGATTAGTACTCCTTCCTATATCTCCTATATATATCTCCCATGTATTCCCTTATTAGGTTAACACTTCAATACAATCAATATTCCTTCATGGTATCAAGAGCCAGAAAACCTAGATCTTCTTTTCTCTAGGTTTTTTCTCTCTATAGGGCACCGATCGTTTCCTCTCTTCTCTTGGGCAGCGGCAGCCATGACAACCGAGGTGGATCCTCTCGATTCACTTCCTTTTGGCGTTAAACTCCTTCTCAGGCATCTTCATGCCCTGATTCCCGAAAAATTATCAGACATAAATTACCCTACATGGAAAATCACCTTCTTACAGCCCTTGAGGCCAATTACCTTCTCAAATACGTCGATGGAAGCACAGAACCGCCGCCCACAGACATATCAGAAAAAACCAATCCGGCCCATGCCGCCTGGAAAGCCGTGGATGGCCAGATCCGATCATGTTTGACTGCGGTCATCTCTCCCACGGTTCAGAAACACGTCCGATCCTACCCAACTGCTTCAGCCCTGTGGACGGCCCTCGCTACACGCTATGCATCAATTTCCCACTCTCATATTTTTCAATTGTGTGATCGTGTCCACACAATTACCAAAGGCACGAAAACTATGGCGGAGTATTTAGACGAGGTCTTCACCATCATCACAACCCTCGATACCGTGAACGAAATCATTCCCGAAAAAGGCGGTTCGCATCAGTCCAACGCCCGTTGACCTGGCTACTCTCTCCTCGTGGCTAAAAAGTGAAGAAATCAACGTGGATCTGGAGAGCAAACTTCTTCTCCGAGAAGCCGCTGTTATGGAGCCGGCCACCGCCCTCACCGCAAGCCAGAACTATCGCGGGGGGCGTGGTGGCGGCCGGCAGGGGAGCCGCGGCGGCTACGGCAGAAACAGCGGAGGCCGCGGGCGCGGCGGTCGGCAGGGCAGTCGTCCGCCGTACGACGGTCAGCAGCACGGCAGCAACAACAGCCTGCACTCCTTCGGCAGCGGCGGGCAGTCATCTTCCAGCGGCGGGCAGGGCACTTACGAGCGGGATCGTCCAACTTGTCAAATCTGTCAGAAAACAGGACACACCGCTGTTCGTTGCTGGTTTCGGTATGAGGAGAGCCGAAATAGTGATAACCGTGCCAATTATGCATCTCAAGCCGGCCCTTCCTCTGAATGGCTGTTGGATACTGGGGCCAACATGCACGTTACTTCTGATCTATCCAAGCTTAACGCTCCAAATCCATATCATGGCTCCAATGGTATTACTGTTGGCAACGGTGAGTCCCTTAATATTTCTCACACTGGCACGGGTACCATTAAAACCCCCACCGCTATCTTTCACCTAGGTAACCTTACCCACGTCCCTTCTATTAAATCCAATCTCCTTTCAGTTCACCAATTCACAAAAGACAATAATTGCTCACTCTTGTTCACCTCTAATGATTTTCAGATCCTAGACAATACTACCAAGAGGGTGATTTTTCAGGGCCCCTGTGAGCATGGTCTGTACGTTCTTCCTGGCACAAGTTCGTCTGCCCACCCAGTTTCAGAAAGCGTTCCTGTGGCTCCGGTGGCTCTTTCGGCTGATGGCCACAGTCTGTTGTGGCACAGTCGTCTGGGTCACCCGTCTACTCAAATAATAAATTCTTTAATGTCTCAATTAGGTTTTTCTTCCATTCATGTAAACAATTGTGACTCCTGTTCAATTGCTAAATCTCATAAATTACCTTTTACTTTATCTGAGAAGCGTACAACTGCACCTTTTCAACTTATTCATTCTGACCTATGGGGTCCTACTGCTGTTCCTTCATTTGCTGGTTTTCGCTATTATATTTGTTTTGTGGATGATTTTACAAAATACACTTGGTTGTACCCACTAAAACACAAATCACAGGCATACACCACCTTTGTCACTTTTGAAAAAATGGTCAAAACACAATTCAATTCTCATGTTAAACTTTTTCGAAGTGACAATGGAAAGGAATATGTCAATAACATCTTTGGCCAGTTTCTGCAATCCCTGGGAATTATACATCAAACCTCCTGTCCATACACTCCCGAACAGAATGGGGTGGCTGAGCGTAAGCATCGCCATCTCATTGAAACGGTGGTTACTCTTCTACATCAATCTCATCTCCCTGTCTCCTTTTGGGTAGAAGCTCTAGCCACCGCAAACTACCTCATTAACAGAATGCCCAGTCACACTCTCTCCAACAAATCACCCTATCAACTCCTTTACCAAGAACTTCCCAATTATACCAACCTCCGCGTCTTTGGGTGTCTTGCCTACCCTTGGCTACGCCCTCATATTACTCACAAATTACAACCCCGATCCCGTCCTTGTATTTTTTTGGGCTATCATCCTACCTCCAAGGGTTATCGCTGTCTTGACCCACAAACTCATAAAGTCTACATATCTCGTCATGTCAAATTTGTCGAAAATGAGTTTCCCTACGAGTCTATTTCCTCCTCCACAAATACATCATTCATTGGCGTCCTTCCCCTTTTTCCAACATACTCACAGGGTCCCTCACCACCTTCCCCCACACCTCCACCCACTACCCAACCACCCCTCATCACCCCTTCGACCGTCACCCACAATACACCTGCAACCACCACCCACACCCACAACCAACCCGAACCACCCCATACCCACAACATCTCCAACTCGATCCGTTTTGGGTCCTTCCCGGCCACCCCCGAATCACCACCGCCCGTGCCACCCCCCAATACTCATCCCATGTTAACCCGTGGCAAAGCCGGTATCTTTAAACCCAAAACCTTTCAGGCTACCATACTACCAAATACACCCCTTCCCGATAGTGAACCAACAACCTACTCTGTTGCCTCAAAAAATGCTTATTGGTGTCATGCTATGGATGACGAGTTTAAGGCTTTGACTGACCAGAAAACTTGGGTTCTTGTACCTAAGCCCCATGAGCGGCACCCAGTGGGCTGTAAATGGGTGTACAAAATTAAACACAATGCGGATGGCAGTATTTCCAGGTACAAGGCTCGTTTGGTTGCTAAAGGCTTCAATCAGGAGTATGGGCTTGATTACTCCGAGAAATTCAGTCCTGTTATTCGGCAGGAAACCATTCGCCTGGTACTGTTACTCGCCGTGCGCAACAATTGGCTCATCAATCAGTTAGATGTTTCCAATGCTTTTCTTCATGGCATGCTTGATGAAACTATATACATGACGCAACCACCGGGCTATGTTGATCCCCGCTTCCCTCAACATGTTTGTAAACTCCAGAAGTCTCTGTAAAGGCTCAAGCAAGCCCCCCGTGCTTGGTACACATGTCTGAAAACGTTCCTCCAGGGACTCGGCTTCACGTGTTGCGTGCACGACACGAGTCTGTTTACTCGACATTCAGCACACGGTACAGTCATTCTTCTTGTCTATGTAGATGATATCATTATTACAAGCGCTACTGCAGCTCTCATTCAGGATGTCACTCGAGCTATGCATACTACCTTCAAAATGAAGGACCTTGGCCCGTTACATTATTTTCTGGGAATGGAGGTTTCTCGGACAGGCAGCAGCTTGTTTCTTCATCAGTCAAAATATGCTCGAGATCTGTTGCAGAAAGCTGGAGTGGAAAAATGCACCAGTCAACCAACACCGATGGCAGTCTCTTCGTTTACGAATGGAGCCGACACCCCCTTTGCCGATATCACCCACTTCCGCAGCCTCATTGGGGCTCTACAGTATCTGGTCATTACCCGTCCAGACATCCAGTTTGCTGTCAACCGAGTTGCTCAGTGCATGCATCAACAAAGTGAACATGATTACCATTGTCTAAAACGCATTCTCAGGTACATTTTTGGCACTCTTGGTCGTGGTATACTCATTCGACCCAGGGACTTGGAGCTTCGAGGTTTCTCAGATTCAGATTGGGCGAATGATAAAAATGACAGAAAATCTACATCGGGGTTTCTCGTTTTTTTGGGGCCGAACCTGATCTCCTGGTGTACAAAAAAAACAACCCAAGGTCTCTCGGTCCTCAACTGAAGCCGAATACCGCGCCCTTGCTCTTCTTGCTGCTGAGACCATGTGGGTCACATATATTCTTCGCGAACTCCGCGCCACTCACACTGTTCCTGCTCTCTACTATGACAACAAATCAACCATCTGTGTGGCCAATAATTCCGTCCTACACACCAGAATGAAGCATGTTGATACCGATTGTCTCTTTGTTCGCGATGAAGTTCAGGCCGGCACCATGACTGTGCAGTATGTACCCACTGAAGAACAACCGGCTGATATTCTCACCAAGCCTCTCCCGAGCCGACAGCACGATTACCTGAGTTCCAAGCATCCGTTCGCTTCCGCTCAGCTCAGCTTGAGGGGGGATAATAACAGATAGTATTAAATAATAGTATTAAATAATATTAGTATTTACTGTGTACTAATCCTAGTCCTATTAGGATTAGTACTCCTTAATCCTAGTCCTATTAGGATTAGTACTCTTTCCTATATCTCCTATATATATCTCCCATGTATTCCCTTATTAGGTTAACACTTCAATACAATCAATATTCCTTCAACTATTAATACCAAATCACATTAAATATTCACAGAAAACGGGATCAAACTTTCCGCGCATATTTTTTTGATAATTTTAATTTTTCAAGATAAGGCTAAATTTTGAAGCATATTAAGATTTCACGGGTAAGATTTTATTTTTTACCACTACAGAAAATAGGAAGAGTTTGTCTAAAATTTTCACTAAAAACAACTTTATCACCAAATATTATGTTTTTTTTTTCCATTAAGTCTTTTAAAAGAATATCTAATGCTTCAATTAATTTTTTTGGCCATTCAAATTTCATCCCACAAACTACAACCTGCAGAGGAATCAGCCTAATCTATTAATTCACAATTTCAAGTAGCACATAGTTCAACAACAATACCTTAACAATTACAGATCAGCCTTAAATAAGTATCATGTTTATCAATCTATGTTCAAATAGTTTCCGATCCATATCATAAAACACATAATGAGTAACTGGAGTCGCACCTCAACATATAATTAGTATATCATGGTTATGTTCCACAATAAAGATTCTCAAAAACATAAAGCAAAGAAAATATAATTAATGAAGTGCGGTGCAATGATGTATAATTTCATATTGACTATGCATGCGTGTCTTATGATACATGATATTCGCTGAATCTCATACAGGAATTCATGGGGGATGCACAAGGTCCATGTTACCGCCTGAAGAAACCTCAACATCAATCTCACTTTCTAGAAGAAACCTTGACATCAATGTCCCTCTCCAAAAGAAACCTCAACATCATTATCACTCGTCGAAATCATTTCTCATTGACATCACCGAGACAAACCTCGCTAGAATAACAATAGATCTCGTCACAATGTTTTAAACCAATGCAAATAGGCCCCGCTCACACAATAATGAGAATATAGCACTTCCATAACTACTCAATCACGTTATTTCATCAATAACACATCAATATCACCACTCAAATCATTCACAACATCACACACATCAATTTACCATCGTTACTTATTTAGCATTCCTTTTTTTAATCATAGGATTAATCGATATGAATAATTCAATCCATCACTAATTCTCATTACTCTCCAACACATACAACAAGGAAGCTACAAGATTATACGTGTTTTATCAAAGGTCTAATAGTTTACTTTCCTTAAAAAAGCATCTCATCTCTTAAACACACTAACATCAGGCAATACTCTTCTTCATTAAACATATATTCGACCACTATTACTTTCTCTTTGTTATTTGCAGTACAAAAATATTCAAAATATTTATGGGGCTTTTTTGTGTTTTCAAATAACAGAAAAAGTAAAGTCAATAGTTGATATGTTTAACGAAGAAGAGTTATGTCATACAAGTATGTTGAATAGATGATATGATTACTTGCTGGTTATATTGGGCTACACCAGTCCTCTTTAGGCAAATTTGGTGCTAATACTTAGGGTTTTTAAGTGATGGTTTTTAACATAAATAAAGTATATTCGTCAACTCAAATTATTTCAATTTTGTGCCTTCATTTATATTTTTGTCTTAAATTTATGTTGTTGATTCGATCCTGTGCTTAGAATGAAATTTTATTTTTATACGTTCCAAAAGAAAATAAGATTTCATTTATTTTTGACATGCTTACTCAAGCATCAGATTTCTTAGGTATAGTTTTTCTACCTAAATAAGGTAAGTGTAATGTTGGATAAATATTCATTCAAATTTTGAGTTCACCAGAAGTAAAACCATAAGTTTAACATCAAAATTGACAAAACGAGATTGGTACAAATAGCCTCCAAACAATCATTTCATCTCTTAAAAATACTTACATCAGGAAAATCTTCTTCAATAAACATATCTTCAACCACTATTACTTTCTCTCTGTTATTTGCAAGCACAAAAAAATATACATTTCTGGGGCTTTGTTGTGTTTGCAAATAATTGAAAAAGTAAAGTCAATAATTGATATCTTCAACGAGAAGAGTTACGTGATACAAGTATGTTGAATAGAGGAAATGATTACTCGGCAATATGGGGCTACACCAATCCTCTTTAGGAAAATTTGGAGTTGTACTTGTTGTTTTTAAAGGAAGGTTTATAACATAAATAGAGTATAATTTTTTGTGCCTTCATTTATATGTTCTATTAAATTTATGTTGTTGATTCAATCGTGTGCTTACAATGGAATTCTATTTTTGTACTTTCCAAAAGAAAATAAGATTTCATTTATTTTTGACATGCCTACTCAAGAATAGGATATATCACAAATAGTTTTTTTACCTAAACAAGGTAAGAGTAATGTTGGGTAAATATTCACAAAAAAGTTTTGAGTTCATCAAAAGTAAAAATCCTAAAAGTTGCATTAAAATAGGCAAAACAAGATTGGTATATATAACTTCCGAGCAATCATCTCATCTTTTAAACTCACTAACATCAGGCAACTCTTCTTCATCAAACATATCTTCAGTCACTATAACTTTCTCTCTGTTATTTGCAAGCACAAAAAATATTTAAAAAAGCAATTAGGGTTTTGTTGTGTTTGCGAATAATAGGAAAAGTAAAGTCAACGATTGATATGTTTAAGAAAGAAGAGATACGTGATACAAATATGTTAAATAGAGAAGAGTATTACGTCCAGCATATACGGGGCTACACCAATCCTCTTTAGGCAAATTTTGTGCTCTACTTAGGGTTTTTATATTCAGTGAACTCAAAATTATATGTGAACGTTTACCTGATTATCGTGAAGGTTTTAAGCAAAAATAGAGTATATTCGTCAATATAAATTATTTCATTTTGTGCCTCATTTATATATTAGTGTTAAATTTATTGATTAGATTGTGTGCTTATAATGAAATTTTATTTTGTACTTTCCAAAAGAAAATAAGATATCATCTATTTTTGACATACTTATTCAAGTATAGGATATGTTAGGAATAGTTTTTCTACCAAAAAAGGTAAGTGTAATGTTGAATATGTTGGGTAACTATTAACAAAAAGTTTTAAGTTCCTAGAAGTAAAAACCCTAAGTTTAGCATTAAAATCGACAAAATGAGATCGGTACATATAACCTCGAAGCAATTATCTCATCTCATAAACACACTTACATTAGAAAACTCTTCTTCATCAAACATATCTTCGGTCACCATTACTTTATCTCTGTTATTTACAAGCACAAAAAATATTCAAAAAAGTACCTAGGGCTTTGTTGTGTTTGCAGATAACTGGAAAAGTAAAGTCAAGGATTGATATACTTAACAAATAAGAGCTACGTGATACAAGTATGTTAAATAGAGGAGACGATTACATGCAGCGTATATGGGCTACACCAGTCCACTTTAGACAAATTTTGTGCTCAACGTAAGGTTTTTACTTTTGGTGGACTCAAAATCATATGTGAATGTTTACTTGATTATCGTGAAGGTTTTAAACATAAAAGAGTATATTCGTCAATTTAAATTATTTCATTTTTTGTCTCTTTAATTATATGTGTGTGTAAAATTTATGTTGTTTATTCAATTGTGTGCATATAATGGAACTTCATTTTTGTACTTTTCAAAAGAAAATAAGATTTCATCTATTTTTGACATGCTTACTCAATCATAGGATATATCAGGAATAGTTTTTCTACCTAGAAAAAGGAAGTGTAGTGTTGAATAAATTGGTAAACATTCAGAGACACTTTTGAGTTCACTACAAGTAAAAACCCTAATTTTAGCGTTAAAATTGACAAAACGAGATTGGTATACATATCACCTCCAAGAATTCATCTCATCTCTTAAACACACTTATATCAGGCAACTCTTCATCAAACATATCTTCAGTCACTAGTACTTTCTCTCTATTATTTACAAGCACCAAAAATATTTCAAAAAAGTATTTAGGATTTTGTTGTGTTTGAAAATAACACAAAAAGTAAAGTCAACGATTGATATGTTTAACGAAGAAGAGCTACGCGATACAAGTATGTTAAATAGAGGAGATGATTACATGCAGATTATATGGGGCTACACCAATCCTCTTTAGGAAAATTTGACGCTCTACTTAGGGTTTTTACTTTTGGTGAACTCCAAATCACATGTGAACGTTTATCTGATTATCATGATGGTTTTAAACATAAATAGAGTATATTCGTCAATATAAATTATTCCAATTTTTGTGCCTTCATTTATATATTTGTGTTAAATTTATGTTGTTGATTCGATTGTGTGCTTATAATGAATTTCATTTTTGTACTTTTCAAAAGAAAATAAGATTTCATCTATTTTTTACATGCTTACTCAATCATAGGATATATCAGGAATAGTTTTTCTACCTAAACAAGGTAAGTGTAATGTTGAATATGTTGGGTAAATATTCACAAAAAGTTTTGAGTTTCCCAGAAGTAAAAGCCCTAAGTGTAGCATTAAAATTGACAAAACGAGATTGGTACATATAACATTGAAGCAATCATCTCATCTCTTAAACACACTTATATCAGACAATTCTTCTTCATCAAACATATCTTCAGTCAATATTACTTTTTCTCTGTTATTTGCAAGCATAAAAAATATTCAAAAAAGTATCTAGGGCTTTTTTGTGTTTGCGAATAACAGGAAAAGTAAAGTCGACGATTAATATGTTTAACGAACAAGAGCTATGATACAAGTATGTTGAATAGAGGAGATGATTATGTGCATTTTATTTTGGGCTACACCAATCCTCTTTAGGAAATTTGATGCTCTAATTAAGGTTTTACTTTTGTTGAACTCAAAATCATATGTGATTATCATGAAGATTTTAAACATAAATATAATATACTCGTCAATTTAAATTATTTCAATTTTTGTGCCTTCATTTATATGTTTGTGTTAAATTTATGTTGATTTGATTGTGTGCTTACAATGAAATTTCATTTTTTTACTTTTCAAAAGAAAATAGGATTTTATCGATCCTTGACATGCTTACTCAACCATAGGATATATAGGACTAGTTTTCTACCTAAACAAGATAAGTGCAATGTTGAATATGTTTGATAAACATTCATGGAAATTTTTGAGTTCACCAGAAGTAAAAACTCTAAGTTTAGCATTGAGATTATCAAAACGAGATTGGTACATATAACCTCCAAGCAATCAACTCATCTCTTAAACACACTTACATCAGACAACTCTTTTTCATTAAACATACTTCAGCCACTATTACTTTCACCATTGCAAGCACAGAAAATATTCAAAAAGTTTTGGGGCTTTGTTGTGTTTGCGCATAACAAGAAAAGTAAAGTCAATGGTTGATATGTTTAACAAAGAAGAGTTACTTGATACAAGTATGTTTAATAGAGGAGATGATTACTTGCAGATTATATGGGTACGCCAATCCTCTTTAGGAAAATTTTATGCTATATTTAGGGATTTTAAATGCTGGCTTTTAACTTAAATATAATATATTCATCAATATAAGTTATTTCATATTTTATGCCTTCATTTATATGTTTGTATTAAATTTATGTTGGTGATTCGATCATGTGCTTACATCTTCATATACGTACTAAACGATTTTTAATCTCACCCATCTAGTCATCACCAGCAGAAGACCCTGCATGTTTATGTTGCGTACTGACGTGGTATCCGATCCATAATAGTATTGATCGATGTGGTATTTAATTTCATACACATAACCGTTCATCCTTAAACTCACATCAGACTCGAGCCACTTAACATCATAATCGTTAGTGTGCTCTCATTAATTCAACATATCCTAATATGTTTAGTGCTATTGAGTTATCTCTCAAAACAAAACGATAAACACATAATAAATTACTAGCGCACATTACAGACACCAATCGTAATTCCAAATAAAATATAATTTATATTAATTATTATGAAATTTATTTATATTTATCATCACATGCAATACACACATATTCACTCTATGAGAAATACACAATTCTAGAGGTCAACCACCAGAACACTGTGCCCGTATGCCTAATCAGGTTGTCTCTATCAATTCTATAATGTAAATATATGGCACTAACCAAGTATATACATACATAAAGATAAATCATAGCATACCTCAATGTCAAGTTTCTTCCCTAGTGCCCATGTAGTCTCGCTTTTGTCACGAACCATATTTTTGAAGATTAATCCGAGGGGAGAAATGGAGTTGTTTTCCATGGAAAGTCTTTCCTCCCACCTCAGTTGAGTTCTTTTCTCTCAAAATATGACCTAGAAATGTTTATTTTGGGATATAGCTCTAACTAAAGTAGTAATAAAACAGATCAAACAATTGAAATTTAAATTCTACCTCGTAGCTCCCTACTGCAGCAACAGTCCTTTGCAAACAGATCAAAATCAATTCTTTTAACTTCTAACTTTCCAAATTTCCAATCAACTACTCAAAATATATTAAACCCTCATGTATCAAATTAAAGTTCCTACATACATAAAATCACGTTTCAGAGTTGTGACACATGCAGACAAAATTATGGTACAAGCTCAACTTTTACGGATGTTGATCAAAGTCAATCATTTAAACTTTTGAAACATTCAGAATGAAAGAAGCTTACATAATTATCAAGCGAACACCTTAGAAACTAAATCACACATCCCCTTGCGACAAATACAATAAAACAATTATAAGAAGGGGTAAAATAGTAAAACAAGCAATGTTTCAAAATAGCTATGTGGTTTGTTACATAAATGATGATTTCTTTGATCATACTTCTTTTTAAATATTTTGAATTTTTAAATTTATAATAATATTTGGTAATTTCTAAATCTACAAATTTAGATTAAAATATTTGAAATTATTCTTAAAACATGAACCAGAATAAATAATTTTGACTCTTGTACAACTATGAATTCGGTCATATAGTAAATTCAAATGAAAAAAATATAACATTCTCTCTATTAATCATACAACTAGCACTCCCCACTTAGTCTTATTTGATCCGTTGTTCTTCGTTTTATTATTTTCTTATATGAAAAAGATTTGATCTTTATTTAAAATTACTTTTGGGGCTTTGTTATGTTTGCAAATAACAAAGAAAAAGTAATGTCAACATGCGAAGAAGAGTTATGTAATCTAAGTGCATTGAATGAGGATATGATTACTTGCAAGTTATATGTAGCTGCACCAGTCCCTTAAGGCAAATTTGGTACTACATTGAGGATTTTTACTTTTGGAAAACTCAAAATCGTCTATGAATGTTAACCTAACTACCCTAAAGGTGCTTAACAAACATGGAGTATATTCGTCAATTTAAGTTATTTATTTCTTTGTGCCTTCATATGTGTGTTTTTGTTAAATGCATGTTGTTGATTCAATCTTGTGCTTACAATGGAATTCTGTTTCTGTAATTTCCAAAAGAAAACATGATTTATCTATTTGTGATATCCTTACTCAAGCCTAGATATCTAAATGACATAAGGGTAAGGCTGGATATATTGGGTAGAGATTCATAGGAAATTTTGATTTCACCAGAAATGAAAATCTAATGTTTAGCACTAAAATTTTCAAAAGGAGATTGGTGCATCAACATATAACCTCCAAATAATTTTCTCCTCTCTTAAACACTATTATATCGCACAACTTTCCTTCATTGAGCATATCTTCTGCCAGTGTTACTTTCTCTCTATTATTCATAAGCACAATAAAGATTAAAAAAATAATTTTTTTTAAGATCAAGCATATTTTTATATACAAAAGAACAAAAGAAGAAGAGATCAATTAGGAGAAATATGTGAGTGTTGGTTGTGTCACAAAATATAGAGAAGATAATGTTTCCTTTGATTCAATTTGGTATGCATAAAAGTCAAATTAATTATTTCTTTTGTATAAATTTGAATTAGCATCTATTATAGGCAAAGAAAGTCTTACAAAAATGTGATTTATCATATAGTTTTTTTTGGTAGAACGTGATTCATCATTTTCAATCGGCCTTGAGCATATTTTTTCTCAGACACTGACCTCATACCATGGTTGAAATGTTATGCATCAAAAATAGTCCTAGAAAAAGTAGAAAGAAGCATATAGTAGTATTATATTTTAAAGAAATCTAGAAATTCTATAATTTTAATCCGTTGTAATTGGTTCATTGACCAACAAGTATCATTTTTTTGCTAAGCTAAAATTCAATAGATGACTATAGATTTTAGATTGCACATTTAGTTAGAATTAAATGGAAATTACAGAGTCTAATCTATTATTTTGTTTCAAAATAGAGAAGAGCCCAATCAATTTTTGACTAGGAAAAATTATGCAACACACAGAAATCTTAAATAAATCACCAAAAATTTTTTTTATCTCAAACACACCTGAAAAAAGAAGAAAAATATGTGGATGTACTAAACAAGAAGTAACGTGCTCAATTTCTTGATTTTGATCACTCAAAAATTGGCTTACTGTAGATAAATCTGATGACAAACAAGCAGGATCTATCATTTGAACTGAAAATCAACTATTAGAATATCCAATTGAAATAGAAGAGAGAAACTATTAATTTCTTATGAATCTATCTAGAGCATCTATGAATTTGAGGGATGAAGAGTGCTATACTGTGGTTTCACGGTATTTTAATGCTTTTTCCTTAAGTTTAGTGTGTGTCCTAAAGCCTTTTTGTATTGATTTTTATGTATGTTTCTCCTTATTTGCAGGAAATCAGTCCAAAGATGAACGCGGAAGTTTTTGAGCGAGAAATGCAGAAGAGACCACCTACGGAGCTTATGACGGTCAGGCGAGATTGTGACGGTCCGTAGGTAGCATCGTATTGAAGCTGCTGAAGAAAGATGGGGAAGTCTGACCTAGTGTGGGATTACGGAAGTCCATGATGGACCGTCATAGCCAAGACTGTTCGTCCTGATGATCAGAGAGTAATCCCAGTACCCAAATTCCAAGAAGTTAAAGTATTATGCAACGGAGACCCTCGACGGACCTTCGTTCTTGGAACGGTCCATCATACCTGTTCATCGAGTGTAATGAAGAAAGTAGCATAAGAACTTGTGAAGTATGGCACGACGGAGGCCATGACGGCCCGTCGTGACCACGACGGTCCGTCACGAGGTCCGTCGACCCAGACGCGTTTTGACAGATTTTCAATAATTAGAATCCTTCTTTTATTAGGTTTTTGTTTTTATTATAAATAGTTCGAAAAACCTCGTTTGCGGGGTTAGACTCTTTGATAGTAGACTTTTTGATAGTTAGACTTTTGGAGAGTTGGACTTTTTTATAATCTTTAGTTCTCTTGTTCAAGTATTGAAGGATTAATTTTAGTAATTGAAACACTTTTCTGGAATTGATTTTTGGTGCTTTTGTTGATTAATCAAGTGAATTTTTGGATTTTATTCTTTCTCATTAAAGTAAGTGCATGAATTCTTATATTAAATATATGAATAGTGTGATTATGACTATGGGTAACTAAACTCATAACTAGGGTTGTGGGAACCATGGGTGAATAATGAGGTAAAATCTAACTAAATTAGCAATTCTAGAATAGTGTCTTGCATGTATTGATAATTCTTTCGTTCAGAAGTCTTTTTAACGGATGGACAACGTTAGAACTCGCCTTAATGCTACTTGCCAAACCAAGGAGGTAGATAATAGGAAAAGAATTATCAACATAGATTTAGTGTACACTATCTAATAGGCTAGTGTCGATTGGTATGAGATAATAACTTAGTCAAATATCGAATACAATGCTTAATATGAGGTAAAGGTAAGGGTTAGTATAGCAACACACGTAGCCGGACCAAGGTGCGGAGTGAAATTTTCTAGATGCCGACAGGATTTAGAGATACATAACTTATCACTTTACATGCAAAATACTAGGAAAGAATTGTTATAGTTAGAATTATAAAGTTAGGAACTTGTGGGGAACACTTGAGCCCTAGTTACTTTTATTAATTGATTAAGCTCCAAGATTTGAATTTGTTAGTTGTTTACTTTAATTTAATTAATTTGTTTCATTAATTTAGAAATTTAAAACCCCCCTTTATTGTCTTTTGTTTTCTAGGAAAATAATTGACTAAATAATAGTAATAATAGAATAAAGTTAAGTCTGAATTATTTTCCTCGTGGGAACGATCCCAACCTCATTAGTTGGGCTCTTTACTTGATACGACCGTTTTACTTCTTATTTGAGAAGTAAGTTTGAGCGTATCAAATTTTGGCGCCGCTGCCGGGGAAAGTAACTTTTAGATTTAACTTAAACTTATTTCTAAAGTTTAGTCAATATTTTCTTAATTTTACTTTTCTATTGTTTTTGATTCTTGCAGAACTATCTTCCTTGTAAGCCAAATACACGGAGAGGAAGAGAACTCTTGTTTCCCTACGATCACGAATTAGAGCGTACACTACTCAACATGAATTGAAACTTGGGTATTCACGATGATGATCCAAACCAGAACATCCCAGCTCCGGTTGATGTTCATGGTGAGTTATTACCCGATGATCCTGGTGAAAATCAACAAAGGGGACAAAATCCTGCTCCACGCCCTCAAGAATACTACATAGGTTATGATAATATTGCATACTCTGATGGGCCACTTGTCTTGCCCCCTCTACCACAAGGCCACACCTTTGTGGTAACTAGTAGTCTAATGCAAATGCTCACTGCTAGAGGTTTGTTTTCAGGGCTACCTTTTGAGGACCCACATGTCCATATAGCTAAGGTAAGGGCAATTTGTAGAAGCTGTATAGGGAGGCCTGATTTGGATTTGGATGTAATAGGGCTAAGAGTATTTCCTCTCTCACTGACGGGAAGGCTGCTATTTGGTTCACTGAGATCCCTTTAACTCAATTTTCACTTGGAACCAACTAAGTGACGTTTTCTTAGCACGTTAGTACTCGGTCTCCAAGAAACTAAATCACAAAGACAGAGTGAAAAACTTTGTGGTACTACCAGGAGAGTCAGTTAGCAGTTCTTGAGTAGATTGACTTCATTTTTTTAGAAGAGTCCCCAATCACCGCATAGATGATGAGTCACTGAAGGAATACTTCTATCAGGGACAGGATGATAATAATAAAGCGGTATTGATACTATAGCGGGTGGTTCTTATGGGGAGTGTCCTTATGACGAGATTGCCGAAAAGTTAGAGAAAATCTCCCAGAATAATAAAGCTTGGAGTACTAGGAAGTCAGATACTGGAAGAAATACCTTCGCAGTGCAATCCACTCACAACCCAGCCACAGATGAGATTCATGAAGAGATGGCTCAGATGAGAACTGAGCTTGGGTTGGTATAAAAACATGTCACTGGGGGTGCAGAAAAGGTAAATGCAGTTAACTACTTGTCTAAAAAACCAACACCAAATGATGAATGTTATTATGAGGAGGATTTCTGTGCGGTAAATGAGCAGAAGGGGGGTTTCCTACCGAGTTCCCAAGGCTCAAATCAGGAGAATTAGCGCCAAGGTCAAGGAAACCATGGTCGGATCTATGGTAACTATGACCGTAAGGGTCATTATGTCCAAGATGGAAATTACAATCGCGACAACAACTTCAACAAGGGTAACTATGGTAACAGAAATGATAGGAATTGGCCCTATGTTCCTCCTCAAAATCGTGAAGTTACTCCTAGGGATGGTGGAGGTAGTATGGCACGAGTTGAAGATATGTTGCACAAAATGATGAGGAGGTTCGATGCTAGTGATGAGCACATTAAAGAGTTAAGGAGTAATTTAGCGGGTACTGGGCAAAAAGTCGATACACATGCAATATCGATTAAGCAACTTGAGTTGCGAATGGCCCAATTATCTGCGACTGTGAACACACGGCAACCGGGCACTCTTCCTAGCAACACTGTCCAAAATCCGAAAAATGATGGACATTGTATGGCAATAACTACTCGGGGTGGTAATGAGGAAAAGGTGAGAAAAGATAATTATAAAATGGTAGAGGTTATTGGTGACGTAGAAGATAACGCTGGAAAAGATGCTGAAGTGCCTAAAAAGGTTACTCCCATGCCTAGACCCCCCCGTTTTCCTCAGAGATTAGTGAAAAAGACCGAGGATGGTAAATATCGGCATTTTATAACAATGTTGAAGCAACTTTCTATCAATGTCCCTTTGGTAAAAGCTCTAGAACAAATGCCCGGTTATGCCAAGTGTATGAAAGATCTGGTTACAAAGAAAAGATTGGTCACTTTTGAGGATGATGATAGAATGCAGCATTGTAGTGCTATTGCTACAAGATCTCTGGTACAAAAGAAAGAAGATCCGGGTGCGTTCACTATTCCTTGTACAATAAGGTTATTAGATTTTGCGAAAGCATTATGTGATATGGGGGCAAGCATAAATCTCATGCCCTTCTCCATTTACAAGAAGTTGAGTTTGGGTGATCCAAAGCCCACTGCGATGCTGCTACTAATGGCTGATCGAAAAGTAAAAAGGCCTATAGGGATACTCCACGATGTGCTAGTAAAAGTGGAGCGGATTTTGTTATTCTTGATTGTGAAGTGCCCATTATTCTTGGGTTACCCAACTATTCCCTAATGGTGCAGTTGAGTTCGAAACTAAGGAGGGTGTGCGGTTCAAGGTGAATGGACAACGCATAAAAATCTATTTCGGGCATGCTGAATCAGAAAATGAAGTAATCGAGGCATACCATCTTGATAAAGTCTGAGTAATCAAGTGTCTTCAGTCGTGCCGCGACGTTAACTGAGGTGCTGGTTGGGAGGCAACCAAATACGTATAGTTTTTGTAGTAATGGTAGCATTTTATACAAATGGTTTTAAATTTGCAGGCACATCACCAGTGAATTCTGCAGAAAATCACTCCGCAACATTCATTGACGGATACAACGACGGACCGTCACGTCTGCGACGGTCGCATGAATCCGTCGTGCCAGGTAGGTTTTTCATTTATTTTTCATAATTAGCGCACCCACGACGGAACCCATGACGGACCATCGCATATGCGACGGACCGCTGTCGGGGTCTCGTTGCGTCATTAACCAGCAACCCGACCCGTCCCGGCTAGAAAATTTAAAAAATTTTCAACCTTTAAACCCCCACCCACATTCATTTGAACCATTTCTTTCCTCTTTCTCCCATTCCCTCCCTTTACAACTTCCTACCTTTCTCACCATATTTTCTATCACCTGATCCATATCAATTCCCCAAATCTCCAATTCCCAAAATTTCCTTTCTACTGGTCGGATACTGCTGCTGTGGTTCTGTTCTTGATATCCAAGTGCCTCACTTTCTTGTTTTTCTCCTCTTCTCAAGTATGTGTCTCTGATCTCTACCCATTTACGTTGCATTTTTATTTTCAATTACTATTAGCCTATTTGTTTTTGGTGGGTCTTTGTTCTTTGATCAAATTTTGTCTGACCTAGGTTCAGTGTCCTCGATTTGCGTTGTTAAAACTCTAGAAATTGGTGCTTTAGCATTGCTAGTTTGCTAGGTACTTGGGTTAGAAACATGTAGGTTACCATTAAGTATCCCATTTGAGTCACGGGGGATAGTTGTGGCATCCTCAGTTATGTCACTGAATGACAGAACGAGACCCCGATGACGGACCGTCGCACCCACGACGGACCGTCATAGGGTTTGTTCCAACACCTCACTATTCGTTTTCTCTAAGTGTCCACCAACGTACACATGCGACGGACCGTTCTTCCCACGACGGTTCGTCCTGCACAACCGTCATGGTTGTCAGAGACCCTTGTCCTAAGGGTCTCCAACATTTTTCTTAGTGTCCTCTAACGGACATCTAAGACGGACCTTCATCATCCCGACGGTCCGTCCTGCACAACCGTCATGGTTGTCAGAGACCCTTATCCTAAGGGTCTCCATTTTTTTCCAAGTGTCCACTGACGGACATCTACGACGAAGCATCGTACCCTCGATGGTCCGTCCTGCACAACCGTCATAACGGTCAGAGACCCTAGTCCTAAGGGTCTCCAACTTTTTCTAAGTGTTCTCTGACGGACCGTCATTGCCACAACGGACCGTCCTGCACAACAGTCATGACGGTCAGAGACACTTGACCTAAGGGTCTCCATTTTTTTCTTAGTGTCCACTAACGGACATCTATGACGGAGCGTCGTACCCTCGACAGTCCATTCTGCACAACCGCCATGATGGTCAGAGACCCTTCTCCTAAGGGTCTCCATACTTTTTCTATGTTCCCCACGATGGACATCGACGACGGACCGTCATTATCACGACGGTCCGTCTTGCTTATCCGTCATAACTGTCAGACACTTTCCTTCAGGGGTCTCCACAAAAACATAGTTGAAGTATTACATGACGGACCCCATGACGGTCCGTCATACTCACGACGAGCCATCTCCTGGTTCGTCGTGTTTCACTGTTACTACAGAGATGTCACTACAACTTTGCTCTTATATTTATTTTGTGTCTTTTTTGCTTGTCTTGTTTGCTCTCTCTAGTACTAATAATGATTCTTTACAGGTACTATCTCTAATGGCACCAAAACAAGAACGAGTTTACGCACGTGGGCGTTCAAAGTCTGTTGCCCCGTCTGCCCGACTGGTTATAGGATCTTATGATGAGCATGATCCCGAGTACGTGCCCCTAGGCACTGCCACTCCAGCACGAGCTGCACGTGCAACCAGGCTACGCCCAAAAAGTTGGCATCCGGCATAGTCACTGCCTCCCAGTCTGATGAGGAGTGCACACTGACCGGCACACCTTATGGGTCAGCTACATAAGAAGAAGGAGCGTCTAGTTGCTCAAGAGTTTCGTGGTCGGAGGAAGCCTCCTGTTCCGCAGAAGTCCCTCACCCGCCACGGCTGCACAATCGTCCTCGTCTGGTGAGGCTGACCATCCTGATTCCACTCTAGGCTCACCGACTGGTGCTCTCACCCCGGTTGCCGACCAGCCCAACTGGTGGTGTGTCCACAGGAAATACCAAGTGTATTTAGACGCCAAGTTTCTAAATGATAAATGCGTCATGCCACGGACCCTTCCACTGGAGAGGCGGTTCCTTACGGGAAGTTCCCCACCATACCAGATATCTAAAATCTCTTCACCAGACACCGTCTCGAGTGGACAGCTCATTCTTTGGGCCGCTACAGTGAGGAGTTGGTCCGAGAGTTTTACGCCTCTTATGTGGCTACTCTCCGATGACAGATCGATAGGCAGGCTTCCCCCGCCAAGCAGGCCCCACTTGAGCACGTTAGAGTATGCGGCATAAAGGTCGACATCTCCCTACCATCCATCCGCCGGTATTTGTACGGCGAGAATGTTGATTGCAACAGGACCCCTCTAACCGCCGAGTTCGACTACCGATGGCAAATTGTTAAAGATGTCCCATTCTGCGTGAGCCATCGCTGAGAGAGACCACCAATAGGTGGATGACCCTGCACTTATCTATTGATGGAGAGGGTGCCGACTGGGTAACGGAGCCGAAGGGAGCCATCAGGAAGGCTAAATTGACCTTCACGGCAAATTATGGTTGATTGTCCGCCACTTCCTTTCTCTCATGGCTGTTGATTATATAGTTACATGGGATCGCGCAATTCTGATGGCGGCGATGATAGCCAGGTTTGAGGTGGACATCGCTTGGCTTCTACAGGCGGTCATGCATGAGAAGGCTTTCAAGGTCACAACTACTTACCCTCTTCCGTGCATGATATTTTCCTTAGGCAGGTCTGTAGGTGCGCCTATCTGGCACATTGATCAGCTCAAGACTCCGCTGGGCACTGTTGATATCGGCCTCATCAGGGATGAGGCCAATGAGTTGCTCCATGAAGATTGCCCCGTCTAAAGGTGCCTCCACTTGGTGAGAATCTGGCTTACACTGTAGCGCATGATCGAACGGCTACGCAGTCTGCTTCCGAAACCACTGACACTACCCCGGTCGATTTTATCCCGGGTAGTAGCACTGCCCTAGGTCCTCTCGCTCAGCCCCTTTCGCCCCTCTTGTCCCGCTTGCTAGGGTCCAGAAACTAGAGGCTCAAATGGCCACACTTCTGCATCACATCCAACCTTGGATGCAGAGGTCTATTGCTGAGGCGGAGGAGCGCTTGGAGCGTAAAATGGCATAGCACACAGAGCGGAAGATCGCTGAGGTTCATCAGCGCTTAGACGCTTTTGAGTTGCGGGTGCTAGCCCGACCAGCCCCTCCGGTGGACGTGTCGACCCTTCAGGCTACTATTGAGAGTCTGCGAGCAGATATTGATATGATCCTAGAGGCTAGGGTGCTTGAGTCTGAGCCGCGTTCTGCAAAGCCTACTGAGGGCACAGTGTTGGCGGGTTTATTCACCACTTCTGAGATTCCACCACCTTCCCCTCGAGAGCATTCCAAGAGGCGTAGGGGTCGAGAGCATGATGAGGCTAGAGCAAGGAAGAAGGAGCGCCGTGAGATGGAGGCTGGGAGAAGAACCTCGATTGCCGATGAGGAGGCACGTCAGATCAGGGCTGTAGAGTCAGCTACCGGGGCATCTAGCTCCAGAGATGTGGAGACAGCGGGAGGCACTACTGATAGTGCTGTTGGTGATGAGAACACTACTGAGAGTGTCCAGACTACATAGGTAGTGGGTTCCGGGGAACCGGACTCACTAGCTTGCTGATCGCCTGCGCTTTGCGCCCCAGGTTTGCTTCACCTACCACACTCATATTTCAGTTTTTTTATGCATTGGGGACAATTGCATATATATTTGTTGGGGTGGGAATTGCATAAATATTTGTTGGGGTGGGGTAAATGGAAAGTGAGTGCTAGGGTGAAGTCTGAGTAGCCCAATTAACAATCCTCTTTTGGGGTTTTCTTGCCTGTGTTCTTTTTCCCCAAGAGACTTTTTATTTTTATTGTTGAACCAGCATGTCTATATCTTGTGAACATAGTATAACTCTGAAGCATGATGGCTAAAACAAAAATGATATCGTGATGTAATGAAAATGATGCATGGCTAGGCACAATAATTGATAAATGTGTGGCTCTAAGCATGACATAGAGATACACCACTGCATGACCCTAAGTTTAAGACTCGAACTAGGTGTCTGATAATCTAGTAGAGTAATGATATGTAAAGTGAGTGTGAGGAAAATTTGAATAGTCCACTATTTGTAATAAGCTAGAACTTGCCTGGTTAGTCCTGCTAAAAGTAACCTGTAATAGACAATTAGGAAAGGATCATAGGCCCTTGTTTAATATAGCCAATTTTTAGCCTAAATAAAAAAATGAATGAAATTAATCCCTCTTTAATCCAAATGATTTGAGCTTAAAATAGACGTTTCTTTTTCACCCCAAGTGATCTTCTCAGAGAATAAGGTGTTTGCCCTGGTGTCTCCTTGGACATGTGCACCTCAGCTTATGCCAAAAGCATAAGTTGAGGGTGGATAATGCAGTTCACAACCTTTTCGTGGCCCTGACTCAACTTTGGGTGTTGTGTACTTTGACTAATGGCAAAGCCATGAGTTTAGGGTGACTATTATGAGGAATGCTCTGGAATGTGGGGTTGAAAGAACAAAGAGAGAGAACGAACAAAAGTAAAGTGAATCAAGAACCAGTTGAAAGAAAAGTGAAATAAAAAAAATATAATAAATACAAGCAAGAAAAGAAAAGAGTCACTTACACAAATGAAGAAAGAAGGGAAAATAGCAAGGTGAAAGAATATGAGAAATTGGGCGAAATAAAACCATAAAAAGTGGTACGTTTAGCCGATATGTCAAGGAGGGAAATAAGTCACTAAAGTATTCCTAAATACACCCTACCAGACCCTGAGACTATGTTACAAGATAAGAAAGTCCTATCGTGATCCTAAGAGTTGTATGGCGAACTTAAAGCAGTGAAAATAAGGGCAAGCCTATGGCAATATGTATGAAGGAGTTGTGAATTTGTTCTGAGAGTGAGCGTTGAAAAGTAATCCTTATACTCAAACTGAAATCATTATATGAAAAATTAGGAAGTTGTTTTGAAGTGAGGACACTAGTTGCGATATCGGAAATATTAGCACCTCGGAGAGAAATTGAAGAGGATAGGTGTCAGTGCGTGGTGAGTCTGTGTCATGGTCTGGTTCCACAAAATTCAATCGTAATAGTGATAACATGCATAAACATAATGAGACAGATCGGGATTGATAATCAAATGATTGCGAAAGCTAAATTATGGATACTATTGTACAAACATTTTTGTATTAAGTCATAGTGCGTCGCTTGAGGACAAACAACGAATTTTAGTTGAGGGTGTTGATATACTGTGGTTTCAAGGTATTTTTAATGCTTTTTCCATAAGTTTAGTGTGTGTACAAAAGCCTTTTTATATTGATTTTTATGTAAGTTTCTCCTTATTTGCAGGAAATCTGTCCAAAGATAAACGCGTAAGTTTTTTAGTAAGAAATACAGAAGATACCACCTGCGGAGCTTATGACGGTCCGTCGAGCTTATGACGGTCCGTAGGTGGCATCGTAGTGAAGCTGCTGAAGGAAGATGGGGAAGTCTGACCTAGTGTGGGATTACGGAAGTCCATGACGGACCGTCATAGGCACGACGGTCCGTCTGCTGGTTCATCGTGATGATCAGAGAGTAGTCCCAGTACCCGAATTCCATGAAGTTAAAGTATTATGGAACTGAGACCCTCGATGAACCTTCGTGCTTGAAACGGTCCGTCATCTCTGTTCGTCGAGGGTAATGAAGAAAGCAGCATAAGAATTTGTGAATTATGGGACGACGGAGTCCATGACGGCCCGTCGTGAACACGACGGTCCATCACGAAGTCCGTCAACCCAGACGCGTTTTGAAAGATTTTCAGTAATTAGTCCTTCTTTTATTAGGTTTTTGTTTTTATTATAAATAGTTCGAAAAACCTCGTTTGTGGTTAGACTCTTTGATAGTAGACTTTTTGATAGTTAGACTTTTGGAGAGTTGGACTTTTTGATAATCTTTAGTTCTCTTGTTGAAGTATTGAAGGATTAATTTCAGTAATTGATACACTTTTTCTTGAATTGATTGTTTGTGCTTTTGTTGATTAATCAAGTGAATTTCTGGATTTTATTCTTTCTCATTAAAGTAAGTGCATGAATTCTTATATTAAATATGTGAATAGTGTGATTATGACTATGGGTAACTAAACTCCATAACTAGGATTGTGGGAATCATGGGTAAATAATAAGATAAAATCTATCTAAAATAGCAATTCTAGAATAGTGTCTTGCATGTATTGATAATTCTTTCGTTTAGAAGTCTTTTTAACGGATGGCCAACATTAGAACTCGCCTTAATGCTACTTGCCGGACCATGGAGGTAGATAATAGGAAAAGAATTATCAACATAGATTTAGTGTACAATATCTAATTGGCTAGTGTTGATTGGTACGAGATAATAACTTAGTCAAATATCGAATACAATGCTTAATATGAGGTAAATGTATGGGTTAGTATAGCAACACACGTAGCCGGACCAAGGTGCGGAGTGAAATTTTCTAGATGTCGTACTAAGGATTTAGAGATACATAATTTATCAGTTTACATGCAAAATACTAGGAAAGAATTGTTATAGTAAAAATTATCAAGTTAGGAACCTGTGGGGAACACGTAAGCCCTAGTTACTTTTGTTAATTTATTTAGCTCCAAGATTTGAATCAATTAGTTGTTTACTTTAATTTAGTGAATTAGTTTCATTAATTTAGAAATTAAAAACCCCCCTTTATTGTCTTTTGTTTTCTAGGAAAATAATTGACAAAATAATAGTAATAATAGAATAAAGTTAAGTCTGAACTATTTTCCTCGTGGGAACGATCCCAACCTAATTAGTTGGGTTCTTTACTTGATACGACCACTTTACTTCTTATTTGAGAAGTAAGTTTGAGTGTATCAAAGACATACCTTTTCGATGTTTTCTATGGGTATGAAGAATGTGAACTGATGGATAGAGGGGAGATCTTTTTGATGTTTCCTATGTGGGTGAAGGACTATAATTTGGGGATAAAAATCTTTATGTTAGTATTTATAGATTAAATAATGTGAGATGTTTTTTAGGGAAGGGAAAAAATATTTATTGCTTCATCCCTCTTTAAATACTAGATAATGAAAGGCTCGTATGAAGGCCCAATATTACAATTTTAAATTATATTTATTGTAATTTAGGGGAAATTAGCAATTAAGTCATAATACATAACATATTTAGTCAAAATAACAACATTTTAAAATATTTTATTTAACATGTCAAGATGAAAATATTTTAGAAATAATATATATTATGATTTTAACATTTAAAATTAATTTTATTTATGAAAACAATTCTATAGTAGACAAAATTATAAACCAATCGATTATGACTACCCATTAACCTTTCTTCTTCACCTTTCACGTTTCTATTCCCCACCATTCACGGTTTCATCCCTTTTTCACATTTTCAGATTCTTTCTTGAAGGTGCTCAAAAATAGTTCATCAAAATATATATATTAATTGAAGAAATTTTCTCGTTGTTTTGAAAAATTTCCCTTTGAAAAAAGCCCAAATTTACACCACCATTCAGATAAATAAAAGCCTTACATTGCCCCTTATCTTCTTCCATTGCCGGCTTTGCTGGTACCTTACACGACCATTTTTTATGATTTTTCCAAGGTAATTTATTGAGTTGTGTTTGCTTAATTATGTATATTTTGTTCTTGGAGTGGAGTTTTTATCGAGAATAGTCTATTGAAGTAAGGTCCGCGGACTATTACCTGGTGATTTTCGTAAGACTTTGGGGCGAGTTTGATCTAATAGCCGCATAACCCAAAATGTGAAAAATCACCAGAAATTAAGCCATTTTTGTTGATATTTTTAGCAGTTTGAGTATTTCTTTCGAAAGAATCATATTGCTTTATTATCCGAAAATGATATTCTTATATCCTACAACATTGAGCAGAATCTCTGCAATTACTATTTGAGAATTGCCATGAGAACTACATTTTTTAAAATTAAATTCTTACTTTTTGTTATTGTTGTAAGTATTTTATTTGTCAATATTTTTAATTCTCATGCAAGTTTGTTTACATATTCATCTAATATTTATGTATCAATTTTTTTCTGATTTCGTTTTGATATTTCAGATTTGTTAGAATCTACAAATTCATTATATGTTTATTTTGTTTGATTTTTAATACATTTATATTTTTTAGAGCTTTAAATTTTGGGAAAACATATGTCTTTCTATAATGTCTGAATCAACAGTTTATTTGTGTATTCGTTCCATCTATATATAAAAAATTGTTACATTTTTTATTTTTACATTGTATTTCAATCTCAATTAGTATACCAACATGTTTGTATTTCCTTCTTAATATGTATTCATCCTAGATCTATGCTCACAATTTTGTTTTTTATTGAGCATTCATTCTGTATTCAATGTCAATTTATATGTGAACAAGTTTGTATTTCTCTTATATTTTGTATTCAACCTAATTGTATACCAACAAGTTTTTGTATTTTATGTGTCTACTTTACCTTTCAAAGTCACTTTGTACTTCAAACTAAAAGAGTATTTCTTTTATATTTACAACTTTATATTCAATCTCACGTTGTATTTTCATCTCGCTTTTGTATTCATATATTGTTATATCCAACATATAATTCATGATCGTTTAGTTTGTATTTTACCTTTGAAAGTCACTTTGTATTTCAAATGAAGAAAGTGTTTCTTTTGTATTCACAACTTTATATTCAATCTCACTTTTTTGTTTATAACTTTGTATTTTCATCTCACTTTTGTATTCATATATTGTTGTATTCAATATTTTGACAACCCAAAAATAGATGTGATGACACTTGTCTAATCTCACCAAGACAAGTCAGCTTAAACCCAAACATTTCGATAAAGTGCGGAAATAAAACAATAGTCCAATAACAAATACTAATATGAATAACAAGTCAACTTAATTCAATCCCCAAAACTTGGTTGTCACGTGCACAAACATCTAAGGTAAATTCTAGAATGAAATAAAATACACAAGTCTAGAATGATGTTGTCTTTCAAGTAAAAACAAAATCATAAACAGGAGTAAATAGGTCCGCTGAGATTACAAACAACTACCTCATAAATCTCCACAAAAAGCCTCGAAAAAGAAGAGAATAGAAGGTATCACAAAGATCTGTCCTCGTAGCCTACAAAAATTTAGAGAAGCAAGGGGTGAGTACCAAACCAAACGGTACCCAAGCTATTAGGGTTTTGCCCTGATTTTCTTACCATAAGTTAAGATTTATTTTTCCTTAATGAAAAAACAAAATAATACCATAAATATTTTTACTTTTTTTGAAAGAAAAATATAATATTGTTTTATACTTGTTTATTCTTTTCTTTAAGAAAAAGGATTTGGCGTAGCTAGTTCTTTTCTAGTAAGAAGAGATTTTAGGACTCTATAAATATAGATTTGTTTTTTCAAATACAATAACATCTACAATGTAGTCGTTGAAGAGTCTTGTTTATGGGGAGATTCATTCTATATAAAGTTTCAATGTTTTTCTTTATATTCGTTTGATAAAATAATATTTTGATTTTTATTGTAAGTTTTTGTTATCTGATTTATCAACCATATAATTTACAAATTATAAGCTTCCGCATGACGTGCTAATCACCCTTCCTAACCCAACAAGTGCTATAAAAGAACATGGTATGACGGTTCAATGAAGTTGAAGACAGATTCAAGCGGTTTCAAATCAATTTGCAACTAATTTAATGATAAAGAAGAGTTTTTGTCAAGTGACATGTGGAAAAGAAGTTTCAACCACATTTTCAACAGTTCTGTGGTTGAATCTAAATAGAATACGGGTTACAAAAATTATTGAATCTAAGCCACTGGTGACAAAAACCTGTGGGAACGATAACATGATCCAAATTTGTAATTTACAGAACGCAATTTGTAGTAACCTTCCTCTTATTGTCATTTATTACCATGCGACAATCATTGAATGACAATTTTCCTACCAAAATCCATCAAGTTGAACAGTTAGCCAATTCAGTGATTCACAATACAATACCCACAAAATAATACTTTATTTCCTCTAAATATCAATACCTGATTTGTTAATGATTAATTCTAAAAAGGTCACTCATTGCCATATCATTAATTTACTAATAGTCATCAATGATAAAGAATTTAAGGTAGATAAAACAATACTATGCACCTATCATACCTAAAATTTTAAGGGGCAATTCATTACTCTTCCTATCTAACATAATATTAATATATATACATATATGCAACAATCATCTTAAACATACAGAATTGAAGTTTCACTGAAGGTTACTTCAAGCGATTTCGTAGTCTTTCGTTCGATGCCGCTTCTGCTATTCTCCATTTTCTTCTATGTTTTTAGACTATTAATTTTTTTTTCTAAATTAATTGTTTATTAAAATTGACAAAATCCACTAACTTATTTTTGATACATGTCCCTAATGGTATAGTGTCTTAAACAAATGATCACTTTAACCCACTAACTATCGATTAATTCAATTATCTATAATTACCATCAATTAATTAACTCAAGTTAAACGAATAGTTCAAAATTTTCAAAAATGACATACCGGGTCATTACAAACATATAATTCATGATCAATTAGTTGCATAAACTTAATGGGATCCAAATCATTATATGCATTCAAATAGAAAAAATAGCTACTAAACTTCGCTATACATCATAACTTAGGTACAAAATATCTGGAAAAAATTATAACTCCCAATACATATAAAGGTTTCACTGATTCAATCAGAAAAAAAACAACTCTTTTACTCGACATATACGAATATCTTATCCAAATAAATAAAAAAGTTGAAAAAATACCTTAATGTTTTTCGATTGTTCACTGAATACGACAAATTTATTGTCGTCAATTATAAAAAATTCCGTTTAAAAAATATCTCATATTCAACTTGAAAAATCTTTGAAAGTTATCAAATGAATGGTTCAAAAGACAAACTAAATTATTGTAATTCTTTTTATGTTCTTAAAAAGAAAGAAAAAAACGCTCGACAAAACGATGACTATATATTTATGCTCTTTTCAAAACGTAACTATTTGTATTTCATCTCTTTTACCTTTTTTGAATTTTTTTGTTCCATGATTTTCTCTGTTCTGTTATTAATTATTTGTATTCATTCAAAATATTCAAAATAAAAATATACATAATTAATCCCTTAACAAACTAAAATAATGACATTTTTAATAAATAATGTAACTATTGCTAAAGATTCCCACTAAAATCTAAAATATTGTTATGTTAAAAATTTTCTTTTTAACTAATGTTTTGAAAATAAAATATTTTTTATTATTTTTAACTACACAGGAAAGAAAATCATATAAAAGTCACAAATTGTAATAATCTATTTATTTATTTTTATAACATTTAAGAAAAAACTTCTAATTTGTTTAAGCTGTGCTAATTACCATCAAAATATTAATTATACGTTTGAATACTTGTATTAACACCATACAAATACAAACTATTGAATTGGATACCTGAAAGCAGTGGCGGAGCTAGAATTTTATTTAAGGGGTGTCAAAACATTAAGAAATAAAATCGCGTAGAAGCCAAGGAGTGCCAATATGTAATATATATACATAAAAAATAATTTTTTGTTCTAGCTACACAACATAATTTTCGACGAAGGGGTGTTGATCGACACCCCTTAAGTATATGTGGCTCCGCCACTGCTTGAAAGTTACTCAAGGGGAAAGTATATTCTACCTCCAATAGTAAGGTTGCAAGCTCAAGTTACGAAAAGATCCCAAGGAAAGAGTTAATTTTTTAAAAATATATAATATTTAATTGTAATTTTTGAAGCTGGATGTGATAATTTTATAAGAGATAGTTCAATAAAATTAAAAGTATCATATTAACACTAGATGGACAAAGCCCGTGCTTAACATGGGCTCAATATTTATATTTTCGATCATAATAAATTTTAATATATTTTTCACAGTTATATAGTAATGAAGGATCGTTGTACAAAGTGGAAGGAGGAATGGAAGTGTAAGTTGTAACACATGGAGAAACATAAACGTTAAAATTGTTTAGCTTATGTATATCTTAACAAACATGATCAATTCTAGCAGATTCTCAATATATATTTAAAATACTTGATGTGTGCTTCAAGTTACACCTTAGTAGCATGGATTCTTCAATTCAAATGGCTCACTCAAGTCGGATTCTTCAAAAATACACTATTTTGACAAATCTAATATGTACCAGTTAACATTTCCATTGACATTTTTAAAGAATCCAAACAAGATAATTTTACACTAAAGAAAATCATTTAGGCATTTTGAATATCAATACAAANTATGTATATATATATACACACACACACATACACACACACACACACCAATCCATCCAAAATCTCTGAAGCTCTGTAGTTGACCGTTTTTCTATTTCCTCGAAATACCTATCTATCTCAATTATATAATGTTTTAGAGGTCCAATGGAACTAGAAAAGAGACATATGACAATACAACTCTAAACATGATATCATAATCCTCTTGATTTAGTAGTATACAAGAAAAACATATTTTACTATAACCTACATAATGCGAAGACAAGTAGGGTGAGCCTTTCAAATCAAATTTCGCTCATATATAAGAAGATCAAATTTTTGAGCAAATATATAGACCTCAAAGGTTTTCTCGACCATGTATAAATTAGTCTTACAATTATTTATTTCACATACATTCAATCATGTATAATGAAAATTTTAGACTTCAACATATCAAGCAATTACTTTTCTTCTTGGAGGAAAGAAATTTATGAAACAATGAGGCAAAACTATGAGAATGATATAATTGAACATGACAGTCAAACATCACTAAGAAAATTCATTAAAAATAATTATCTTATGTATCAACATGGGTAGAACATATCACTTTCATTTGTATGTATGAAGTAGTCATAATCATCAATAATATGCTTGTATATACATCTTTGATAGTACAATACTTTTTAACTACAATATGAGAAAAATGTGAATATATTACTTGGGACAAAATACTCAAGTTCATTGATACTATTCATCCAAGTTCATTGATACTATTCATCCAACGCTCTGGTGAACCAAGTCTCGATGCAATAGCCATCTCGAATATAGCTCCTGCAGTAGCACCATCAACTCCCTTACGCCTTTTTCTTCGACCTGTATCAGTAGGCTAAAGCTAATGAATTGTCAAATTCGAATAGTGGTAAAGTATCTATTAAGATCAACTAATATCATGTGGTTAAAGCTTTGGTTATTTCTGGTAAACTAACACAAACTACATATTATTTACATTGTTAATATGGAACGTTAAGGCAATGAAAGACTTGGAATAATTAACATACTATCTTTGCTCAACAATACTCCCATACTTGTATATGGTCCAAGACTTTTATTCTTGTCAAGGTTGTATACTGCCCACTTCACACCCTTTGCTTTAAATTCTGCACTAGTCCCAACTGTTGGAAACTTGTTAATTTAACCCCATTGTTGAGAAAACTTTTGAAAGCTTTTATCCTCTCAGTAGCCTTCCTGCATAATAACTTGGTAGTAGTCAACCATTACTTGAGCTATTATATCTTGATCTGTTTACACTATTCCATGTTTATCCTGTATTTGAATTATAGCCTGCTGTAACCTTTTATGCTTGATCACAGAGAAAAAGTATTTTGTGTTATCATTGTTTAGTTTTATTTGCCCTAAATTTATTACCATAAATAGGTTTTCCTTTTCGAAAAAGGTTTTGGATTGACTAATCCTTTTTCTTGTAGGAAAAGGTTTAGGACTCTATAAATAGAGGAATGTTCCTTCTAACTTAATCATCATTCACAATGTAGTCTTAATGTATTTGAGAGTTTTGGTTAGGGGGAGAAATTGTGCGTCACAAGCTTGATACGTTATCACTTGTGTAAACCTCCCATGTATTCTGAGTAAATTTGGTTGAGGTTATCTCCCTCTGTATTTCATACTCTCATATTTATAGTATTGCGCATCTCCTTTGTGGACGTAAGTCGATTGACCGAACAACGTTAAATCTCTGTGTCTTTTGGTATATTTCTCGTTGTCTTCTTAGTCGTGGTCTTTTGGGGTTTGCTTTGCTATCTTCCGAATTTACACCTACTTATTTTCGGTCCTAACAAGTGGTATCAGAGCCAGATTCAATGATGGAGTCAGGTTTAGTGGTTCGATAATCGATGAGTTAACCAGGTTAGAAGGAGGTGTTCATCTTGACGGGTATAGTTCTAGTCGCAACCTTTTTGACAGTAATGAAGATTTTAATGGAGAAATTGTTTCAGAGAGCTTCTCTGCGTTAAGACATAAATTTTGCAAAGGAGATTATGGAGAGGAGAAACAAGCTGTTGAAGATTCAGTAAAGAAGGTGGACAAATTTATTTTGTCAGAAATTCAGGCCAAGGGGGAGATTTGTTGGGTTTTATTTTCCCTAAATTTCTTACCATAAATAGTTTTTCCTTTTAGAAAAAGGTTTTGGACTGACTAGTCCTTTTTCTTGTAGGAAAAGGTTTAGGACTCTATAAATAGAGGAATGTTCCTTCTAACTTAATCAACATTCATAATGTAGACTTAATGGATTTAAGAGTTTTTGTTAAGGGGAGAAATTGTGGTCACATGATTGATACGTTATCACATGTGTAAACCTCCCATGTAATCTGAGTGAATTTGGTTAAGGTTGTTTCCCTCTGTATTTTGTACTCTCATATTTATAGTATTACTCATATCCTTTGTGGACGTAGGTCGATTGACTGAACCACGTTAAATGTCTGTGTGTTTTGGTATATTTCTCGTTGTCTTTTTACTCGTGGTCTTTTGAGGTTTTCTTTGCTATCTTCCGCATTTACACCTGCTTATTTCCGGCCCTAACAATCATCTCCAAAGTCTCAGCCACATAGCCTTGCTCATTTGCCAAGGAAACACCTCCACCAGATATGAGCTCTTCTTAAAAAAATTAGTTTTAGGATCCGTTTGGCCATAGATTTTCCAAATAATATTTGGGTGAAAATTTGGCAAATAGTGTTTGTTCATACAATTTGTCATTATTTGACAAATCTTTTTGGTAAATATCCCAAATTCTCAAATACTAGTTTTTTCTAGTATTTGGGTCAAATCTCATTATTTGGGATATTTTGAAAATAGAAATTTTACACCAAACTTTTACTTTTCACAAAAACACCCTCTATATTAGTGTTTGCATTTTTTTACGTGAACTCCAATGTAGTGATGAAATATTCGATGAATATGAAAATGATTATATGGTTGTTGATGAAAATGATGATATTATTTTGATAGTTTTTAAAATGAATAGGTATAAATCATATTATTCTAAAAAATTTAAATATATTTTCCAAATATTATGGTCAAACACATGGTGAAATTTCACCCAAATTTTTACTCAAATAACATTTGCCAAGAATATTTCGAGATCTATGACAAATGCTAGCTTATCCTTCTCCAATTGTTTCAAATGTTGATCCCTTGGTACCTTCTATAAAGATATTTATACTTTTTTTCAAAAGCTTTCCTATCTTCCTCGGCCTCCTTATCAATACTGTTAAGAGTACTACTACTCAACTAGTTCAGACTGTGATTCAATATCTTCATTTACTCACTACTTCGATACATTATATGACCACTTATCTGTTGTTTCCATACCTCTTCAACTTTTCTTAAAAATGTGGTTGGTGAGAGCAAGTGTTTCAATACTTAAATACTTTCCATCCTTTATCTTGGTATTGATTTGCTTGATCCTTACTGGGCAGTGATCACTGATTCCTCAAACACAAACATTGTTGTGTATGACGACATGTCATCTAGGCATAGTCTATTAATAAACACCCAGTCTCTATCATTCCAAATGTATTTACTTCCATTTTCCGGTACCTCCAGGAAGCTAAAATGCTCAACACAGTCTTTGAAATCAGCAACCTCTCCATATAATATTGCGTTTCCTTTTATTTAATCATATGCCTTCAAAACTGAATTAAAGTCCCCAATTATAAACCAGGGCCAATTGACATCCTCCAGTTGTGTCTTTTAGATATCTCCACAAGTCTCTTCTACCTCCTCTTGTGTTGAATGCATACACCATACTCAACAAAAACATTTTCTAACTAGTTATATGTCTAACCTCACATGTAATAGCTTGTTTTGTCATACTTTTGACCTTCACTTAGAAGAATTCAGGTCTTCAAGTCATCCATATCCTCCCATGTAATGAGCCTCAAAATTTGTTACATATTTCCATCCACAAAACATATTTTGTGCTTTCTATTCTGTCACTTTTTATTTAATTTTCTAATAACCCTGTTAGTCCAGTTGACTGATTATTCCAAAGGCGTTTGGTCTCCTTTTTCTTATTTGGGCTATTAAGGCCCTTCACATTCAGACACAAATTATTATCCATTCCCTCCTTTGTCCATTATTTGAAGTCTGAGCATGTTGTTGTGTCATTGGAGAGTTTGAACTATGAGTCTTCCTCCTTGGGCTTGTATGGACAGGTGTTATCCATCAAGTTTTCTTCCCATTTAGAGTAGTCATGTTTTGTTTCCCTTATGTATTCCTTTGTGCTGAACCTTCCATTTCATTCTCCCTTTTTGGTGAGTCTTGGACTTCCTGCTATTGTTTTCCTCTTCTTCACATTTGTATCCTTCTTCTTTTAACATTCCCCTTCATTATGGCCGTACTTTCTGCAGTGTATACAAAAGGAAGGCTTCCAGCATACAACACTCTTTGTTCAATCAATTTACCTTTTTCACTTCTGAACCATGTTTCCACATCCATCTCTACTTCAATCAGCGGCTTTGCAAAGTTTAACCCAACTTTCTTCTCAGTGTGTTGGTCCACCATCAATGGTTTTCCCACTAGACAATCAATTTTACTTGGTCCTTTGGAACTCCAATATTTAAAATCAAGTCCAGGTAGTTTTACCAATATAGGTATTGTAAGTTCATCTCTTGTGAACTCCATGTTTGTTGTCCAAGCTTTAACAATAAATGTCTTACTATCAAAATGATAGAATCCCCCTTGTATGACTTTATTTTTCCGATTTCTGTATAAAACTGACCAACACTATCCCATTCTTCAACATCGATATCTTATTCATGCCATGTTTCCCCCACTGTCTTTGTATGTATCCGCTCATCACTGAGAAAAGAGGATGAGCCCAGTACATATCACACCATTACATTTCTCCAATAATCAATTTACGAGCTAATATCTTCTAGTCCAATCTTACAAACGGTTGCCTCACCTTGCTTCATATAATAGTCCAACTTAAACCCTGCATTTGTTATCATCTCAAATCAAAATTATCCCACACTGATGTCCTAGATTTCTCCTCTCCAGTAATTCCACCTCATCAATCCATGAAATAGAAGATTTAGCACCTCCTAGAGTTGTTGTTCCAGTAACTGTTCCATTGGTACTCGTACATTCTCCTTCCTCAATTGTTTTCCCCTGCATCATCTTTCTTCCCCTTGCACTTGATCCCTCTATTTTCTGCCCCTCTTGCGTTTCAACCCCCAGTGGAGATTATATATTCCCAGCACCTTCACATTCCCTAGTTTCATCTTCCTTTGTTGTTGTTGCCTCAATTTCTTTAGCTGTCTGTGTTCCTTTCCTTTTCTTTTGTGTTATTCCCTTGGTTCGTGCTTCCTGTGCCATTATCACATGCTAGGTTGGTACCCGAGCTCGCTTTCCCATGGACGGTGCAGGTTAAGCTAATTTGCACCTAGAGAGCATCGTGACCTAGACCCTTTGGGAATTTTTGAATGAAAAAGATTGTTAATTCAGATTATTAAGAAAATTATTTTCATCATCAAATATATGTTAATCAATTTTGTTTTGTAAGAAAGGTATGCAAGAGGAGGGAAGAATTTGATGCAGAAAAATAAGAGAAAACCTCTATATTTATAGTCAACAAAGGGTAAATGTTGCAACTCTTTGAAAATAAGACAACCTTTAAGAAACGTCACAGCCCTATGAAAAAGGCACAACCTTTCAAACGGTCACAACCGTTAAGAAAAGACATAACTTTTTATAAAGGTCACAACCTTTCGGCAGAGTCAAAACCCTTCAGAAGAGTCACAACCCTTCATTTTCTATTCACACCTTTAAAAACCAACAAATATATGTCACACTAACCAAGTATGTACATAAAAGTAAACCATAGCATATCTCAATGACAAATTATTGCTGAAGTGCCCAAACAATCTCACTTTTGCGGCGAAGCATATTTTTGTAAAAGATAAATGTAGGAGAAATGAAGTTGTTTTCCATGGGAAGTCTTTTCTCCTACCTTACTTGTGATCTTTTCTCTTAAAATATGACCTATAATTTTTTTTGGGAGACAGCCGTACAACAAAACTGTTTGACCTGTCTGCATGGATGTTTTTTTTATAATTCAGTAAGGACGAAATAGGACTTGTATTCAGAATTTTAATTTTCCTAGCTACACCATAAAATTTCTAATAATGATGTAAGGAGTCATTTCACAAATCAATCGTTCTACTAACTTGAAATCTCAGAGACACACAAATACCTCCCAACCTCTGCTAATCTTAGAGACACACTTATACTATACTAAGATCCTATTACCCCCTTGAACTTATTTTATAAATAATTTTCTACCCCTTTTGGCAAACGTGACACTATATTGTGGGCCCAACGCGTATTGATATTTTTTTTCAAACTAATGCCACGTAGGCCGAAAATGGGTAGAAATTATTTATAAAATAAGTTCAGCAGGGTAATATGACCTTAGTATAGTATAAGGCTGGGCAACGGAACGGGATGTACCGGTATTGTTCCGATTCATCCCGGTTCGGTTTTCTACGGGACAGAATGGGACATCTAAACTTGGACACGGAACGGAATGGAATTGAGGTTTGGTACCGGTGTACCAGTTCCAGTCCGATCCGGTCAGGTTCGATTAATTAATATTTATTAATTAATATATACTATATATTTATAAATTATAATTTATATTTTATATTAAATAATAAATATTACTCAAATAACCCAACTACCCCCTATTAGTATTACATTCGAGGCTTAATTGAAACAGAATCTTCCTAGAAGGTGGTTGCGTAAACTATGTACTCTACTAATAGTTGTAAATTAAAATTGTAATTTTTAATACAAATTTAAATAAATTAAATTGATATTTTTTAATTTGTATAATTATTCTATATTATTTTATTTAATTTTTTAAAATTACAAATTTAGTTTATTTAAATTACATGTTATAAATTTAACTTATAAATCATAACATATTAAATAATAGGTAATTACTTATAAACTTCAAAAGATCTAAATCTTGAAGATGTTAATTAGACTTAATTTGCAAACTTAATAAGTAAAATTTTTTAAAAGATATCTTTAAAATAAACTTAAGTAAAAAATTACATTATAAATTTCAAAACTATAAATTTAAACTTAGAAAAATTAAAAAATATTCATAATTTCGTAATTCAAAAAAATCATTTTTTGAAATAACTAGATGTGTCATCCCGTTTATTGCATCCCATTCCATTCCGGTCCATTCTGGTTCGTTCCGGTTTCATCCCGATATATAGTGGGACGGACAAAACCGAGTATCCGTTTCGGTAATTCCAGTTCAGTTCATCCCGGTACCGGTCAACGAACTGGTCAACTCATCCCGTTCCGGTCCGGTACCGGTTTGTTCCAATTTGATGGTCCCGTTCCGATCCGTTTTTCAGTCTTAGTATAGTATAAGTATGTCTGTTGAATTTCGGGCATAAGTTGGGGTGATACTTATGCATTTTCCCTAAATAGGCTAGACCGTGTTATCATTTTGCTAACATAACTATATTATGCTAAACTAACCACTTTGGAAGACCCACTAACATGCAAGTCCAAGCTACTCTAGGAAAGGTACAAGTGGTCTATCCTAGCTACCGTGAAATAGTCTTAGACCAACTAAGTCATGCTATCCTTAAAAGTATATTATGAAACAAATGCAAGCTATCCTTAAGAGACTATGAATTTCAATCCTAAGTTATCCTTAGGAGAGTATGAGACCTAAAACCCAAGCTAGAATGACTGAACTAACTCAAGTTACCCTTGAAGTGCATCTTCCAATGCAAATTGAAGCTACCCTTAGGAGAGTATGGATCCTCAATCCTATCTACCATTAGTAGAGTATGAGAACTCAATCCCAAGATACCATGACTAACCTAACTCAAGATACCCTTGAAGTGCATCTTACAATGCAAAGTCAAGCTACCTTTAGGAGAGTATGGATCCTCAATCCTAAGCTACCATTAGGAGAGTATGAGTCCTCAAACCTAAAGCTACCATGAAATTGTCTTGGCCAAATTAAGTTATGCTATCAAGAAGGAATCTTAATGATGCTAGTTCACGCTACACATAGGAGACTATAGATCCTCAACCATAGGGTACCATGACTACTTCTAACTCATCCTACAATGAAATGCATTAGACAATGCCAAATCAAGCTATCACTCAGGAGAGTATAAATTCTCCATCCTAATCTAACAACCTTATCCTTATACTTCTAAGCCAAGATATACGTGAAAGGAACATAGGTCAAAACTTTGAGATATTCTAGACTAACAAGCCTTGATTCATTTTAGGTTATTAAGCCAACCTAGAGTCCTTCTATGTGAGAGAATCTTGGATATCCTAGCATTTCACGCCTATGCATGTAGAAGATAATCAATAGACCACAAGATCACATCATATTGACTTTACTCCTAAAGCCATAACATTGATGGCTCAAGTCCTACTTTCAAGCGTTACTTCATTCATGTCTACATTACAAGCTTATTCAATCACATTATTTGCTACTAAGTCATTCTAGGCATATTTATCATAGATGTTCAGTTTCATCTTTACAATTCAAGATCCTTCCTATTCAATCAACTATATTTATTAATGTTTATATGATCCTAACTTTGATCAATTACTATATATGACTTTGATTAGGAAGATTACCTTTGAACCTTCAAAATTCACCTTTAATGGCATAAACCCACAAACATCACATTCATTAATTTAGATTAGGATTTACTGTATAAATCACATGAAATCAGCATAATATCATCAATAATTTCTAATACAATCATAATTATGTATTATTCACTTGTTTGGAATCATACCTAAACTCTACCCACAATGCAAGCACAACCCTAGCTAGAACTGGGTTTCTTACAATTGGGGGAAAATTAAGGGGGATCTACGGGGGTAATAACACATAGATGAACAAGCTAAACAAACCTTGCTTCAAATCCCTAGAGAAATCTTGAATCCATGGAGAAAACTCGACTTAGGTGTTGCCCTCTTCCCTTCTTCTTGTTTTTCTTCTTGCTTCTAGAGAGAGAGAGAGAGAGAGTTTCTTGAGAGTATTTGGGGTCTTAGAGGAATGAGTTAATGACTTAGTTTAGGATATTTCTAAGATTATATAGGTTGTAAATTAACTAACTCACTGACCTGCGTTAACCCCTAATTAATTACTAATCAATTTCCAAACAACTAACTTAAAATTAAACTAACCAAAACTAGCAGGACCTATGCCCCTCCACCCACGGACCGTGGGTTGACCTACTGAGCGTGGCTGACCTATGTATTTGAGGTCTGCAGCTCTAAATTTTCTTGTCACTGCAGACATTTATCACGATCCCAACCTACGTGACGTGGGTCACCTATGGCCAATAGATGGAATCCGTAGGTCACCAAAAATTGCAGCTTTGGCGACTTCTTTTGGGGACCCCCTCAAGGACCCCTTGAGTGGTCCTGTGGGGGTCGTACCTTGAATATTAGCCCCTAAAACATTCCTTCAAAGTACGGGAATTATTTTTATGACTTTTTAACCTCATACCACACTCCAAACCTCTTACGAAAGGCTTTAGAACTCACTAGTTGAACTTGCTATTTTTTTGGGGTGTTACCCTTTATCAAGCATATATATCAAAAATAGTTTTGAATTCACCAAAAGTAAAAACCCTAAGTTTAGCATCAAAATTTCCAAACAAGATTGGTACATATAACCTCCAAGAAATCATCTAATCTCTTAAGCACACTTACATCGGAAACTCTTCTTCATTAAACATATTTTCAACCACTATTACTTTCTCTCTGTTATTTGCAAGCACAAAAAATATTCAAATAATTTCTGGGGCTTTGTTGTATTTGTGAATAACAGGAAAAGTAAATTCAATGGTTGATATATTTAACGAAGAAGAGTTCCGTGATACAAGTATGTCGAATAGAGGAGATAATTACTTGCAGGTTATATTAGGCTACACCAATCCTCTTTAGGCAAATTTGGTGCTATACGTAGGGTTTCTACTTTAAGTGAACTCAAAATCATATATATGTGAATGTTTACCTAATTATCGTGAAGGTTTTTAACATAAATAGATATATTTGTAAATTTAAAATATATGTTTTTTGTGCCTTCATGTATATGTTTGTGGCAAATGTATATTGTTAATTCGACCGTGCACTTATAATGGATTTTTATTTTTGTACTTTCCAAAAGAAAATAATATTTCATCTAATTTTAACATGCTTACTCAAGGAAAGTTTTTCCACCTAAACAAGGTAAGTGTAATGTTAAATATGTTAGTTAACTATTCACATAATGTTTTGAGTTCACCATAAGTAAAAACCCTAAGTTTCGCATAAAAATTGCCAAAACGAGATTATTACATATAAACTCCAAGCAATCATATCATCTCTTAAACACACTTACATCAAGAATCTCTTCTTTATTAAACATATCTTCAACCACTATTACTTTCTCTCTATATTTGCAAGCACAAAAGATATTAAAAAGATTTCGAAGACTTTGTTGTGTTTGCAAAAAATAGGAAAAGTAAATTCAATCGTAGATATGTCTAATGAAGAAGAGTTTAGTGATACAATTATGTTGAATAGAGGATATGATTACTTGCAGGTTATATATAAGGCTACACAAATCCTCTTTAGGAAAATTTTGTGCTAGTACTTAGGCTTTTTAAGTGAAGGTTTTAAACATAAATAGAGTATATTAGTCCATTTAAATTATTTCATTTTTTGTGCCTTCATTTATATGGTTGTGTTAAATCTATGTTGTTGATTCGATTGTGTGCTTAAAATGAAATTTTATTTTTGTACTTCCCACAAGAAAATAAGATTTTGATTTAATTCTGACATGCTTACTCAAGCATAGGATATCTCAGGAATATTTTTTTACCAAAACAAGGTAAGTGTAATGTTGGGTAAATATTCACACAAATTTGGAGTTCTCCAGAAGTAAAAACCCTAAGTTTAGCATCAAAATTGACAAAAGGAGATTGGTATATTTAACTCCAAGCAATCATATCATCTCTTAAGTACACTTATATCAGAAAACTCTTCTTCATTAAACATATCTTCAGCCACTATTACTTTCTCTCTGTTATTTGCAAGCACAAAAATATTCCGAAAAATTCTAGCGCTTTACTATGTTTGCAAATAATAGGAAAAGTAAGGTCAACGCTTGATATGTTTAACGAAGAAGAGTTACGTGATACAAGTATGTTAAATAGAGGAGATGATTACGTGAAGGTTATATGGGGATACACCAATCCTCTTTTGGAATAATTGGTGCTATACTTAAGGTTTTTACTTTTCGTGAACTCAAAATTATATGTGAACATTTACTTGATTATCGTGAAGGTTTTAAACATAAATAGAGTAAATTCGTCAATTTAAATTATTTCATATATTGTGTCTTCATTTAAATGTTTGGGTTAAATTTATGTTGTTGATTAGATCATGTGCTTATAATGGAATTTTGTTTTTGTACTTTTCAAAAGAAAATAAGATTTAATCTATTTTTGACATGCATACTCAAACAGAGGATATATCACGAATAGTTTCTTAACTTAAACAAGGTAAGTGTAATGTTGAATATGTTGGGTAAATGTTCACAAAATAGTTTTGAGTTCACCAAAAGTAAAGATCCTAAGTTTACCATAGAAATTGCCAATACAAGATTGGTACACATAACCTCACAGAAATCATCTCATCTCTTAAACACTTTTACATCAGACTATTCTTCTTCATTAAACATATCTTTAGGCACTATTACTTTCTCTCTGTTATTTGCTAGCAAAAAAAATATTCACAATGTTTATGGGGATTTATTTTGTTTGCCAATAATAGGAAATAAAGTCAATGATTGATATGTTTAACGAAGAAGATTCAGTAGAAACAAGTATGTTGAATAGAGCAGATGATTACTTGCACGTTAAATATGGGGCTACACCAATCGTTTTTAGGCAAATTTGGTGCTATACTTAAGGTTTTAAACATAAATAGAGTATATTTGTCAATTAAAATTATTTCATTATTTGTGCCTTCATTTATATGTTTGTGTTAAATTTATGTTGTTGATTTGATCATGTGCTTACAATGAAATTTTATTTTTGTACTTTCCAAAAAAAAAAAAAAGGATTTCATTTATTTTTGACATGCTTACTCAAGCATAGGATATATCAGGGATAGTTTTTCTACCTGAACATGGTACGTTTATTGTTGGGTAAATTTTCACTGAAAATTTTGAGTTTACCACAAGTAAAAATCCTAAGTTTAGCATCAAAATTTAACAAAAGGAGATTGGTAAATATGACCACCAAGCAATCATGTCATATATTAAACACACATACATCAGGAAACTCTTCTTCATTAAACATATCTTCAACCACTATTACTTTCTCTGTTATTTGTCAGCAAAAATAATATTCAAAATATTTCTGGGCTTTTTTGTGTTTGTGAATAACATTATGACACTCAGTATCCAAAAGAGTACAAAAAAATGCAGATTTCAGAAGTTGTAAGTGCCAGCGATGGAGCAAACTATGGACCGTCTGTCGACTTACGTTCAGTCAATCGACTCCGTCGATGGGCCAGCTGACTCTCAGTTCCAAGTCACAAATGACGGTCGACTAGTACGGACCGTGAATTGACTTACGGTTCGTCAGGCGACTTCGTCGATTAATCAACTTACTTACAGTTCTCAGTCGCAAACGACGATCACCAGTACGGACCGTCAATCGACTTATGGTCTGTCAGTTTACTCCGTCTATTCCCCAACAACTCTTGGTCACAAACGACGGTCGAACAGTACGGTCCGTCAGTTGACTTTGTCGATTGGACAGCTGACTTTCAACTCTCAGCCACAAATGATGGTCGATCAGTACGGACCATCAATCGACTTACGGTCCATCAGTCGACTGCGAGAGCTTTTAAGTCAGGGGTATTTTGGTCTTTTTCAACTTCATTCACACCCTAAGATACGTCATTTTGACCCTGAATCATCATATTTTAGTCAGTTTAAGCCTAGAAACATAACTAAAACTTACCCAAGTCAAATTATTAAATCAAAACTTAGAAAATTAGAAGCAAGAATGGAGAAAAAGGTTAAGAGCCCTAGTTCAAGAACCCGGTAAGGTTCCATCAGTTCCAGCCCCAAAATCTAAATAATTCCCTATGAATTTCATCACCAGGCATGTGGAATTTCACTAGTGGGTTCCTTTCACCAATAGGGTCCCTAGTTTTCAGTCAGATTCTTGAATCTCATATCATGATTAGACCTACGGTTTCTAGAACTTCAACAAAACTTCATGAATTTATTAGTTATATGTTCCAAAGAAGATTATCATGTTTTTAATCAGATTATTGCATGAATTTCAGAACCCTAGCTATGTATTTCTTTAGTTCTTGAATTACACATGCAAGGTCAGATATTTCAGTTACTTCAAATATACATGCCTCAGTTAGAAATGCATAATTACCAGATTAATTATTGAATTGTAAGTTTGCATGTTTAGTTTGAGATATCCAGTATTTACAGAAACTCAGTCATAATCATTTTATTACATAATTTATTGGAAGTAGCATAATACCGAGTTGGACTAGGGTTCAGCGTACCCATTTAGTCCCAGAACTACTAGCCAAGTACGTTGTGAGTCCCCTATGTGAGCAATCAGTTTAGTGATCACGCCAGCATGCCTTTATACCTCTGGCAGGGTATATTGGGTCCTCTCAATGGAACGTACACCTCAGACTCCACATTTATGTCATGTGGTTTTATTATCGGTTATTAGTAGCTCTCAAAGTTCATTAAGACTCTATTGCGTTGGACATTTATCACTGTATTCAGTATTCAGTTCCAGCATGTTATAAATTGGTCCTTGCATTCAGTTACCTCAACATTCATTATGTCATGTTCAGACTATTATAATTGCTTTTGTGCTTATTCAATTATGTTTTATTTTCGCTTTACTCTATCCTACATGCTCAGTACCTTCAATTACTAACGCAGACATGCGCTACATCTTCACATGATGTAGGTTTAGGTTCTCAGCATCCAGATAACGCATAAATCGATTTCCAATCTCCAGCTCAATATATTCAGTGGTGAGTCCTCATTCTCCGAGCACAATAGTCATGAGTTTCTTTTCAGTATTTAGTCTTTTAGTTTCAATTTTTGCTAGACTTAGTTGGGGCCTATCCCAGCATTTCTAGTCAGTTTAGAGGCTATTTTCAGACATAGTTAGTTTCAGCTTAGTGTTGAGTTAATAGTTTCTTTCTATTAAACTGATCAGTATTTCATTTATGGTATTACCCATCCTTTCATTTAAAATTATGATTTAGCTTCGGCATTCAGTTTACTATCTTTAGTATGCTCATGATCATTCCATTAGGGTTAGCTTGGGATCACTTGTGGTACTAGGTTCTTTGTCCGCGTGTCGGGGATAGCTTGGGGCATGACAAAAATTGGTATCAGAGCACTAGGTTTAAGTGTCCTAGGATGTCCGAAAGGCTGCACTAATGTAGATCCTTTAATGGGTGTGAAGTGCACAACATCTAATGAGAGGGAGGCTATGAAGTGTTTTAGAAAAACTTCACTTTCTTGATATTCTTATCGTGCGTTGGTATGATCTTCCTTATAATACATTGTTATACTCTTAAGATCTTTCCTCCTTGTAGAGCTCAGGCATGGAATTCTAATGCACGCAATGCTAAGGTAGTTCCTTTAGTAGTAGATAAGGAAGTTCTAATGCATATTTTCAGAACGTCAATTCAGCTTTTGTCTCAAAGTATGAAAACCTGTAACAATCAGAATGTTCGAGTTCCAACTAATAGAAATAGTGGATCAGTGGAGCTAGTATTCGACAAATATTTAGGGAGAATACACCTGAATTTAGGGTACAAAGTGCTGTGAGGACCCACATAAGTTTATTGATGAGGTCAAGAAAATATTTGGAGTGATGCAAGTAATTGGTAGCGATAGGGTGAAATTGGCATCCAACAAACTTAAGGATGTGACTCATATATGGTTCACTCAGCGTAAAGACAATAGAGACTACATTGTCTTTTGAAACTCAGTATAGCAATTAACTTCAGTATTAATCCTGAACATCTCTCAGAACCTTTCTCAGTCTCAACTTGAGTTGGTGACCTAGTTATAGATAGATGGGTATACAGAAATTGTCCTGTCAGAGTCTCTCAAAAAGTCACCTCAGCAGATCTTGTAGAGTTAAAATGGTAGACTTCAATTCCATTCTTGGCATAGATTGGCTACATTCCTATTATGCCCCAGTCGATTTTAGAACTAGGATTGTTTGGTTTCAGTTTCCGAATGAACCAATCTTAGAATAGAAGGGTAGTAACTTGACTCCTAAAGGTCGATTCATTTCTTATGTTAAGTCTAGAAAGATGATCTCTAAGGGTTATCTCTATCATCTAGTTTGTGTTAAGGATTATAGATATGAAACCCCAACTCTTAAGTCAGTTCTAGTAGTCTGTGGGTTTCCAGAAGTATTTCCAGAAGATATTCCCAAAGTCCATTCCGAAAGGGAAATCAACTTTGGAATTGATCTCCTTCCAGATACGCAGCCTATTTCTATTCCTCCTTATAGAATGGCTCCAGCAGAACATAAGGAATTGAAAGAGCAATTGAAAGACCTTCTAGATAAGGGCTTCATCAGACCTAGTATTCACCGTGTGGTGCACCAGTGTTGTTCGTAAAAAAGAAAGAATGTTGTCTTAGAATGTGCATTTACTATAGACAGTTGAACAAGGTCACAATCAAGAATAAGTATCACATCCCCAGGATTGATGACTTGTTTGACCAACTTAAGAGTGCTATTCAATTCTCAAAGATAGAACTTAGATCATGTTATCATAGGCTTAGAGTCAGAGATAATGAATTTCCAAAAACAGCCTTTAGAACTCGATATGGTCATTATGAATTTCTAGTTAAGTCGTTTGGACTAACTAATGCTCCGACAACTTTCACTGATTTGATGAATAGAGTGTTCAAGCAGTACTTGGAATTGTTCGTTATCGTCTTTATTGATGACATCCTCATTTACTCTAGGAATGAGGAAGAATATGCGAGTCATTTGAGAATTTTCTACAGACTCTCAAAGATCGCCAGTTATTAACTAAGCTTAGAAAATGTGAGTTCTAGTTGCAATATGTTGTTTTCCTTTGTCATATTGTATCTAGTGAAGGGATCTGAGTGGATTCACAGAAGATAGAAGCAGTGAAACAATGTCCCAGACCTACCTTTGCTATGGATATAAATAGTTTCTTAGGTCTAGCGGGTTATTACAGAAAATTTGTGGAAGGATTATCATCCATAGCCTCACCATTGACTAGGTTAACTCAGAAAATGGTCAAGTTTCAATGGTCATATGATTGGAGAAAAGCTTTGCAGAATTGAAAACTATATTGACTACAACTCCTGTCTTGACTCTACCAAAGGGTTCAGATGGTTATGTTATTTATTGTGATGCATACAGAGTTGGCCTAGGTTGTGTGTTAATGCAGCGATATAAGGTTATAGCTTATTCTTCTAGACAACTTAAGGTGAATGACAAGAACTATCCAACTCATGACCTTGAGCTTGCAGCAGAGGTGTTTGCACTCCATCTTCGGAGACACTACTTGTATGGTGTTCACGTAGATGTTTTCACTGACCATAAGAGCCTTGAGTATGTGTTAACCCAGAAAGAGTTGAATATTTTCCAGAGGAGATGTCTTGAGTTCCTTAAGGATTATGATATGAGTGTGCATTACCATCCTGGTAAGGAAAATGTAGTAGTAGATGCTCTTAGTAGATTATCTATGGGTAGTGTAGCCCATGTTCAGGAAGAAAGGAAGGAGCTAGTGAAGGATGTTCACAGGCTTGCTCGCGGAGTTCACCTTATGATCATGTCAGACAATGGTGTAACAGTTCACAATGGGGCAAAATCTTCTTGGGTAGTAGAGGTTAAGGAAAAGAAAGACAGTGATCCAATCTTGCTTGAACATAAGGGTGCAGTCCACAATGAGAAAGTGGAGGTTTTCTCCCAAGGGGAGATGATTTACTTCGCTACCATGGTAAATTGTGTGTTCTTGATTTGGGTGAGTTGAGAAATCATATTCTTGCAGAATCCCACTACTCTAGGTATTCTATTTACCCAGGTGACACTAAGATGTACCGTGATCTACAGGAAGTCTATTGGTGGAATTGCACGAAGAGGGATATAGCAGACTTTGTGAGTAAGTGCCCCAATTGCCAGCAAGTTAAGGTAGAACATCTGAAACCAGAAGGTATGACTCGTGAGATCGATATTCCTACTTTGAAGTGGGATGTGATCAATATGGATTTCATCACAGGGTTACCTCATACTCGCAAACGGCATGACTCAATTTGGGTGATAGTTGATAGGATGACTAAGTCTTCTCGCTTTTTGGCGGTCAAGACTACATATTCGGCAAAGGACTATGCCAAGCTTTACCTTACTGAAATTGTGAGGTTGCATGGGGTTCCTTTGTCTATCATCTCAGATAGAGGTCCTCAGTTTACCTCTCATTTCTGGAAGTCATTTCGAAAAAGTCTTGGTACTTAATTTAACCTTAGTACAACATTTCATCCACAGACGGATGGGCAGGTAGAGCGTACCATTCAGACCTTAGAGGATATGTTGAGAGCTTGTGTGGTCGATTTCAAAGTTAGTTGGGATGATCACCTGTCTCTTATTGAGTTGCCTACAATAATAGCTATCAGTCCATCATTCAGATGGCCCCTTATGAGGCTTCATATGGGCGTAGATGTAGATCTCCTGTTGGTTGGTTTGTAGTAGGTGAAACAACTTTGATAGGTCAGATTTAGTCCTTTATGCTACGGAGAAAGTGCAAATCATTAGAGAGAGACTTAAGACTGCCCAAAGTCGTCATAAATCTTACGCAAAAGTAAGGTAAAGGGAATAGAGTTTCAAGTTGATGATTGGGTTTTTCTGAAAGTATCACTTATGAATGGAGTGATGAGATTTTAAAACTCAGTCCTAGATATGTAGGCCATTACAAGATCTTGAAACGGGTTGGCAAGATGGCGTATGAGTTAGAGTTGCCAGCAGAACTACCAGCAGTGCATCCAGTCTTCCACATCTCGCTCTTGAAGAACTATGTGGGTGATCCCACCTCTATAGTGCCATTAGAAAGTGTAAGCGGTGAAAGATAGTATTTCTTATGAGGATGTACCAGTTGAGATTCTTGACCATCAGGTTAGAAGGTTGAGAAACAAAGAAGTCGCTTCAGTCAAGGTTTTGTGGAGGAGTCAGTCCGTAGAGGGGGCTACTTGGGAAGCAAAAGCAGACTTGAAAGTCAAGTATCCTCACCTCTTTCCTTCCGATTTCACTCTAGCTTAAGGTAATAGCTCCTTTTCAGCGTTTCAGTCATTCATGTATGAATTCAGCCTTAGAATCATGTTCCCTCAGTTTCTACTTGCATTTTCAGCGTATTTGCATGTTCTTGGAACTCAATTTAGTCAGAAACTTAGTCCTCAGTATTTACTAGTAGGGATTGCATCTCTCTCCCATTATATAACATAGTTTAGTCATCATTCGAGGATGAATGGTCCCAAGAGGGAAATATTTTAACACCCCGTATCCAAAAAAGTACAAAAAAAAGTGCAGATTTTCAAAGTTGTAGGTGCTAGTGACAGAGCCAACTACGGACTGTCAGTCGACTTATGGTCCGTCAGTCGACTTTGTCGATGGGACAACTGACTCTCAAGGGTCTTTTGGTCTTTTCCCACTTCATTTAAACCATAAGATACGTTATGTTAACCCTAAATCATCATATTTTAGTTAATTTAAGCCTAAAACATAACTAAAACTTACCTAAGTAAAATCATTAAATTAAAACATAGAAAATTAGAAACAAGAATAGAGAAAAAGGTCAACAACCCTAGTTCAAGAATGTAACAAGGTTCCATCAATTCCAGCCCCGAAATCTAAATATTTCTCCATGAATTTCATCACCAGGTATGTGGGACTTCACTAGTGGGTTCCTTTCACCCGTTGGGTCCCTAGCTTTCAGTCAGATTCTTGATTCCCAGGTCATGATTAGATCTAGGGTTTCTAGAACTTCAACAGAACTTCATGAATTTATTAGTTATATGTTCCAAATCATATTATCATGTTATTACTCTGATTATTTCATGAATTTCAGAACGCTAGCTATGTATTTCGTTTGTTCTTAAATTACACATGCTAGGTCAGATATATCAGTTACATCAGATGCACATGCCTCAGTTATAAATGCATAATTACCAGATTAATTGTTGCATTCTCAGTTTGCATGTTTAGTTTTGAGCTATCCAGTATTTCCCAAAACTCAGTCATAATCAGTTAATTATATAATTAATTGGGAGTAGCATAATACCAAGTTGTACTAGGGTTCAACGTACCAAATTAGTCCCAGAACTACTAGCCAAGTAGGTTGTAAGTCCGCTATGTGGAAAATCATTTTAGTGATCACGCCAGCATGCCTTTATAAATCTGGCAAGGTATATTGGGTCCTCCCAATTTGGCGTATAGCGTATGTGGTTTTAACGGATATTAGTAGCTCCCACAATTCAGTCAGACTATATTAAGTTGACCATTTATCAGTTTATTCAATATTCAGTTCCATCATGTTATAAATTGGTCATTGCATTCAGTTACCTCAGCATTTAGTATATCATATTCAGATTATTATACTTACTTTTATGCTTGTTAAGTTCTGTTTTATTTTAGCTTTACTCTATCCTACATGCTCAGTACCTTCAAGTACTAACGTGCACTACATCTTCCGTGATGTAGGTTAAGGTTCTCAGCATCCAGATCACGCATAGATCGATTTCCAATCTCCAGTTTAGCATATTCAATGGTGATTCATCATTCTCCTAGGAAAATAGTCATGAGTTTCTTTTAAGTATTTAGTCCTTTAGTTTAAGTTTTTTCTACATTTAGTTGGGGCCTATTTCACCATTTCTAGTCTGTTTAGAGACTATTTTCAGACGTAGTTAGTTTCAGCTTAGTGTTAAGTTATAAGTTTCTTTGTATTAAACTTATCATTATTTCATTTATCTCATTTATAATATATGGGTATTCCCCATCCTTTCAGTTTAAATTATGATTTAGCTTCTTCGTTCAGTTTATTATCTTCTTTATGCTCATGATCATGACAGTAGGGTTAGTTTAGGATCACTTATGGTCCTAGGTTCCATGTCCGCGTCTTGGTTGTAGCTCGGGGCGTGACAATAATTAAAATTAAAGTCCAGGGTTCATGTGTTTAACAAGAAGAGTTGCATGATACAAGTATGTTGAATAGAGAAGATGATTGTGTGCAGGTTATATAGGGCTACACTAATCATTTTTAAGCAAATTTTGTGCTATACTACGGGTTTTCACTTTTGGTAAACTCAAAATCATATGTGAATGTTTAACTGCTTATCATGAAGGTTCTAAACATAAATAGAGAATGTTCGTCAATTTAAATTATTTCATTTATTAATGTTTGTGTTAAATTTATGTTGTTGATTCGATCACGTGCTTATAATGGAATTTATTTTTATAATTTTCACAAGATAAGAAGATATTATCTATTTTTGACATGGTTACTCAATCATAAGATATATCACGAATAGTCTTTTCTAGTAAACAAGGTAAGTGTAATGTTGAATATGTTTGGTAAATATTCACAGAAAGTTTTGAGTTCACCAAAAGTAAAAACCCTAAGTTTAGCATCAAAATTTCCAAACGAGATTGGTAGATATAACCTGTAAACAATCATCTCATCTCTTAAACACAGTTACATGAGAAAACTCTTCTTCATTAAACATACCTTCAACTACTATTACTTTCTCTCTGTTATTTGCAAGTAGAAAAAATATTCAAAATTTTTTCTGATCTTATTGTGTTTGCAAATAAAAGGAAAAGTAAAGTAAATGGTTGATATGTTTAATGAAGAAAGGTACGTGATATAAGTATATTGAAGAGAGAAGATGATTACTTACAGGTTATATGGGGCTACACCAATCCTCTTTATGCAAATTTGGTGCTATACTTGCAGGTATATTCGCCAATATAATTTACTTCTTTTTTTTGTGTCTTCATTTATATGTTTGTGTTAAATTATGTTGTTGACTCGATTTTCTGCTTACAATGGAATCTATTTTTGTATTTTGCAAAATAAATAAGATTTCATTTATGTTTGGCATGCTTACCTAAGCATATAATATATCGGAATAATTCTTCTTCCTAAACAAGGTAAGTGTGATGTTGAATATGTCAGGTAAATATTCACATAAAATTTGAGTTCACCAGAAGTAAAAATCTTATGTTTAACATCAAAATTGCCTAAAGGAGATTGGTACATATAACCTCGAAGTAATCATCTTCTACACTTTTATATGATGCAACTCTTCTTCACTAAACATATCTTCTGCCACTATGACTTTCTCTCTGTTATTTGCAAGCACAACAAATATTCAAAAAGTATTTTATATAAATATCAAGCATATTGTTATAGGAGGAGGAGGAGGAAAATGAGGAGAATAAGAAGAATAAACATGGAAGTGTTGTTTGTGTGACCAAATATAGAGAAGATTATGTTTCCTTTGATTCAATTTAGTATGCTAATGGATTTAGAAATGTACAAAAGTCAAATAAATTAGTTTTTATGTAAATTTCAATTAGCGTCTAATATAGGCAAAGAAAGTCCTACAATAATGAGATTTATCATATAGTTTTTGGTAGAACGTGATTTTTCATTTTCAATTGTCCTTGAGCATATTTTATTATAGATCACATAATAAAATCACACGCACAAAAGTTACAAAGAAGGAAATATGCTTGCAAATTATTTAGCCAACATAGCTTTTGACACTTCAGGTAGGTTTGCAATTCATGGTCTTTCAGATCCGTCAAGTCAAACAAGGATGATCCTTAGTTTGAACTAACAAAAAGTTACTAAACCTTCGTAAGGACCAACATCAACGTAGGATACACACACAAATTGTCTACAAAGCAGCCTTTACAACAACATTTCATCTATCTCAGCAATAGGCCAGCCCTTTAGTGCTATATATTTATCGTGTTCAACTGTCAAAAATTTCACTAACAAATAAGAGCCACAATAATTTTCACAATTTATGATGTCACACAAATGAGATAAAGTTGTACATAAAAAGTGAGTAGAGATTTCAACATTCAACTGGAAAAGCTATAATTAAAGATGGATGGAATAATTAAGTGAAGAAGAAGAAAAAGAATAAATGACATACCTTGATGATTTTTACTAGAAGATGGAAGATTCAACGGTTGCATAGTCTTCAAAAGTGATTTTAGATTCCTTTTTTCTTTAAACAATGCTACAAGCCTACAACAATCACAAAAATTAAGGAAATCATGGGTTTATGTTGGTCAATTTGCAGGTTTAAGCCTCAAAAGAACAGAATCTAAATAAAGTGCTAATAACACAGTGTAACAGAATCTAAATCAAGTGTTAGTAACATGGTGGAAAACAGTGATAGGTCATAAGCTTCAACAAATTATGAAGGTTATGCCTGCAACAATACTATGGTAATTTGGAGTAGAAGAAATATCATTAGACATGGGGAAACATGACATATAACAGCGTTGTGTATCAGGTTACTCTAAATGTATGGCAATTTGTAATGAAAATTTTTCCAAGTTTGAAACATTTCCCCACCAACTGATAACACATGGTATAATTCTTAGAGGATATCATTGGAAGCCCCCAAATGCAAATAACATCAAGTGTAACACAGATTGTGCAAGTAAAGGTAGTCAAGGCAAAAGTTATTATACTTATTGCCCAAGAGATCAAGAATGTAACTTATCTATGCACAAGAACAAGAGATATCTAAATAATATACTACAAGCAAAATGAGAGATACCCTTGAATATTACAGTTATTGTGGAAGACACTCTAGCTCTCCTGAAAGATGCGACAATTAACATTGAGAACATATAAAGGGAAGGGACTTCATTACCTTACTAGCTAGCTAGTTATGCATTTTTTTAGGTGGAAGGATGACAACAATATAATACACTTCGAGAGTTACCATCACAAGGGAGGAATTTTCACAATTTGGACAAACAGGAAGTACCAAATTTTAGAATCAAGAGAAAGATAACCAGGTTAATAATTATTTTATATTTCATATGCAGATACAAGTCCATTTCAAGAAGAAATCAACGAAGGATCAACTATAGAAAAGTCACAACACAGGCTACATGCTATTATAACAGGAAATAGACCTATAATAATGTCAAACAATAACACATTTTACAATTTAATGGAGCAAAAAGATGAGGTACATCAATAATTAGAAAAAAATTATTAAAGGAGAAAAGAGGAAAATAAGTAGTATGATGATGATATCCAATAAATTATCCACACATGGAACTTCATAACAACTTATATACATCCATAAACCAGAAAGAATCCAACTGAGATATGCTAAAAAGGGGAGCTTTTACCAGTTACATCCATGGCTATAGCTCAAGCGACCATGGCAGACTCGGCCGGAGGCAGAAAGTGCTGGCCGGCGTAGATGGTGCAATGCTCTAGATGGTGATGATTGGCAGAGACAATCACTTTTCAAACCAATAGAAAATTTTAATTTATTCCATTTTCATGTTTATTTATCTCTTGTTTTTTGTTGATTTAACATAAATCTTTAACAATAACGAAAGTATACTTTTGACAATCGAATCAAGTGAGAGGTGAAATCAATTATACAACGGTATTCAAACCCGATTGAATAACTCATGGACAAGAAATACAACATCAATGTCAAGTTAACTATGGTTTAGAGCAGTTAATTTCACCATAACTCCAACAAAACATTAAACCCAAAATGGCTACAACTTAATGAAAAGAAAAAACCACAATCAGAGAATACATCAAATACACCAATCACACCCAATGATTAAATACAAAAGAAGATATTCAAGAAGAAAACCTCAAAATCTCAAACTTGTAATTTTTCCAGCTATAACATCAAAGTTCGAAGAACAGACTCTCCAACCATTGATGAAGAAAAGCTCAATTTCCTTAGATTTTACAAGAAAACATACAACCTCCATTTCATTAGATCTCACAAGAGGTTTGAAGTGAGAAATGGGTTTAGATCCGAAGAAATTTAGGTTTGCCCTAAAATGACATATATGAAGAACTTACCATAAAATTAATATCCCTGCAAAACTCAACAACTTTTGTCTTCCATCGATCTAAATTGTTCTCTTCTTCATCTAAGCTCCACAAATAGATGAAAAAATAGTTCAAAGAGAAGAAAAGTGACAACTTTTGTATTTTGCTTGTCGAAGAGAGAAGAAATGAGTGTTGTTTGCCTCGTTTGTATGTATATCTGATAAAGAGAAAAGGAAATCGTATTTACATAAGTAATTTTTTTTAAAAAATAGAATGAAAAGTTTTTGGCAGGTTCAGCCAAAATAAGAGTGGGAAACCATGGAGGAATTCAATAACCGTTCCAATAGAAAAATATTCACATTAAATGTTGGCATAGATACCTTTATGGCAACGATTACCGTAACCGTCACAATATGTAGATCTATTCCAACAATTTTCACACAATGGCAATGTATTTATTACTAGTCGTAGCAATAATAACCAATCGTTTTGGCAATGGCTCAAACCGTTGCAATAGACCCTCTATAGTAACGGTTTCTTAAGTGTTGCTAAAAATCCGTTGCCGTAGGCCTAATTTATAGTAGTGAGCATTGTCTATATTTTTAAATTTTAAATGTTATTCTTCTTTCCATCACTAAATACATAGTATCATGTTCATGTGCATTTTTAAAGTTATTGCAGGTTAGCCCCATATGGCACATGGACTTATTCTTAACTTTGTCACTCCTAAAATACAAGATTGGATATGCAAAATGTAGGCTATAGACAAGTATCCGCCCTAAGATACCAAAATAAAGTCAAGAAATATAAAACACTTGTCTTACAGGATGAAGAGGTTATTCTCCCTTTTACAAAATAAGTAGAGTATTATGTGACTTTTACACTTAAAAAAACCTTTATATATATTACTGCACTTGCTACAAAATATTTCACCTCTCTGTTTTTAATTGTATGATGTTTCTCTTAAAAGATGAAATAGTCATTTAGTGAGTTTTTGCTTTCTCTGTAGATTCTGCCTTTTTCAAAACATTTTTGGGTATGATCTATACATAGAGAGGCATTTACTAAATTATAAATTTTATATCATATCGATCAAATAATTCTTCTTGCGGCTCAACAACATGAAAATCAAATTCAGGCAACCATGTAGAATGCTGATATAACACATTATGTGTATTTTAAGACCTTTCAAATGTACCTGATATCAGTAGCACACATTATAAATCGACATACGAATATGTTACTCTATTCAACAGATTTGTTTGAAAATCGATGCTGAACCAATTGACAAAAGGTATCTCCCCTTCCCCAAAGAATTTATTGCCTCCTCCTAATAGATCTGTTCTATGCACCTTTTGATCCTTTTGTCAAAAAAGTCAAAGGCTCAGATTTGGCAATTGAAAGTCTCCATCACCTATATTTGTAGAATAGCGTTCAATTTATTAATGAAAAGCTCCATGTGCATGAAAATTTTCTTGCTCTACAGATTAACACCGCCCCTCAAAGTTACGCGACCAAAAGAAAGAAAATACAATAATGTATCATCATGGATACGCATTAAGTCCATACTTTCCCTCTTAACTAATACTTCGTATAATATTTCATGACTATGATGAATGCATTATTTGTGGAATTTCATGTCTTTTTCATACTCCCTCTGTCATATTTTATGTGAGGTAGTTTGATTCGAGACGAATTTTTAAGAAAAAAGGAAGACTATCATTCTTTTTTGGATTATAGAAATTTATGTAACTTTAAATATTTCATTAACGGTAAAATAGACAATTTATAGTTCAATAATTACTTGATATAGAATGTTATCATTTTTTGGGACTGACTACAAAAGAAAAATAAGTCACATAAATTAGAACAGTACCGTCGAATATTGTATTTCTTTCTTTGTCTCATCTCCTTGTTCACTCTTCCTTTGTTGTACTCCCCTTTCTTCATATCGAGGAAGTCATGATGATGAAGTAATGTAGAAAGTAATTAAAGATTGACTTTCTATTACTCGTGTAGGAGTAAAAAGCTTCTTTTAAGTCCTTAAATATATCATTTTTATCTGCTTTAACCAACTTACATTTTGATTATCACAACAATGTTATTTATGCAGGAGAAACAATGCTCTCTTTTATTTATCTTGTACCTTAACTAGGGTGACAATTTCATCCCATATAAGTAAAATGAAACGATTTTGTCCATATTAAATTAAATGGATCACTCATATTTTCTTTTCTTTTTAAAAATGGGTTAATATAGTCTTCAACCTTTTAAGCTCGTACAAATATAGATAAAATAGGCTAACATGAGAATTCATATTCAAACCATGTAAGTTAAATAAAATATATATATATTTTTGTTTATAAAAAACAAAAAAAATTACGGATTGATTGGTGGATGGTGGGGGCTTGGGGGAAGGGGATAATTTTTTTTTTCAAAACATATATATATTTTTTTGGAAAACAAAAAAAAAAGAATGAGGGGCAGGTTGGTGGAAGGTGAGGG
>NC_028639.1:62245923-62251582 GCF_001406875.1 Solanum pennellii
GGGGGAGGTTGTGCTTGGTGTGGGTTTAATTTTTTTTCAAAAAAAAAACACTTTTTTGTTTATGGAAAACAAAAAAATTAGGGGCCGGTTAGAGGAAGGAGGGGGTACCAGGGGAGGGGGTAGATTTATTTATTTTTTTAATTTTTTTTTACTTTGACGAAAAAATTTAGGGATAAGTTGGTGGGAAAGGTAATTTTTTTTTAAAAAAATAAGTTTATTTAAATGGGTTAGAACCATTTTGCCCAAACAATATTTGACCAAATCTATATTTGCCCATATTATATTTGGATGGGTTGTAATTTGAACCTTTTTTCTCAATTTATATTCAACCCATCATAATTTGATCCAATCTAACGATTTGTCACCCCTAACATTAACTATCATTGTTATCTGAACCACGTGCACGCACGAACTAGAGGGAAACTTTGTAGAGATGAAACTCTAACGCATAAAAAAAGAGTGAAAGAAGTGAAGGAATTCCTAGATGTTGCAGTATACATGTGACACGCTTCACACCGATAATTAACTAGGACTCTACAAACACAAATTCATAGACTCCCTAGTACTCTTGAAATTTAAGCTTTGATACCAAGTTTGTCATGCCCTGAGCCTACACCCTGGGCGTGGCCGACACTTGATGACCATTGCTGGCCTCGAGCGAATACTTGGCCTAGCTCACTTAACTCAATGGAAGAAAATAATCATAAACTTCACTGAACTGAAGAAAATGTAAATACTGAGAATGTTTTTAATACTGAAACTTCAAACTTGGCCAAAAATGGCAACCCGTGTCTTTATCAATAAGGAATAATACTCAGAGTCAAAGGACTAACATATGACTGTCAATTTATGAAGCCTCTAAAATTGAGATGGATGTTGGGACAAACCACCACAACATCCTAATAACTAAATTAGAAAGCAAGTAAAAGAGTCCTCTAGATTTTAAGGAGGTTCACCCCTAACTCTAAAGTGCCCAACTGGATAAATGGTGCGCTGGATGTTGATTCTCATTACTTGCGTCTGCATCATGATATGATGAAGGTCAACTGGTATCAGTACATTTAATATACGAGTATGCAAGTTGGAACGCTAAACAACATAGGCTTGATAGGGAAATCAGAAGAACTTACCTTGCTCAACTCAACATACTGGACTCACTTTAATATTAAACAATTTTAAAGCAAGTGAAATACAAATAAAAACTATTTGAGAACATGTTGTAAGCTCTGTGTGTATGCAAAGATACAATTAACTCTTAGATGTATGTAAAAATACAAATAAACTGTGTCTATAAAATACAGTGACTTGTATGAGAGTTTCTCTAACCGGCAACCATCACAAGAGATATAGTGATGATACAACGATCTACCTCACGCTGCCAGCGCAGTCTATACCCGGCCAAAGGCATAAGACCTGAACTGCCTAATGGATCCACTAGTCTATTGTGAAAAGGGTTCATCTAAAAAGTATGAACCTTTTGTACCCATGGTGGCTACATCGTTTTATGGAGATGTGAGTTATCTGAACTCATGCTCGTCCCCAATTCGATGCTCAACATTACTCCCAAAATGTACTAGCTCTTATGTTTTAAACGATACTCTTTTGTGAATTGAGATTAGTTCTCAAAATTTAGCTCAAATTCTATCTTGGAAATCTTAGTTTCCCTACTTGTTTTATTTCAGGAAGCTATAACTCTTTTCTTAAAATTAGCCCGAAGGCTCTTTGAAAATCCCAGCTTCCGTTCTTGTTTAAATGTGAAAACATTTATATTAAACCTCTTTGGGATACAGAGTTCCCATATACTATTTTGAAGAAAGAACTTCAACTTTACTCTTTACTGAATTCAACTCTTAAGTCTTAAAAAAAGTCAAAACCGTGCTAAAAATTCTTGAAAACTTTTAAGAACTTTGCTTTGACTTGCTCCTTAACTTCTAAACTTGACTCTTTGATTCTAACATTTCTTGAATTGGATTATGGATTCAAGTTTCATGATCTCACATTTATGGATGATTTCATGATGTTTAGATGTACCTTAGAATGTTGGAATAAATTAAGAAACATAGGTACATCACTTAAATACTACTACGAAAAGGTAGGGAAAGAATGAGGAGCATTGGTGTCCCTGGCGCTCCGAGATGCGTAGGGAGCCAATCTTAAAATTACAGAGATCTAAGTGGAGCGCTCTAACTGGCGCGGCGCCCCAGACCCTACAAATAGATATTGGTCTGTGGGGGCTTTGAGAGACATGACGTCCTAACCCCTTTCGTTTTTCATATCTAAACCCTCTAAAATTCCATGGTTCTTCCCCAAACACTTCTGATCATTTTTAATACCAATATACAATAGATTCAACCCGAAATTAGACCCACTACTAGAAATTTGATCTATTTCCACGGATATTTGGCAACACTTATACCACTGACGCAACAGATTATCTGTTGCAACAATTATGATTGTTGCAATATATCATTGGATCTAATAGAACAATAATTAAAATTAGCCATAGCATCATTCTAATAATTGTCGCTATAGAGTGTCTAAGGCTTCATATTTAAGAACCGTTGCACTTAAGGACTCTGTGGCAATGGTTATTATAGTGAAAAAAGTTATTTTCAGCCAACCCACGAATTTTAATTCCAAAATAATATATTTCCTCCACCTACTTTAGATAAAGCGATATTAATTTTATTAGGGCTAAAATTTCTAGTATTCTTCTCCAGATAGGTTTTTGTAAACTCTATGAAGTACGTAATGATGAGCTGCAACTAATGGCAACCTTCAATCTTCTTCGACAAGTCTTGGTCTTCTTCTTCAGAGTGTGGTAGTCTTCATCTTCGTTTTCAACCTTCGGTACTATTTAAAAGTGTGGTGGTCTTATTCTCAACAGTAATCTTGTTCGACCGCAAGCTTTTGTATATAAAGGTAAACTATTTTTAAGTTCCTCTATCTACTCCATTCTAAGTACCCTTTTTCTCTAATTTGTAATGGATATACTATTCTGACTAATCTGAAACTCCACTGAAGGGTTTCTCAAAAGTCTTATCAATAAAAAATGGGTTTGTTTGAAATTTAGGTTATTTTTTCTAATTTAGGTCTGTGATTTATAGTTTGTATTGCAGATTTGGTGGAGATTTATAAACTCTCCGCGAAATTTCTTTAAGAAGTTGGTTTCAATTTTATTAGTCAATATCTGATTTGTATTTTTTTTGTTTCGAATGCTTAAGTATTTTTATTTGCATTTGAGTGAACTAAAAAGTATTATGAACTAATTTTCAAACTTGTCGAAATATAATGTAAAGTGATGTTCTAGGTCTTTGAATGAGGACCAAAATCCCCGGGTTTTTTGAAAGTCTATAGTTGTTGTTTTGAACTATAATTTTCATATCATTATTGATTGTAGGGAAAATGTACAAGTACCTCCTCAGCCTATATTCGGAATCTCAGAGATACACTCATATTATACTAAGCTCCTATTACCCCCTAAACTTATTTTATAACTAATTTTTCACCCCTTTCGGTCTACATGACACTATTTGAGCTAATGCAACGGTATAGTAGCATATTGCAACGGTAACTGCACTGTTGTATATCAAATTTCTAGAAGTGCCCAAAAACATGAATCAAATCAACAAGAGACTTTAACGACACAACCATCAAGAACTCAACGAATTTCAACAATGTTCTTCAAGAACTCACTTTCTTAGCATTCAAACAACTTAAATTCGCCGAATTAAAAAAAGATTGGCGTGTGGGTGAAGTAAACCAACACTATGTGATCTCGCGTACTTTTTTAGGGATTACCGCCGATGAATTCGATGCGCAAAGCTTGAGCCTTCTTGGCGATTCTTGATTTCTCTCCTCTTTTCTCATTTTTCTCTCTTCTCCAAGCCCTAGTGTGACTTCTATTTTTCTAAACTGAGCAAAGGTCTGTTTACCCCAATAAATTCCTAAAACCGAATCAATTTAATTAGGTAAGAAAAAGACAACTTTTCCCTTTTCAAATCCGGATTGGGCTTTCCTTAATCCGACAACCAACTTTCGAAAGGTATAACTCACTCATCCTAACTCGAAATCGCAATGTTAAGTTATCCTGAGTTAGGAGTATCATCGTTTGAAGTTTACCAAGAAATAACTTTTTAACTTACTTAAAATTTCCATATTTTCTTATTCCTTCCAAAAAATAAGTTTTTTCAGATTTTAAACTCTTTTCTAGTTCTTTCTAATTGTGAGATCTTACATATGATTTTTTCATTATGAAAGTACTTAAAGAAATATTTTTGAATATTAAAATATTAAAAACGAGTCTAATCTAGATAACTCAAGTGCTCAACAATGATTTGGGACATAAAGGACAAAAATTTTTGTTAATAGACATATCTTGAGTTGGTGCAAATATTACTTGTATTTAGAGTAGGTTTTGTTTCATATTCTTTAAATTAAGCTTACAGAAAATAGTCATAACTCACACCAAAAATATTTATAAGAGCTGAATGAAAAGGAAAAAAAAGAAAAACATCAAAAGGATGAAAACTTTGTCCAAGTGAGATCATATACATTAAAAATGAAAAATGATCAATACAATTTTAAGGAGACAACAAAACAGCGAGAAAAAGTATATATTAAAGGGAATAAACTACGAGATGTCCATTGACGATAACAAATCATTTTGATAAAAAAAGTTGTCGTGTTTTAAAATAACGTACATCAAAAAAATTACTATCACATCAATCAACTTCCAATTCTTTAAGTACTCATAATCCACCGATAAAATTTAGTGAAAATCGATAACATAAAAATAAAAAAATATGGACATGCAAAGTTATTTACTCTTAGAGGATTTTCTAAAGAACACAAAATGTCATCCTTGTATGTAAGGAAATGATATTGTTGATGAAGAAATTAGAGATTTGTAAGGGATTTTTTTTTGTACCTTCAACAATTCCAGTAGATAAAACTTGCTTAATTACTCAATTAACGTTTGTTATATAATTTGTATAAACAAATAGTCATAACAATAATTTTTTAGATCATAAAAAAAATAAAAATCTAAAGCATGTAATAAAAATAACAATTAGTAATATAGGCATAAATTAATACCCGTAAAAGAACATATCAAGATCTATAACAATACAATGAAATAGAATGGAAAAAATCTAGTCCACAGAATACACAATGTCCTCTTGAGAAATTATTTACCTCTAGTATCCGAGATTTAAGGATATAACCTATCAGGATAGAATTATTATATTTACTAGTGTATTGTACAAAAACAATGGAATAAGTGAGTCATTTAACAGGTCTCACGACCCAAAACGGGCCGCGACTGGCACCCACACTTATCCTACTATGTGAGCGAACCAACTAATCCAATTCCCAACATTTCAACCATCAATAACAAAATATAATGCGGAAGACATAAAACTCATTAATGAAAATCGGATAAATAACTTATAAAAACTCAATACTATTATTCCCAAAACCTGGAAGTCATCACCACAAGAACATCTATCCTCAAATTACTAATCTAAGAGTATCTAAGAAGCTAAAATAAGTAAAAAGCTAGTCCATGCCGGAATCTCAAGGCATCAAGACATGAAGAGGAAGATCCAGTCCAAGCTAGAAGCAATAGCTCACCCTGAAATCTGGCTTGATGAAGACT
>NC_028639.1:62257601-62283671 GCF_001406875.1 Solanum pennellii
ACAAGTAGGGGTCAGTACAAAACACAAGTACTGAGTAGGTTTCATCGGCCAACTCAAAATAGAAAACATGATATATCAGATAATATCATAAATCAACTACAATACTCAACATGTAGAAACAACAAGTTCTATATTCATTAATAAGCACCGCCAAGTTCACCCGTGAGGACTCAAGCCTCAATACCATACCCATTTGGGAATTAGGTTCATTAGTTTGAGTATATTAACATCTTTCAAGATTCATTATCTTTATTTCTCTCGTGCCGGTACGTGACACTCCGCTCCATATACTATCCTGGTGTCGGAACGTGACACTCCGATCCCCTAATTCTACATGTCGGTTCGTGACACCCGATCCCTTAATTCTACGTGTCGGTTCGTGACACCCGATCCACTACTCTCATCACTTTAGTTCATCAAGCCTTCTTTTATACCAAGGCATCATCAATCTCATTAACAAAGTAGATTTTTTCAAGATTTAGGATTCAATAGCTTCATCATGCTTTTTTTGTCACAATTATGTAATCATATCATACATACAAGCATACAATTAAGTATATAGAAGGGTTTACAATACTACCCAATACATATCATTCGCTATTAAGAGTTTACTACGAATAGCATAAACCATAACCTACCTCCACCGAAGATTTCGTGATCAAGCAAGCAAATCCTCAAAATCTTTGCTATCCTCTTCGTTTCCCTCTTCTCTCGATCGTTCTCCCTCTCTTGTTCTTTCTATTTTTCTTATTCCAAAACCCTCTTTCTTTTGCCTTAATTAGTATATAATTAAGTATAAAAGATGAATAAAATAACCCACTTTTTATTTTAAGGTTGTCTCCTATAACCCCCAAGTAATTGAATTATTAATATTAATCCATTAACTTTACAATTATAAGCATGCAAAGTCCAAAACGCCCCTTTAAAAACTTAACAGAATTTCCGACCCGAGTGAGCTTACGGAGCCTGTGACGGTCCGTCACGACTGTGACGGGCCGTCCTGCAGGTCCGTCACAAAGCTCAGAGACTTGATTTTAGTAAATGTTCTGTGACGGCCCGTCATGCCTGCGACGGTACGTCCTGCCATTTCGTCGCGAAGTTCAGAGAGTCGATTTCAGTACCCAAATTTCAGAATTCTAAGTGTTTTGGAACGAGACCCCCATGACGGTCCGTCGTGCCCATGACGGTTCGTCGTGGGATCCATCGACTCAGCCAGTTTTTCCAGAAATAAAATCTGCTGCTCAAAATGACTAAACAGGTCGTTACAACAGGAGAAAAGTACACAATACTTTAACTGTCCAGAAGAAGAAGTTCAAAATTTTTGTTGTTTTAAAATGAGAGGAAATTCCTCTATTTATAGACAACAAAAGGTAGTGTGAATAAATTATTATTGTGTCTTATCTGAAATGTCACAACTCTTTCGAATAACTACAACTCTTCAAAAAGGTCACAACTTTTCATAAGAGTCACAACTTTTCATAAAAGTTGCAAATTTTCATAAAATTCACAACTTTTTCGTAAAAGTCAAAACCTTTCATAAAATTCACAAATTTTCATGAAAGGAGGCTAGTTTTGGAAATATAAGAAGGTAATCTTGGTTTGGGGTGTAGCCACGTAGGTGGGTCTTATAACATCGCATTAACGTGGAAGATTACGGGAAAAGTTAGAGGGTGTGAACATTATATTCATTCTGATGTATGTAGTGAAGGATTAGCTATACATCATAGAGAAAATTCGGGGACATCCATATTAATATTTCATAACAAAAAACCAATTGTTGTTGCTTTTGATGCCAAACTATAGGGACATTATGTCCATATTGCTTTTCTTGAATCTAGAAAATGGTGAAATAATTTCTTAATGTCTTACTGCATATGAATGTTATTTTGAGACGCTAGAATGTTACCAATCTGCCATGTTTTGTAATGTGTTGGAAATTTTGGTTTTTGCTTCACTCAGACGGCTTCTTTTTGTTAATGAAATGGCTTTAGCTTAGAGTCGACTAATGGTAATCACATAAACTCAACAGTGGAAAGTATGGGAGTAGATGAAAAAAAATTTGAAGTACGGAATTCCTATGTTTTAAGGAGCAGGAGCAAGGAGATGAAAACGGTTCATTGCCTTCACTTCTATTGAAATTGTCCAAGAAAATACACAGTGGTCGAATGGTGGATGTTCTGTTTTCCTCGCCAAATCAAGGAAAAATAGTATGCTTTCTTGAGTTAAATATGCTCTCTTATTTATACACATACAATGAAATTAGATGTTGACTTAATTTTTTTCCTTTTCCTATTATCAATTTTCTTGACAGTCTTAAGGTTTTTATTTCTTCTCTAACTAGAGAATCTAGCATTTCGATAATAGTAATGAATCTTTTGTTTACAAATTTAAGATATTGAGACATAATATCTGCTCCTTTCACAAGATGATAATTATAACATCTTTTCATTTATCCTTCAAATCAATCATCTTAAATAAAATTTTATAGTTTATCCTTTTGCTGCCAAGAAGTGTTACTACTTGATATTTTTGGGGAATTAAATGATCATCAACCGACGGTATAAAATTTTATAATAAATAAATAATCGTTGGTGAAGGGATGATAAATTTTAAAAGATTGATCAAAGTGAACAAACATTTTAATTCCAATATGTAGAATGTTCAACAATATTGTTTGCATGACATATATTATTTTAAATTTCTCCATTTAATTATATCATATGTAATTATTAAAATAAAAAACTAAAGTTAGAATGTCTATATAGGACGATAATACAACTTATTATATATATGCGAAAGGGAAAATATTACATAAAACTATTAAGTTTATTTGGGTGTTTTTTTTAAAAAAATAAACATACCAGAGTGATGAAGTTCAATTTGAAATTATAATTTCAGTAGAGAAAACTTGTGTGATTACTCAAGTAACGCGTATTATTTAATATGTACTAACAAATACTTATAACAAAATTTTGTAGAAACATAAACAACAAAATATAAAACAAACATATCAGGATCTGTAATATAATGAAAAAGAAAAAGGAAGCCAATTGAATGCAGAGTGTCCCTTTAAGGATATTATTCTCCTCTAGTACTTGAGGTTTAAACGAATAAATCCTCTCATGATAGAACGATGCTATTCAATAGTGTGTTGAAATAAAAATAATATTTAATTATACATTAAAAGAAATTCAGAATTTTTGTCCCTTTAAAATGAGATAAAATCCCTTTATTTATAGAAAACAAAGAATAGTGAGAACAAATATTTATTGTACCTTATGGTGAAGGTCACAACTCTTTGAAAAAGTTATAACTCTTCAGAAAGGGCACATCCTTTCATAAAAGTCAAAATTTTTTAGAAAACTCGCAACTTTTCATAAAAGTCACAGTTTCATAAAAGTCACAACTTTTCATAAAATTCACGTATTTTCATGAAAAATAAGGTTATTTTCAAAAATAAATAGATTTTAAACAAAATTCTAGCTTGTGGTGGTGCCACGTAGGCGGACCTAGGATTCTCTTTTATATAAATATATTATATGATTATAAATGTATTAGGAGTGATTAAGTGAAGAAAAATATTATTTCTATAAATGGTAAATATTTTCTAAATATAATATATTTATGTAAGTTTTCTATATAAAATTAGGATAAATGACTGAAATCTCACCTTTAAATTCTCTTTTTACCATTATCCCCTATTAGTTTATAAATTCTCAAAATCCCTCATTCACGCATCAGATTAATGTATCGGCGCATCAAATTAATGTATCTCGCGCATCAAATTAATGTATCTAGCACATCAAATTAATGTATCATGTATAAAATGTATATCAGATTAGTGTATCATGTAGAAGATATAACCTATCTTAGTTAACGATTAATGTATCTCGCGCATCAAATTAATGTATCAACGCTTCTATTATTGTATTAGTTTGAGAGATTTTTACAATTATAAACTTATAAGGGACAAATGATTATTTTGTCTTAAAAAGTATGTGATTATTGTCCTTTGCCCTTACAATTATAATACTGGGCTCATATACGGGCCTTTCATTATCTAGGATTTTAAGAGGGATGAAACAATAAATATTTTTTCTCTTCCCTAAAAAGCATCTCACAGTATTACATCCATAAATACTAACCTATAAAGACTTTTATCCCCAAATTATAGTCCTTCATTACATAGAAAACATCGAAAAGATCTCTTCTCTATCCATCAAGTCATGTTCTTCATACACATAGAACACATCGAAAAGCTATGTCTTTATCCCTCAATTACATAGACGCTCTAGATAGATTTATAAGAAATTAATAGTGTCTCTGTTATATTTCAATTGGAAATTCTAATAGTTGATTTTCAGTTCAGATGATACATCCTGCTTGCTTGTAATCAGATTGATCTGCATAAAGAAAATTTTTGAGCGATCAAAATCAAGTAATTGAGCATGTTACTTCTCGTCTGGTACGTTCACTTTTTTTTTTCAGGTGTGTTTTGAAATAATTTTTTTTGGTGATTTATTTAAGATTTTTGTGTGTTGCATAATTTTTCTCTTTTCAAAAAATTGATTGGGTTCTTCTCTATTTTAAAATAAAATAATAGATTAGACAGTGTAATTTCCATATAAATATAATTTAATAGGCAATGTAAAATCTTTAGTCACCTACTGAATTTAGTTTAGCAAAAAATTGATATTTGATGGTCAATGAACAAATTACAATGGATTAAAATTATAGAATTACTACATTTCTTTAAAAGATAACACAACTATATGCTTCTTTCTTCTTTTAGGACTATTTTTATTGCATAACATTTCAACCGTGGTATTAGGTCAGTGTCTAAGAAAAAATATGCTCAAGGATAATGGAAAATGAAAAATCACGTTCTACCAAAAACTATATGATAAATCACATAATCATAAGACTTTCTTTGCCTATATTAGATGCTAATTCAAATTTACATACAAAAACTAATTAATTGTACTTTTGTACATTTCTAAATCCAGTAGCATACTAAATTGAATCAAAGGAAACTGTAACACCCCGTAGCCAAAATAGACCAAAAATTAGTTTTTCAGAAAAATCTGCAGGTGCTACCAACGGTGGCATCGACGGATCGTAGCCCAAACCAAGGTCCGTCCTGCACAACCGTCGATGGGATCAGAAACTCCCAAAAATTTCAGCCTAGAAAAATTGGTTAAGTCTTGGACGACGGACGGACTTACCGTCCGTAGGTCAAATGACGGTCCGTAGTCCGTGACCGTCGATCAAGACTCCCTCCGACCACTCTCTGAAAGAGCTACGGATGACCAGCATGGTTCGTAGGTGGACCTACGGTCCATAGGTGGAAAATTTGCAGCCAGTTGAGGAGATGCAGCTGGGTCAAATTAAAATAATCATAACTATTAGCACAAAATGAATTACGACTCCCATGACCTACTCACAGATATATAATTGATATATCTTTCAATAGCCAAAGACCTTGCTAAAATCGGACCTTCGAGTAAAAAATTATGCCCATTTTAGTAAAGGCCTGTTGAACAGGCCCTCACGACGGACCCAACGACGGGGCTTCGGGAGCATAACGGACCGTTAGTCCTGGCCATCGTGAGACCCGACAGCAACCTTCCTAGGGGTCTTTTTGACCTTTCCAACTCCGTTTAAACCCTAAGTTATGTCGTTTTGACCCTAAATTATCATATTTTAGTCAGTTTAAGCCTAGAAACATAATTAAAACTTATCCAAGTCAAATCATTAAATCAAAACTTAAAAAATTAGAAGCAAGAAAGGAGAAAAAAGCTCAAGAACTCTAGTTCAAGAACGCCACAAGCTCCAGCAGTTCCAGCCCCAAAACTAAAGTATTTTTCCGTGGATTTCATCACCAGGTATGTGGGATTTTACTAGTGGGTTCCTTTCACCCAGTGGGTCCTTAATTCCAGTCAGTTCTTCATTCTCTTATCATGATTAAACCTAGGGTTTCTAACTTCATGAATTTATTAAATATATGTTCTAAATCGAATTATCATGCTATTACTCAGATTATCGCATGAATTTCAGAACTCTAGATTTGTATTTCTTTAGTTCTTGAATTACACATGCTAGGTCATATATTTCAGACACTTCAGATATGCATGCCTCAGTTATAAATGCATAATTACCAAATTAATTGTTACATTCTCAGTTTGCATGTTCAGTTTCGAGCTATCCAGTATTTACAGAAATTCAAATATAATCAGTTAATTTACAGAATTCATTGGGAGTAGCATAATACCGAGTTGGACTAGGGTTTAGCGTACCAAATAGTCCCAGAACTACTAGCCGAGTAGGTTGTAAATCCCCTCTGTGGGCAATGAGTTTAGTGATCACGTCAGCATGACTTTATACCTTTGGCAGGGTATATTGGGTCCTCTCGGTGGGGCGTATACATCGGACTTCACATTTAGCTCATGTGATTTTATTATTGGTTATTAGTAGCTCCCACAGTTCAGTCAGACTCTCTGCATTGACCATTTATCAATATATTCAGTATTTAGTTTCAGCATGTTATAAATTGGTCATTGCATCCAGTTAACTCAGAAATCAGCACATCACATTGAGATTATTGTACATGTTTTTGTGCTTGTTCATTTATGTTTGATTTCAGCTTTACTATATCCTACATGCTCAGTACCTTTCAAGTACTGACGCATACGTGTGCTACATCTTCTCGTGATGTAGGTTCAGGTTCTCAGCATCTAGATCACGCATAGATCAATTTCCCGATCTCTAGTTCAGCAGATTCAGTGATGAGTCCTCATTCTCCGAGGACAACAGTCATGAGTTTCACTTCAGTCTTTAGTTATTTAGTTTCAATTTTTGCTAGATTTAGCTGGGGCTTGTCCGAGTATTTCTAGTCTTGTTTAGAGGCTATTTTCAGACATAGTTAGATTCACCTTTGTATTGAGTTAATATTCCTTTTGTATTGAACTCATTATTTTCAAATATCTCAGTTATAGAATATGGGTATTCCCCATCTTTTCAATTTAAGTATGATTTTGCTTTTGCAACATTTTATTATCTTTAGTATGCTCATGATCATGCCAGCAGGGTTAGCATGGGATCACTTGTGGTCCTAGGTACCGTGTCCGCATCTCAGGGGTAGCTCGGGGCGTGACAGAAATATAATCTTCTCTATTGGTCACACAAACAACACTTCCATGTTTATTCTCCTCCTTTTCCTCCTCCTCCTCCTATAACAATATGCTTGATATTTATATAAAATATTTTTGGAATATTTTTTGTCCTTGCAAATAACGGAGAATAAGTCCTAGTGGCGGAAGATAGGTTTAGTTATGAAGAGTTGCTTGATATAAGTGTGTAGAAGATGATTACTTCGAGGTTATATCTACCAATCTCATTTTGGCAATTTTTATGCTAAACTTAAGATTTTTACTTATGGTGAAATCAAATTTTCTGTGAAGATTTACCCGACATATTCAACATCACAATTACCTTGTTTAGGTAGAAGAACTATTCCTGATATATTATATGCTTTAGTAAGTTTGTCAAACATAAATCAAATCTTATTTTATTTTGGAAAGTACACAAATAGATTTCATTGTAAGAACACGACCAAAGCAACAACACAATTTAACATAAACATAGCACCAAATTTGCATAAAGAAGATTGGTGTAGCCCCATATAACCTACAAGTAATCATCTCCTCTCTTCAATATACTTGTATCATATACCTCTTTTTCGTTAAGCATAATAACCATTTACTTTACTTTTGCTATTCTTCGCAAACACAACAACGTCAGAAAATTTTTTTGAATAATTTTTGTGCTTGCAAATAACAGAGAGAAAATAATAGTGGCCGAAGGAATGTTTAATGAAGAAGAATTGTCTGATGTAACTGTGTTTAAGTGATAGGATGATTGATTGCAGGTTATATATACTCGTTTTGGAAATTTTGATGCTAAACTTAGGATTTTTACTTCTGGTGAACTCTAAACTTTCTGTGAAAATTTATCCCTCAATAAACTTACCTTGTTAAGGCAGAAAAACTATCCCTGATAGTCCTATGCTTAAGTAAGCATGTAAAAAATAAATGAAATCCTATTTTCTTTTGGAAAGCACGAATATAAAATTCCATTGTAAGCACATCATTGAATAAACAACATAAATTTAACACAAACATATAAATGAAGGCAAAAATAATGAAATAATTTTAATTGACGAGTATACTCTATTTATGTTAAAAACCTTCATTAAAACCTTAAGTATATCCACAAATTTGCCTAAAGAGGACTGGTGTAACCCCATATATAACTTGGAAGTAATCATCTTCTCTATTCAACATACTTGTATCACGTGACTTTTCTTCTTAAACATATCAACCATTGACTTTACTTTTACTATTATTCGCAAACAAAATAAAGTGCCATAAACTTTGTGAACATTATTTGTGCTAGCAAATAACATAGACAAACTAATGGTGGCGGAAGGCATGTTTAATGAAGAAGAATTGTCTGATGTAAACGTGTTTACGAGATGAGATGATTTGTTTGAGGTTATATGTACAAATCTTGTATTGGCAATTTTGATGCTAAAGTTAGGATCTTTACTTCTGGTGAATTCAAAACTTTATGTGAATATTTACCCAACATATTCAACATTACACTTACCTTGTTTAAGTAGAAAAACTATTCCTGATATATCCAATGCTTAAGTAAGCATGTAAAAAATAGATTCAATCTTATTTTCTTTTGAAAAATACAAAAATAAAATTCCATTATAAGCATACAATCAAATCAACAACTTAAATTTAACACAAACATTTAAATGAAGGCACAAAATATGAAATAATTTATATTGACGAATTTACCCTATTTATGTTTAAAACCTTCACGATAATTAGGTGTTTTCACATATGATTTTGATTTCACGAAAAGTAAAAACCCTAAGTATAATCCCAAATTTGCCTAAAGAGGATTGGTGTAGCCCACTATAACCTGCACGTAATCATCTCATCTATTTAACATACTTGTATCACGTAACTCTTCTTCGTTAAACATATCAACAGTTGACTTTACTTTTCTTGTTATTCGCAAACAACAAAGCCCCATTCATTTTTTAGAATATTTTTTTGCTTGCAAATAATAGAGAGAAAGTAATAGATGTTGAAGATATGTTTAATAAAGAAGAGTTGCCTGATATAACTGTATTTAAGAGATGAAATGATTGCTTGGAGTTGAATGTACCAATCTCCTTTTGTCAATTTTGATGCTAAACTTAGGGTTTTTACTTCTAGTGAACTCAAAATTTGTGCGAATATTTACCCAACATTACACTTACCTTGTTTTGGTAAAAAACTATTATTGATATATCCTATGCTTGAGTAAGTATGTCAGAAATAAATAAAAATCTTATTTTCTTACGGAAGTACAAAAATAAAGTTTCATTATAAGCATACGATCGAATCAACAACATAGATTTAACACAAATATATAAATGATGACACGAAACATGAACTAGTTTAAATGGACGAATATACTCTATTTATGTTTAAAACCTTCACATAAAAACCATAAGTATTAGCACCAAATTTGCCTAAAAAGGATTGGTGTAGCCTCATATGTAACCTGCACGTAATCATCTCCTCTAGTCAAAATAATTGTATCACTAAACTCTTCTTCGATAAACAAACCTATCATTGACTTTACTTTTCCTATTTTTCGCAAACACAACAAAGCCCCAGAAATCTTTCAAATATTTTTTGTGCTTGCAAATAACAGAGAGAATGTAATAGTGGTTGAAGATATGTTTAATAAAGAAGAGTTGCCTAATGTAAGTGTGTTTAAGAGATGATATGATTGCTTGGAGGTTATATGTATTAACCTCGCTTGGGCAATTTTTATGTTATACTTAGGGTTTTTACTTATGGTGAACTCAAAAATTTATGTGAAAATTTGATCAACATTCAACATTACACTCACCTTGTTTAGGTAGAAAAACATTGCTTGAGTAAGAATGTAAAAATTTGATGAAATATTTTTTCTTTTGGAAGGTACAAAAATAAAATTTCATTATATGCACATGATCGAATTAACAACATATATTTATGACAAACATATAAATGAAGGCAGAAAAAACAAATAAATTAAATAGACAAATATACTCTATTAATGTTAAAAACATTCACGATAATAAGTTAAACATTCACGTATATATGGAGTTCACCTAAAGTAAAAACCCTAAGTATAGCACCAAATTTTCCTAAAGAGGATTGGTGTAGCCTAATATATCCCGCAAGTAATCATCTCCTCCATTCGACATACTTGTATCACGTAACTCTTCTTCGTTACATATATCCAACGTTGACTTTACTTTTCCTGTTATTCGCAAATACAACAAAGCCCCTAAAATTATTTGAATATTTTGTGTTTTGAAAATAACAGAGAGAAACTAATAGTGGCAGAAGATATGTTAAATGAAGTAGAGTTTCCGATGTAAGTGTGTTAAAGAGATGAGATGATTGCTTGGAGGTTATATGTACCAATCTCGTTTTGGAAATTTTGATGCTAAACTTAGGGTTTTTACTTTTGGTGAATTCAAAACTATTTTGGATATATTCTATGCTTGAGCAAGTCTAACACCCTGAAAAATAGCAGTTTAACTATTGAGTTCTAGAGCTTTTCATAAGAGATTTTGTGTGTTGTATGAGGTTTAAAACTCATAAAAATAATTCCCGTACATGGAAGGAATGTTTTAGGGTTTTTCTTCAAGGTACGTCCCCCACAGGACCACCCTAGGGGTCCTTGAGGGGGGGGGACCCAAAAACAATTGCCAAAGCTGCAATTTTTTGTGACCTACGTATGCCATCTACTGGCCATAGGTGGACCCATGTCCCGTAGGTTGGGGTCATGGTTCAATGGCTGCAGCGACAAGCAAATTTAGTGCTGCAGACCTCAACTACACAGGTGAGCCACTCTCAGTTGCTCAGCCCACGGTTCAGTTAGTTTAGTTTTACGTTAGGCGTTTGAAATAGATTAGTTAATTAATTCGGGGTTAAGGCAGGTCAGTTAGTTATTTAATTTACAATTTATATAAGCTTAATTAGACCCTAAACTAAGTCATTAACTCATTCATCTAAGACCCCTAATACTCTCAAGAAACTATCTCTCGCTCGCTCTGTATAAGCATGAAGAAAAAGAATAAGAGAAAAGAAGAGGGCAACACCTAGGTCGAGTTTTATCCATGCATTGATTTAATATTTATTTAGGGATTTGAAGCAAGGTTTGTTTAGGTTATTCATCTATGGGTTCTTCCCCCATAGATCCCCCTTAATTTTCCCCCAATTCTAGCTAGGGTTGTGCTTGCATTGTGGATAGAGTTTAGGTATGATTCCAAACTAGTGATTAATACATAATTATGATTGTATTAGAAATTATTGATGATATTATGATAATTTCATGTTATTTCTAGGGTAAACCCTAATCTTAATTAATGAATGTGATGTTTGTGAGTTTATGCCATTAGAGATGAATTTGAAGGTTCAAAGGTAATATTCCTAAATCAAAGTCATATATAGTAATTGATAAAAATTAGGAGCATATAAGCATTAATAGAAAAGATTTGATTGAATATGAAAAATATTGACTTGTAAAGATGAAACTGAACCTCTATGATAAATATGCCTAGAATCACTTAGTAGTGAAGAATGTGATTGAATAAGCTTGTAATTTCAGTATGAATGAAGTAACACTTGAAAGTTGGACTTGTAGAAATCAACGTTAGAGCTTTGGGAGTAAAGTCAATATGATGTGATCTTGTGGTCTATTTATTATCTTCTACATGCTTAGGCATTAAATGCAAGAATATCCAAGATTCTCTCATATAAAAGGACTCTAGGTTGGCTTAATAACCTAAAATGAATCAAAGCTTGTTAGTCTAGAGTATCTTGAAGTTGTGACATATGCTCCTTTCATATATATATCTTCGCTTAGAAGTATAAGGATAAGGTTGTTAGATTAGGATGGAGAATCTATACTCTCCTGAGGGATAGCGAGCTTGATTTGGCATTGTCTAATGTATTTCATGGTAGCATGAGTTAGAAGTAGTCATGGTACCCTAGGGCTGAGGATTTATACTATCCTATGGGTAGCGTGAACTAGCATCATTAAGATGACTTCTTGATAGCATTACTTAGTTTGGCCATGACAATTCGTGGTAGCTTTAGGTTTGAGGACTAATACTCTCCTAATGGTCTCTTAGGATTGAGGATCCATACTCTCCTAAAGGTAGATTGACTTTGCATTGTAAGATGCACTTCGAGGGTATCTTGAGTTAGGTTATTCATGTTATCTTGGGATTGAGTTCTCATACTCTCCTAATGGTAGCTTAGGATTGAGGATACATACTCTCGTAAGGGTATCTTGAATTATCATTAGAAGATGCACTTCAAGGGTAGCTTGAGTTAGGTCAGTCATGGTAGCTTGGGATTGAGGTCTCATACTCTCCTAAGGATAACTTAGGATTGAGATTCGTACTCTCTTAAGGATAGTTTACGTTTGTATCATAGTATACTTGTAGGGTAGCATGACTTAGTTGGTCTAGGATAGAGCACTTGTACCTTTCCTAGAGTAGCTTGGACTTTCATGTTAGTGTGTCTTCCAAGGTTATTAATTTAGCATAATATAGTTTTGCTAGCAATATGATAACCTGGTCTAGCCTATTAATGGGTTATTCCTAGGTAGCCTAGAATTGGGAAATAGAATTGATTCATGTGTTCTGACTTGCCTAGTACTACATAGAGAATTACCTTAGTTGAGTAGAGGCAAATAGTAAAAGGAGATTAGTCCCCCACTAGTGAACATTCATGATAGCCTAAAGGAGTACTTATTGTGGGTAGTAGTATGGGATGCTATCTATATATGACACAAGTATGACTTAAGGCTAGGTATGAAGGCTTCTCACACATAGTATAAACTCGACTTGGGTTGTTGCTATAGTTCCTTACCAAGATATGATTGACTTAATATGATAGTTACTTGTCAATATGATGTAGGTCTAAAATGAAATTTACGAATATTAAGCATGAATAGAGTGACTTCAAGAATATGCTTAGTGCGTGGTAGGATGATATGCCATACATGCATTGTACAAGCGTGCCTTGAGATTATTTATGAGAATGGTACCCTTATGACATGAACCTAAGTCTTGACTATGAATATGGACTATGCCCAAGAATGACCAAAGAGAGGTACTTAGTTTGGATGGTAGTATGAGATGCCATCATGGCAATGCACAAGAATACTTGGAGGTGGCTTGTGAAATAGTTCTCTTGTAATATCGAAGAGTTAAGGTTGATGTATGTAATTATGAAATTCTAAGTAAATACCATTCCACAAACATGATGTATCTCCTATTCTTATTTACTATGTCTTATATTGACTTACGTTTATATGATGCTTATGTTGGAGATTATGCTATGACTATGATAATTATGCTTATGAACATGTATTATCTCTTATGTTGACTAACCATTTGAGATGCTCTTATGATGTTGTGCTAGCTTTCATAGAAGAAGGAATTGAATAAGACAAAGAGGAGAATGTTGATTGTATGATGAGATAGAGAGGTGATTATATTTGTTTTGTTTCAATTTACTATGTGACCGGAATTCATAGTCCCACAAAAGTTTTTAATAACTAATTTCAAATATTTTTATATAAATTTATTGATTTAGAAATTATTTAGAACTACTATAAATTTGAAACTACAAAATAGTTTTTAGAAAATATGATCAAAGAAATCATAATTTATATAACAAATCTCAAAGATATTTTGAAAATATTGCTTGTTTTACTCCTTTCAATAATTGTTTCATAGTATTTGTGGTCTACTGGGTTGCTGGTTTAATTTCTAATGTATTTGTTGAGAATTATGTAAGCCTTTTCATTCTTATAGTTTTGGAAGTTGATATGATTGGCTTTGATCACCATAGAAGTTGAGCTCGTACCAAAATTTTGCCATGTGTCATTAACTCTTAAACATGATTTTTAAGTAACTAGGACCTTTAATTTAGGACGATAGGCTTTTTCGTGTATTTAGAACAGTTGGTTGGAAATAAGTTAAAAGTTAAAGAGTTAATTTTGGTCAACATCTATCTAGTCAAGGGGACCTTGTTTAGGTTTTTGATATTTCCAATAATTTCAAATTTCGTTTTCAAGTTAGTAGCATAATTGATTTGTGAAATGAATCATTCCATCATTATTAGAAATTTTATGATGTAACTAGGAAAATTAAAATTCTGAATAGAAGTCCTATTTCGTCCTTACTAAATTATCAAAAACATCCAAGCCGACAGGTCAAATGGTTTTGTTGTAGGGATGTCTCCCAAAAAAAATTATAGGTCATATTTGAAGAGAAAAGATTTCATGGTAGGAGGAAAGACTTTCCATAGAAAACAGTTTTATTTCTCCTATATTTATCTTTTTAAAAAATATGCTTCGCAGCAAAAGTGAGATTGTTTGGGCACTTAGGCAGAAATTTGGCATTGAGATATGCTATGGTTTACTTTTATGTACAGACTTGGTTAGTGACATATATTTGTTGATTTTTTTAAAGGCGTGAATAGAAAGTGAAGGGTTTTGAATCTCCTGAAGGGTTGTGACTCTGTCGAAAGGTTGTGACCTTTATAAAAAGTTGCATCTTTTCTTAAGGGTTGTGACCGTTTGAAATGTTTGTCTTTTCCAAAGGGTTGTGACCTTTCTGAAAGATTTTTTTATTTTCAATGAGTTGCTACATTACCCTTTGTTGGCTGTAAATAGAGAGGTTTTCTCTCATTTTTCTGCATCAAATTCTTCCCTCCTCTTGCATACATTTCTTATAAAACAAAATTGATTAACATATATTTGATGTTGAACATAATTTTCTGAAAATTTTGAATTAACAATCTTTATGCATTCAAAAATTCCCAAAAGGTCTAGGTCACGATGCTCTCTAGGTGCAAATTAGCTTAACATGCACCATCCATGGGAAAGCGATCTCGGGTACCAACTCAAAAGGTGAAAATGGCATAGGAAGCACGGACTAAGGGTATAACACAATAGAAAAGGAAAGGAACACAAAATACTAAGAAATTGAGGCGACAACAACAAAGGAAGATGAAACTAGGGAATTTGAAGGTGCGGGGAATGATTCATCTCCACTGGGGATAGAAACGCAAGAGAGGAAGAAAATAGAGGGATCAAGTGCAAGGGGAAGAAAGATGATGCAGGGTAAAACAATTGAGGAAGGAGAATGTACGATTACCAATGGAACTGTGACTGGAACAACAACTCTATGAGGTGATAAATCTTCTATTTCATGGGTTGATGAGGTGGAATTAATGGAGGAGGAGAAATCTAGGGCATCAATGTGGGACAATTTTGATATATGAGAAGATAACAAATGCATGGTTTAAGTTGGACTATGATATGGTGAGGCAACCGTTTGCAAGATTGGATTGGAAGATATTAGCTCGTAAATTGAGTATTGGAGAAATGTAGTGGTGTTCTATGTACTGGGCACATCCTCTTTTCTCAGTGATGAGCGGATACATACAAAGACAATGGGGGAAACATGGCATGAATAAGATATCGATGTTGAAGAATGGGATAGTGTTGGTCAAGTTGATACAGAAATCGGAAAAATAAAGTCATACAAGGGGGATTCTATCATTTTGATAATAAGCCATTTATTGTTAAAGCTTGGACAACAGGCATGGAGTTCACAAGAGATGAACTTACAGTACCTATATTGGTAAAACTACCTGGACTTGATTTTAAATATTGGAGTTTAAAAGGACAAAGTAAAATTGATTGCCTAGTGGGAAAACCTTTGATGGTGGACCAACACACTGATAAGAAAGTTGGGTTAAACTTTGCAAGGCCGCTGATTGAGGTAGAGATGGATGTGGAAACATGGTTCAGAAATGAAAAAGGTAAATTGATTGAACAAAGAGTGTTGTATGCTGGAAGTCTTCCTTTTGTATACACTGCAAAAAGTACAAGCATAATGAAGGGGAATGTTAGAAGAAGATTGATACAAATGTGAAGAAGAGGAAAACAAGCCCAAGGAGGAAGACTCACTGTTCAAACTCTCCAATGACAACACCTAGTGCTTTTCAAGTGTTAAGAGAGGATGTGACATAACAACAGACTCATACTTCAAATAATGGACAAAGGAGGGAAACTAACATTCCTATCATTGGGAATGGATAATAATCTATGTCTGAATGTGAGGGGCCTCAATAGCCCAAATAAGCAAAAGGATATGAAACGCCTTTGGAATAATCAGTCAACTGGATGGATGGGGTTATTAGAAAATAACGTAAAAAGTGACAGAATAGAAAGGACAACACAAAATATGTTTTGTGGATGAAAGTATGTAACAAATTTGGAGACTCATTACATAGGAGGATAAGGATGACTTGGAGACCTAATTTATTCTAAGTGAAACTCAAAAGTATGACAAAACAAGCTATTACATGTGAGGTTAGACATATAACTAGTTACAAAATGTTCTTGTCAAGTATGGTGTATGCATTCAACACAAGAGGAGGTAGAAGAGACTTGTGGAGATATCTAAAAGACATAAGTAGGGGATGTCAATTGCCCTACATAATTAGGGACTTCAATTCAGTTTTGAAGGAATATGATAGAATAAAAGGAAACACAATATTATATGGAGAGGTTGCTGATTTCAAGGACTGTATTAAGCATTGTAACTTCATGGAGGTACTGAAAAATGGAAGTAAATACATTTGGAATGATAGAGGGGTTATAGAGATAAACTCAGAAATTGACTGGGTGTTTATGAATAGACTATGGCTAGATAACATGTTCTCATACAAAACAATGTTTCTGTCAGAAGGAATCAGTGATCACTGCCCAGTAAGAATCAAGCAAATCAATACCAAGATTAAAGGAAGGAAAGTATTTAAGTGTTGCAAAACTTGGTCTCACCAACCGCATTTTAAAGAAAGATTGAAGAGGTATGGAAACAACAGATAAGTGGTCATATAATGTATCAAGTAGTGAGTAAACTGAAGCTATTGAAGCAATGTCTGAACTAGAAATAGGATTTATACCAATACATTTGAAAAACTATCAAAACAATATCATCACTTTCATCAACAAGCATATCATCATTTTCATATTCATCGAATATTTCATCACTACTTTGGTGTTCACGTAAAAAATTATACAATACACCACAAACACTAATATAGAGGTAGTTTTTGTGAAAAGTAAAAGTTTGGTGTAAAATTTCTAGTTTCAAAATATCCTAAATAATGAAATTTGACCCAAATACTAGAAAAAACTACTCCCTCTGTCCCATTTTATGTGGCACCATTTTCTCTTTGGTTAGTTCCAAAAAGAATGTCACATTTCCTTATATGGTAAATATTTAAAGGTACAATTACTCTTTTACCCTTGTTGGTCCCACTTAATCTTAAATATAGTACTCAATACATTTACGAGGAGAGAGAAAAGTGAGTCTACTTTTCAAAAGGGCTACTTGATAAATATTTCAAAGTATTCACTATTTCTTAAACTTTGTGCCCGGTCAAATGTTGTCACATAAAATGGGACGGATGGAGTAGTATATGGGAATTGGGATATTTACCAAAAATATTTGCCAAATAATGACAAATTGTATGAACAAACACTATTTGCCAAATTTTTACCCAAATATTATTTGAAAAATCTATGGCCAAACGGATCCTAAATATAAATTTTGTAAGAAGAGCTCATATATGGTGGAGGTGTTTCCTCATAAAAGGAGCAAGGCTATGTGGCTGAGACTTTGGAGATGATAACGCCAAATACTTTTTCTCTGTGATCAAGCATAAAAGCTTACAGCAGGCTATAATTCAAATACAGGATAAACATGGAATAGTGCAAACAGATCCAGTTATAATAGCTCAAGTAATGGTTTACTACAACCAAGTTATTATGCAGGAAGGCTACTGAGAGGATAAAAGCTTTCAAAAGTTTTCTCAACAATGGGGTTAAATTAAAAAGTTTCCAACAGTTGGGACTAGTGCAGGAATTTAAAGCAAAGGATGTGAAGTGGGCAGTATACAACATTGACAAGAATAAGAGTCCTGGACCATATTACAAGTATTGGGGTATTGTTGAAAATGACAATATACAAGTATGTTGCTAGAGAAATAAATTAGCAAAGGTAGTATGTTAATTATTCCAGGTCTTTCATTGCCTTAACGTTCCATATTACAAAGTGAATAATATGTACTTTGTGTTAGTTTACCAGAAATAACCATAGCTTTAACCACATGATATTAGTTGATCTTAATAGATACTTTACAACTATTCGAATTTGACATTTCATTAGCTTTAGCCTACTGATACAGGTCGAAGAAAAAGGCGTAAGGGAGTTAGTTGCATGAAGTTGTACATTATTTTGCTTTCCACTAATCTATATATTTTTTTTCTGTGGCAAATGCAGACTATGACAATATTTATGCCCTCCCCACCAGTAACAACCTTTTTTGAGTTTTATCCTTAAGATAAAAATGTTATTGCCATAGGAATGGACGACTCCTGCGTCCAGATATATAATGTTCGAGTTAACGAGGTTGAGTTATTTAGACGTTTTTTACCGTATAAAATGCACATTTGACTCTCTCGTCCTTCAGTAGTGTCTCGGGAAGAGTTGACTTTTTGACTATCTGAAAAAGGCCATGACTCCAATGAGAAAAAAATTATTCAATCTGTGAGCTCACCTACTGATACAGGTCGAAGAAAAAGGCATAAGGGAGTTGATGGTGCTACTGCAGGAGCTATATTCGAGATGGTTGTTGCATCAAGACTTGGTTCACCAGAGCGCTGGATGAATAGTATCAATGACTTTGAGTATTTTGTCCCAAGTAATCTATTCACATTTTTTTCATATTCTAGTTAAAAAGTATTGTACTATCAAAGATGTATATACGAGCGTATTATTGATGATTATGACTACTTCATACATACAAATGAAAGTGATATGTTCTACCCATGTTGGTACATAAGATATTTATTGTTAATGAATATTCTTAGTGATGTTTGACTATCAAGTTCAATTATATCATTCTCATAGTTATGCCTCATTGTTTCATAAATTTCTTTCCTCCAAGAAGAAAATTAACTGCTTGATATGCTGAAGTCTAAAATTTTCATTATACATGACTGGAAGTATGTGAAACAAATAACTCTAAAACTAATTTAGACATGGTCTAGAAAACCTTTGAGGTCTATATATTTGCTCAAAAGTTTGATCTTCTTATATATGAGCGAAATTTGATTTGAAAGGCTCACCCTACTTATTTCCGCATTATGTAGGTTATAGTAAAATATGTTGTTCTTGTAAACTACTTGACCAAGAGGATTATGATATCATGTTTGGAGTTGTATTGTCATATCTCTCTTCTAGTTCCACTGGACCTCTAAAACATTATATTACTGAGATAGATATGTATGTTTCGAGGAAATAGAAAAACGGTCAACTACATAGCTTTAAAGATTTTGGATGGATACGTACTATTATTTTGTATTGATATTCAAAATGCATAAATGGTCTTCTTTTGTGTAAATTTATGTTTTTTGGATTCTTTAAAAATATCAATGGAAATGTTAACAGGTACATTTTAGATTTGTCAAAAATAGTGTATTGTTGAAGAATCCGACTTGAGTGAGCTATCTGAATTGAAGAATCCATGCTACTAAGGTGTAACTTGAAGTACATATCAAGTATTTTACATATATATTGAGAATCATCTTGAATCTACCATGTTTGTTAAGATATACATAACCTAAATAATTTTAAGTTTATGTTTCTCCATGTTAACACTTCCATTCGTCCTTTCATTTTGTACCGCGATACTTCTTTACTATATAACCGTGAAAATATCTTAAAATTTATTACGATCGAAAATATAAATATTGGGCCCATGTTTAGCATGGGCTTTGTTCATCTAGTGTTAATGCAAATGATACTTGTAATTTTATTAACTATCTCTTACAAAATTATCACATGCAGTTTTAAAAATTACCATTCAACATAATATATTTTAAATAAATTAACTCTTTTCTTGGGATCTTTTCGTAACTTGAACTTGCAACCTTACTATTGGAGGTAGAAGTTACTTACCCCTTGAGCAACTTTCAGGTACCCAATTCAATATTTTATATTTGTATAGTGTTAATACAAGTATTCAAACGTAAAGTTAATATTTTGATGGTAATTAGCGCAACTTAAGCAAATTAGAAGTTTTTTTTAAATGTTATAAAATAAAATAAACAGATTATTACAAATGGTGACTCTTATATGATTTTCTTTCCTGTGTAGTTAAGAATAATATTCTATTTTCAAGAAGTAGTTCAATAGAAAATTTCTAAAATAATAATATTTTAGATTTTAGTGGGACTCCTTAGCAATAGTTAAATTATTTATTAAAAATGTCATTATTTTAGTTTCTTAAGGAATTAATTATGTATTTTTTTATTTTGATTATTTTAAAAAAATACAAATAATTAATAACAGAGAGAATCATGGAACAAAAAAATTCAGAAAAGGTAAAAGAGATGTTAAATACAAATTAGTTACATTTTGAAAAGAGCATAAATATATAGCCATCTTTTTGTCGAGCGTTTTTTCTTGCTTTCTTCTTAAGAACATCAAAAAAAATTACAATATTTAGTTTGTCTTTCGAACCATTCATCTGATAACTTTCAAAGCTTCTCAAGTTGAATATAACATATTTTTTGAACGGAATTTTTCTAAATTGACAACAACAAATTTATCGCATTCAGTGAACAATCGAAAAAAAGTGAGGTATTTTTTCAACTTTTTCATTTATTTGGATGAGAAATTTGTGTATGTCAAGTACAAGAGTGTTGTTTTTTTTCTGATGAATCAGTGAAACCTTTATATGTATTCGGATTTATAGTTTTTCCGGATATTTTATATTCAAATTATGATGTATAACGAAGTTTAGTACCTGTTTTTTCTGTTTGAATGCATACAATGATTTGTATCCCATTAAGTTTATGTAACTAATCGACCATGAACTATATGTTTGTAATGACTCGGTATGTTATTTTTGAAAATTTTAAACTATTCGTTTAACTTGAGTTAATTAATTCATGGGTAATTGTAGATAATTGAATTAATCGATAGTTAGTGGGTTATCATTTGTTTAAGACGCTATACCATTAGGGACATGTACTAAAAATAAGTTAGTGGATTTTGTCAGTTTTAATAAACAATTAATTTAGAAAAAAAAGAGTCAGAAAACATAGAAGAAAATGGAGAATAACAGAAGCGACATCGAACGAAAGACTACGAAATCGCTTCAAATAACCTTTTGGTGAAACTTCAATTCTTTCTGTTTAATATTATCTTAGGTAGGAAGAATAATGACTTTCCCCTTAAAATTTTAGGTATGATAGGTGCAGAGTATTGTTTTGTGTACCCTAAATTCTTTACCATTGATGACTATCAGTAAAATAATGATTTGGCAATGAGTGACCTTCATAGGATTAATCATTAACAAATCAGGAAATGATTTTTAGAGGAAATAAAGTACTCCCTCTGTCCCTATTTAGTTGTCCACTTTAGAAGTGACACACATATTAAGGCACCAATTATTATCATAGGTTAGTTACAATTTAACCCTTAACTTAAAAGATTATGCAACTCCCATAGTATAATAAATGTATTTTTTAGTTCCAAAAAGCATGCATTACAACTTAGTAGTAGTAGAAATTTTCTAGAATTAAATAAGGGGCATTTCAGGAAAAAAATTATTGTCTTTTCTTGATTGTTAAAATAAACAAGTAAATAGGGACAGATATAAAAGGAAATATGGACAAGTAAATAGGGACAGAGGGCGTATTATTTTGTGGGTATTGTATTGTGAATCAATGAATTGGCAAACTGTTCAACGTGATGGATTTTTTTAGGAAAATTGTCATTCAAACATTGGCTAATCACATTGCGAATTATTGATGTATGGTAATAAATGACAATAAGAGGAAGGTTACTAATAATTACGTTTTGTAAGATACACATTTGGATCATGTTATCATTGCCACTGGTTTTTGTAGCCAGTGGCTTCGATTCAATAATTTTTGTAACCCGTATTTGTTTAGAGGTTTGCTTGTGCTCGTTATGAACGGTGATTACCGCGTTACGCTGAAGCTTATAATTTGCAAATTATATGGTTGATAAATCAGATAACAAAAACTTATAATAAAAAACAAATTATTATTTTATCAAAACTAATATTAAGAAAACATTGAAACATTAGATAAAATGAATCTCCCAATAAAAAAGATTCTTAAACGACTACATTGTGGATGTTATTATATTAGAAAAAAAAATCTATATTTATAGAGTCCGAAAACCTCTTCTTACTAGAAAAGGACTAGCTACGCCAAAACCTTTTTCTTAAAGGAAAGAATAAACAAATATGAAACAATATTATTGTAACACCCCGTAGCCAAAACAGACCAAAAATTAGTGTTTCAGAAAAATCTGCAGGTGCTACTCACAGTGGCATCGATGGACCGTAGCCTGAACCACGGTCCATCCTGCACAACCGTCGATGGGATCAGAAACTCCCACAAATTTCAGCCTATAAAAATTGGTGAAGTCTTGAGCGATGGACGGACTTACGGTCCGTAGGTCAAAAGACGATCCGTAGTCCGTGACGGTCGATCAAGACTCCCTTCAACCACTCTCTGACAAGAGCTTTGGATGACCAGCATGGTTCGTAGGTGGAAAATTTGCAGCCAGTTAAGGGGAAATGCAATTGTCTCAACTTAAAATGATCATAACTCTTAGCAAAAAATGAATTAGGTCTCCCATGACTTACCCACAGATAGATAATTGAATTATCTTTCCATATCCACCGACCTTGTTAAAATCAGACCTCCGAGTAAAAAGTTATGCCTATTTTAGTAATGGTCTGGCGAACAGTCCCTCATGACGGAACCAACGACGGGGCGTCGGGCGCACGAAGGAATGGTAGTCCTGGACGTCGTGGCCCGACACCAACCTTCCCAGGGTCTTTTTGACCTTTCCCACTCTGTTTAAACCCTAATACGTCGTTTTGACGCTAAATCATCATATTTTAGTCAGTTTAAGCCTAGAAACATAATTAAAACATATCCAAGTCAAATCGTTAAATCAAAACTTAGAAAATTAGAAGCAAGAGAGGAAAAACAAGTTCAAGAACCCTAGTTCAAGAACGCCACAAGCTCCAGCACTTCTAGCCTCGAAAGTTAAGTATTTTTCCGTGGAAAACATCACCAGGTATGTGGGATTTCACTAGTGGGTTCCTTTCACCCATTGGGTCCTTAGTTTCAGTCAGTTCTTGATTCTCTTATCATGATTAAACCTAGGGTTTCTAGAACTTTGATATAACTTCATGAATTTATTAAATATATGTTCCCAATCAGATTATCATGTTATTGCTCAGATTATCACATAAATTTTGGAACCCTAATTTTGTACTTTTTTAGTTCTTGAATCACATGCTAGGTCATATATTTCAGACATTTCAGATACACATGCCTCAGTTATAAATGCCTCATTCTAAGTTTGCATGTTCAGTTTCGAGTTATCCAGTATTTACAGAAATTAAGATATAATTAGTTAATTTACAGAATTCATTGGGAGTAGCATAATACCGAGTTGGACTAGGGTTTAGCGTACCCAATAGTCCCAGAACTACTAGCCAAGTAGGTTGTAAGTCCCCTCTGTGGGCAATCAGTTTAGTGATCACGCCATCATGCCTTTATACCTTTGGCACGGTATATTGGGTCCTCTCGATGGGGCGTATACATCAGACTCCACATTTAGCTCATGTGGTTTTATTATCGGTTATTAGTAGCTCCCACAGTTCAGTCAGACTCTCTGCATTGACCATTTATCAGTATATTCAGTATTCAGTTTCAGCATGTTATAAAATGGTCATTGCAGCCAATTAGCTCAGAAATCAGCACATCACGTTCAGATTATTATACTTGTTTTTATGCTTATTCAGTTATGTTTTATTCCAGCTTTACTCTATCCTACATGCTCAGTACCTTTCAAGTACTGATGCATACGTGCGCTACATCTTCTCGTGATGTAGGTTCAGGTTCTCAGCATCCAGATCACGCATAAATGGATTTCCCGATCTCTAGTTCAGCAGATTCAGTGGTGAGTCCTCATTCTCTGAGGACAAAAGGCATGAGTTTCATTTCAGTCTTTAGTCATATAGTTTCAGTTTTTGCTAGATTTTGCTGGGGCTTGTCCCATTATTTTTAGTGTAGTTTAGAGGCTATTTTCAAACATAGTTAGATTCATCTTAGTATTGAGTTAATATTTCTTTTGTATTAAACTCATTGTTTTCAAATATCTCAGTTATAGAATATGGGTTTTCCATATTTTTTCATATTAAGTATGATTTAGCTTCCACAATAGTTTATTATCATTAGTATGCTCATGATCATGCCAACAGGGTTAGCTTGGGATCACTTGTGGTCCTAGGTTCTGTGTCCGCGTCTCAGGCATAGCTCGGGGCGTGACAATTATATTTTCCTTTCAAAAAAAGTAAAAATATTTATGGTAATGTTTTGTCTTTTTATTAAGGAAAAAAAATCTTAAATTATGGTAAGAAAATTAGGGCAAAACCTTAATAGCTTGTTGGTACCGTGTAGTTTGATACTCACCCCTTGCTTCTCTAAATTTTTGTAGGTTATGAGGCCAAATCTTTGTGATACCTTCTATTCTCTTCATTTTCGAGGCTTTTTGTAAAGATTTATGAGGTAGTTGTTTGTCATCTCAGCGGACCTTCTTACTCTTGTTTATGATTTTGTTTTTACTTGAAAGACAACATCATTCTAGACTTGTGTATTCTATTTCATTTTAAAATTTACCTTAGATGCTTGTCCACGTGACAACCAAGTTTTGGGGATTTGATTAAGTTGACTTGTTATTCGTATTAGTATTTGTTATTGGACTTTTGTTTTATTTCCGCACTTTTATCGAAATGATTGGGTTTAAGTTGACTTTTCCTGGTGGGATAAGACAAGTGTCATCACATCCATTTTTGGGTTGTCAAAATATTGAATACAAAAATATATGAATACAAAAATGAAATGAAAATACAAAGTTATAAACACAAAGTGAGTTTGAATATAAAGTTGTGAATACTAAAGAAATGCTTTCTTCATTTGAAATACAAAGTTACTTTGAAAGGTAAAATACAAACTAAAAGATCATGAATTATATATTGGATACAACAATATATGAATATAAAAATGACATGAAAATACAAAGTTATAAATACAAAGTGAGATTGAATATAGTTGTGAATACAAAAGAAACTCTCTTCATTTGAATTAAAAAGTGAATTTGAAAGGTAAAGTAGACACATAAATAACAAAAGGTTGTTGGTTTACAATTAGGTTGAATACAAAATATAAGAGAAATGCAAACTTGTTCACATATAAATTGAGATTGAAATACAGATTGAATGCTCAATAAAATACAAAATTGTGTAAGAAGGAAATACAAACATTTTGGTATACTAATTGAGATTGAAATACAATGTAAAAATAAAAAATGTTAACTTTTTTATATATGGATGGAAGGAATACACAAATAAACTATTCATTCAGACATTGTAGATAGACATATGTTTTCCCAAAATTTAAAGCCCTAAAAAATGTAACGACCTGTTTAGTCGTTTTGAGCAGCAGATTTTATTTCTGGAAAAACTGTGTGAGTCGATGGAACCCACGACGGACCGTCATGGGCACGACGGGTCGTCGAGGGTGTATCGTTCCAAAAGACTTAGACTTCTGAAATTTGGGTACTGGAATCGACTCTCTGAACTTGGCGACGGACCTGCAGGACGAACCGTCGTGGGCACGACGGGCCGGCGCAGGTGTCTCGTTCCAGAACACTTAGACTCCTGAAATTGGGGTACTGGAATCGACTCTCTGAACTTCGTAACGGAATGGCAGGACGGACCGTCACAGACTCTA
>NC_028639.1:62285161-62287713 GCF_001406875.1 Solanum pennellii
GTCACGAACCGACACGTAGAATTAGGAGGCGGGTGTCACGAACCGACACGTAGAATTAGGGGGACCGGGTGTCACGAACCGACACGTGGAATTAGGGGATCGGGTGTCACGAACCGACACGTAGAATTAGGGGATCGGGGGTCACGAACCGACACGTAGAATTAGGGGATCGGGGGTCACGAACCGACACGTAGAATTAGGGGATCGGGGGTCACGAACCGACACGTAGAATTAGGGGATCGGGGGTCACGAACCGACACGTAGAATTAGGGGATCGGGGGTCACGAACCGACACGTAGAATTAGGGGATCGGGGGTCACGAACCGACACGTAGAATTAGGGGATCGGGGGTCACGAACCGACACGTAGAATTAGGGGATCGGGGGTCACGAACCGACACGTAGAATTAGGGGATCGGGGGTCACGAACCGACACGTAGAATTAGGGGATCGGGGGTCACGAACCGACACGTAGAATTAGGGGATCGGGGGTCACGAACCGACACGTAGAATTAGGGGATCGGGGGTCACGAACCGACACGTAGAATTAGGGGATCGGGGGTCACGAACCGACACGTAGAATTAGGGGATCGGGGGTCACGAACCGACACGTAGAATTAGGGGATCGGGGGTCACGAACCGACACGTAGAATTAGGGGATCGGGGGTCACGAACCGACACGTAGAATTAGGGGATCGGGGGTCACGAACCGACACGTAGAATTAGGGGATCGGGGGTCACGAACCGACACGTAGAATTAGGGGATCGGGGGTCACGAACCGACACGTAGAATTAGGGGATCGGGGGTCACGAACCGACACGTAGAATTAGGGGATCGGGGGTCACGAACCGACACGTAGAATTAGGGGATCGGGGGTCACGAACCGACACGTAGAATTAGGGGATCGGGGGTCACGAACCGACACGTAGAATTAGGGGATCGGGGGTCACGAACCGACACGTAGAATTAGGGGATCGGGGGTCACGAACCGACACGTAGAATTAGGGGATCGGGGGTCACGAACCGACACGTAGAATTAGGGGATCGGGGGTCACGAACCGACACGTAGAATTAGGGGATCGGGGGTCACGAACCGACACGTAGAATTAGGGGATCGGGGGTCACGAACCGACACGTAGAATTAGGGGATCGGGGGTCACGAACCGACACGTAGAATTAGGGGATCGGGGGTCACGAACCGACACGTAGAATTAGGGGATCGGGGGTCACGAACCGACACGTAGAATTAGGGGATCGGGGGTCACGAACCGACACGTAGAATTAGGGGATCGGGGGTCACGAACCGACACGTAGAATTAGGGGATCGGGGGTCACGAACCGACACGTAGAATTAGGGGATCGGGGGTCACGAACCGACACGTAGAATTAGGGGATCGGGGGTCACGAACCGACACGTAGAATTAGGGGATCGGGGGTCACGAACCGACACGTAGAATTAGGGGATCGGGGGTCACGAACCGACACGTAGAATTAGGGGATCGGGGGTCACGAACCGACACGTAGAATTAGGGGATCGGGGGTCACGAACCGACACGTAGAATTAGGGGATCGGGGGTCACGAACCGACACGTAGAATTAGGGGATCGGGGGTCACGAACCGACACGTAGAATTAGGGGATCGGGGGTCACGAACCGACACGTAGAATTAGGGGATCGGGGGTCACGAACCGACACGTAGAATTAGGGGATCGGGGGTCACGAACCGACACGTAGAATTAGGGGATCGGGGGTCACGAACCGACACGTAGAATTAGGGGATCGGGGGTCACGAACCGACACGTAGAATTAGGGGATCGGGGGTCACGAACCGACACGTAGAATTAGGGGATCGGGGGTCACGAACCGACACGTAGAATTAGGGGATCGGGGGTCACGAACCGACACGTAGAATTAGGGGATCGGGGGTCACGAACCGACACGTAGAATTAGGGGATCGGGGGTCACGAACCGACACGTAGAATTAGGGGATCGGGGGTCACGAACCGACACGTAGAATTAGGGGATCGGGGGTCACGAACCGACACGTAGAATTAGGGGATCGGGGGTCACGAACCGACACGTAGAATTAGGGGATCGGGGGTCACGAACCGACACGTAGAATTAGGGGATCGGGGGTCACGAACCGACACGTAGAATTAGGGGATCGGGGGTCACGAACCGACACGTAGAATTAGGGGATCGGGGGTCACGAACCGACACGTAGAATTAGGGGATCGGGGGTCACGAACCGACACGTAGAATTAGGGGATCGGGGGTCACGAACCGACACGTAGAATTAGGGGATCGGAGTGTCACGTACCGACACATAGTAGTAGGGGAGCGGAGTGTCACGTACCGACACAAGAGGAATAAAGATAAAGAATCTTGAAAGATGTTAATATACTCAATCTAATAAACCTAATTCCCAAAAGAGTATGGTATTGAGGCATGAGTCCTCATGTGTGAACTTGGCGGTGTTTACTAATGATTACAGAACTTGTTGTTGCTACACGTTGAGTATTGTAGTTGATTTATGATATTATCTGATATAT
>NC_028639.1:62287892-62288160 GCF_001406875.1 Solanum pennellii
CCTTGAAGTTCCGGCATGGACTAGCTTTTGTTTATTTTAGCTTCTTAGAATACTCTTAGTTTAGTAATTTGATCATAGATGTTCTTGTGGTGATGACTTCCAGATTTTGGGGAATAATAGATGTTGAATTTTAGAAGTTATTGAATTGTCCTTTTATTAATGATTTTAAGTCTTCCACAATACTTTCTGTTGTATTAAATTGAAATGTTAAGGTTTAGATTGATGGTTCGCTCACATAGGAGGGTAAGTGTGGGTGCCAGTCGCGGCC
>NC_028639.1:62290984-62293267 GCF_001406875.1 Solanum pennellii
TTTTATTAATGAGTTTAAGTCTTCCGCATTACTTTCTGTTGATATTAAATTGAAATGTTAAGGTTTAGATTGATGGTTCGCTCACATAGGAGGGTAAGTGTGGGTGCCAGTCGCGGCCCGGTTTTGGGTCGTGACAAAAAAATATAAATGTATTAAAAAACAAACAAAATAATTATATGAATGAATTTGTAGATTCTAACAAATCTGAAATATTAAAATGAAATCAGAAAAAAATTAATTTTTTTTGTTTAATCGACAAAAAATCTGAAATACATAAATATCATATGAATATGTAAACAAACTAGCTTGAGAATAAAAAAAATTTACGAATAAAGTACTTACAACAATAACAAAAAGTGTGAATTTAATTTAAAAATGTACTTCTCATGGAAATTCTCAAATAGTAATAGCAAAGACTCTGCTCAAGGTTGTAAGATATGAGAATATAATTTGTGGATATAAAGCAATATGATTCTTTCGAAATAAAGACTCAAACTGCTAAAAGATCAACAAATATGGCTTAATTTCTGATAATTTTTTCACATATTGGGTTATGCGGCTATTAGATCAAACTCACCCTAAATTCTTAAGTGAATCATCAGGTAATAGTCAGCGGACCTTACTTCAATGGACTGTTTTCGATAAAACTCAACTCCAAGAACAAAATATACATAAATAAGCAAACACAACTCAACAAATAACCTTAGAAAAATCAGAAAAAATGGAAGAGATAGATACCAGCAAAGCTGGCGATAGAAGAAGGTAAGGGGCGATGTATTGCTTTTATAGATCTGGATGGCGTCGTAAATTTGGACTTTTTTCAAAGGGAAATTTTTCAAAACAACGAGAAAATTTCTTCAATTAAAATATATATTTTGATGATCAATTTGTGAGCACCTTCAAGAAAGAATTTGAAAACGTGAAAAAGTGATCGAACCGTGATCGGTGGGTGGGGGGGGATAGAAACGTGAAAGGTGAAAAAGAAAGGTTAATGGGTATCATAATCGATTAGTCCAAAATTTGGTCTACTATAGAATTGTTTACATAAATAAAATTAATTTTAAATAATGAAATCTGAATACATATTATTTCTAAAATTTTGTCATTTTAAATAAAAAATTTAAAAGTGTTGTTATTTTGACTAAATATGTTAGATATTATGATTTAATTGCTAATTTTCCCTAAATTACAATAAATATAATTTAAAATTGTAATATTGGGCCCGCATACGAGCCTTTCATTATCTAGTATTTAAAAAGGTTTGAAGCAATAAATATTTTTTCCTTCCCTAAAAAACATCTCACGTTATCATATCATATATTATTATAAGTGGGAAGCTCCAACCTTAAAAGTTGAATTATCAGTTTGCCCGTCCACTTAATAAATAAATTGATTTATCTTTAAAATACTAATATTTAATTACATAATGATAGAATATGAAGTCCAACAACTACACTTTATTTTTTTAGTTATGACATTATAATTATAATTAATTAGGTTGAATTAAATTAGGGTAGAAAACAATAATGTATGAAACTCTTCGAATTTTGTGATTCTTTTAATTTTGAAATTAACATAAATTTAACTATCATGAAACAATAATGTATGAAACTCTTCAAATTTTTTGATTCTTTGAATTTTGAAACTAAAATAAATTTATCTATCCTGAGTCAATGTGCACCATTAAAACATTTTTGTAGGTGAAAAGACAATCAAATATTACTATGAATACCAGTTAATTGCCTCCTAGGTCATCACATTCTTTTCTTTTCTATCATCTACTATTCTATTTTCTTCTTCTTACACTTATGATATGAATTCAAGTCGTTAAGAAGCTAACTAAGGAGAAGAACAAATAGCTTCATTCTGAAAATAAAAGAGAAGTTTTCTTAGATATAGTTTAACTGTTAAACTTAACAGTAAAAGATATGACTTACATATTTCTTTATATCTTTTTTGTGTTAGATTATGATTTAATGTTTTTCTTTTTCATTTGGAGTTACAGTATGGTTGTCCAGAATCGATTGGTGTGCAACCCATATTTTTATGTATTTATGTATTATTTTGCAGTGTTATAAAAATAAAAGTTCTTTATTTCGTGTTATTATAATTTTAAGTGTTATTTAATTGACGAAATTTCTATTAATACATGATGAGTTTGATAATACTTGAATAGTTTATGCAAAATATGTTTTTGTTTAAATTGAAGTAATTTAAATAAATATATAATAGTGATGTTAGGGGAAATATAATGATTATATATATATATATATATATATATAT
>NC_028639.1:62293470-62351977 GCF_001406875.1 Solanum pennellii
TATATATATATATATATATAGATATAGATATACACACACACATATATATATATAGATATATATATACACATATATATACATACATATATATGTATATATATATATATTCGTGATATTCACGTGCAAAGCACGTGTCAAGAACTAGTTACATCTATAAATACTAACCTAAAGACTTTTATCCCCCAAATTATAGTCCTTCACCCACATAGAAAACATAGAAAAGATCTCTGCTCTATCCATCAGTTCACGTTCTTCATACACATAGAAAACATCGAAAAAGCATGTCTTCATCCCTCAAATTCATTGATGCTCTAGATAGATTCATACGAAATTAATATCGTCTCTCTTCAATTTCAATTAGATTCTTATAGTTTATTTTCAGTTCAGATGTTACATCCTTCTTGCTTGTCATTAAATTCATCTACAGAAAACAAACTTTTGAGTGATCAAATCAAGAAATTGAGCACGTTACTTATTGTCTGGTACATCCACATTTTCTTCTTCTTTTTTCAGGTGTATTTTGAGACAATTTTTTGTTTTGTTGACTTATTTAAGATTTCTGTGTTTTGCATAATTTTTCCCTTGTCAAAAAATTGTTTAGGTTCTTCTCTATTTTGTAATAAAATAATAGATTAGAGTCTGTAATTCCCATATAATTCTAACTAAATGTGCAATCTAAAATCTATTGTCATCTATTGAATTTTAGATTAGCAAAAAATTGATACTTGTTGGTCAATGAACAAATTACAACGAATTAAAATTATAGAATTGCTAGATTTCTTTAAAATATAATACAACTGTATGCTTCTTTCTTCTTTTTTTAGGACTATTTTTTATGCATAAAATTTCAACCGTGGTATTAGGTCAGTGTCTAAGAAAAAATATGCCCAAGGCCAATTGAAAATGATGAATCATGTTCTACCAAAAAAAACTATATGATAAATCACATTATTGTAAGACTTTCTTTGCCTGTACTAGATGCTAATTCAAATTTATACAAAAGAAATAATTAATTTGACTTTTGTTCATGCCAAATTGAATCAAATGAAACATAATCTTCTCTATATTTTATGACACAACCAACACTCACATATTTCTCCTAATTGATTTCTTGTTCTTCTATGTTTTCGTATATAAAAATATGCTTGATCTTTAAAAAAATATGTTTTTGAATTTTTATTGTACTTATGAATAATAGAGAGAAAGTAACACTGGCAGAAGATATGTTCAATGAAGGAAAGTTGTGCGATATAATAGTGTTTAAGAGAGGAGAAAATTACTTGGAGGTTATATGTTGATGTACCAATCTCCTTTTGACAATTTTAGTGCTTAACATAGGATTATCACTTCTGGTGAACTCTAAATTTCCTATGAATCTCTACCCAACATATCCAACCTTACCCTTATGTCGTTTAGATATCTAGGCTCAGTAAGCATATCACAGATAGATAAATCATGCTTTTCTTTAGGAAAGTACAAAAACAAAATTCCATTGTAAGCACAAGATTTAATCAACAACATGCATTTAACACAAACACATATATGAAGGCACAAAGAAGAAAATAACTTAAATTGACGAATATACTCCATGTTTGTTAAGCACCTTTAGGGTAGTTAGGTTAACATTCACAGAAGATTTTTTGAGTTTCCCGAAAGTAAAAATCCTAAATGTAGTACCAAATTTGCCTTAAGGGATTGGTGCAGTTACATATAACTTGCAAGTAATCATATCCTCATTCAATGCACATAACTCTTCCTCGCTGAACATATCAAATGTTGACATTAATTTGCAAACACAATAAAGCCCCAAAAATAATGTTAAATAAAGATAAAATCTTTTTCATATAAGGAAACAATAAAAAGAAGAAAAAGGGATTGAATAAGACTAAATGGGGAGTGCTAGTTGTATCATTAACAGAGAGATGGTTGTATTTTTTCGTTTCAATTTACTATGTGACCGATTTCATAGTTGTACAAGAGTAAAAATTATTTATTTTTGTGCATGTTTTAAGAATAACTTCAAATATTTTAACGTAAATTTATAGATTTAGAAATTACCAAATATTACTATAAATTTTAAAATTCAAAATATTTTAAAAGAAGTATGATCAAAGAAATAATCATTTATGTATCAAACTTCATAACAATTTTGAAACATTGCTTGTTTTTACTACTTTACCCCTTTTTATTATTCCTTTATGGTATTTGTGGTAAGGGGATGCGTGGTTTGGTTTCTAAGGTGTTCAGTTGAGAATTATGTAAGCTTTTTCCTTTTGAAAGTTTAAATGATTGACTTTGATCAACATCCGTAAAAGTTGAGCTTCTTTTGTACCATAATTTTGTCTGTGTCACAACTCTAAAACGTGATTTTTATGTATGTAGGACCTTCAATTTGAGACCTGAGGGGTTTTGGTGTATTTTGAGTAGTTGATTGGAAATTTGGAAAGTTAGAAGTTAGATGAATTGATTTTGATCTGTTTGCAAAGGACTGCCGCTGCAGTTGGGACCTGCGAGGTAGAATTTGAATTTCAGTTGTTTGATCTGTTTTATTACTACTTTAGTGAGAGGTATATCCTAAAAAAACATTTCCAGGTCATATTTTGAGAGGAAAGAGCTCAAATGAGGTGGAAGGAAAGACTTTCCATGGAAAACAACTCCATATCTCCCCTCAGATTCATCTTGAAAAATATAGTTCGCGACAAAAGCGAGACTGCATGAGCACTAGGGAAGAAACATGGCATTGAGGTATGCTTGATTTATCTTTATGGATGTATATAGTTGGTTAGTTCCATATATTTACATTATAGATTTGATAGAGACAACTGATTAAGCATATGGGCACGGTGTTCTGGTGGCTTACATTTAGAATTATTTATTTCTCATAGAATGAATATGTGTGCAATGCATGTGATGATAAATATAAATAAATTTCAGAATAACTATAAATGATATTTGATATGGAATTACAATTGGTGTCGGTAATGTGCACTTGTAATATATTATGTTCTTATCGTTTTGTTTTGAGATATATCTGAATAGTACTAAACATATTAGGATATGTTGAATTGATGAGAGTGTCACGCTTGGAGCCTACACCCTGGACGTTGACGACAGCCAATGGCCATTGCTGGTCTTGAGCGAACCCTTGGCCTGTGTTACTTAACTCAGCGGAAGATTAACTTAACTCAATCATGAAATAAGAACAATCTTATAACAAGTACTTAAAACATAATTGTCAGGCCAAAATGACACTTAAAATTCTCATAGAAAAGCATCTGCAATTTAAAGAAGAGACTCAACTGACCATCTGAATGTTTATAAAGACTCTAAACATACTATGACGAATGTTGGTATAGACCCCAGAACATTCTGAAAATTAAAGATTAGAAATCATAAAAAGTATCCTCCGGAATGTAATGAGGCTCACCACTAACTCTGACATGCTCAAACTAGATCAACGATGCGGTGGAAGCTGATCCTGGTTACCTGTGTCTGCATCATAAGACGATGCAAGCCAACTGACATCAGTATATTTAATGTACGAGTATGCTAGTTGGAATGCTAAACAACGACTTAAGCTTGATGGGAATAATATGAACTTACCTTGCCTCTGCTCAACTCAATAAATACTCTACTCAGTGTGTGTGTGTGTGTGTGTGTATATGTGTATATATATATATATATATATATAAATAGAAATTTAAAACAGATGTTACATACATGATGTTTGCAAAACAGTAAGGCAACTTTGTTCATAAACGAAAATGCAATAAGCAAGCTCAACTTTACTTATATATGAAAGTGATATAGTTCTGTGGGAGTTTCTCTGACCGACAACCACCATTTTGAGCCTAAGTGGTGATACAACGTCTCGCCCAAGCTGCAAGAAATGTCCTATATTTTTTCGTTGCATAGAACATCCTCAACCTAGTGGATCCACTGGCTAAAGTTACGTGATCATCTAAAAATTATGATCCGTTAATACCCATGATGGCTACATGGTTTACATGGATGCTTGAGTTAATATGAACTATCATCCCCACGTCGGTGCTCAATACTATTCCCAAAATATACTTTAGCTCATGCTTTTAAAATAACCTCTTTGCTCTGGGTTGAGATAATTCGCTGAACGCTTTTTAGGTTTAAAAAGATCTCTTGGAACTATGTTCCCTTTTCTGGTTCAAATTCTTTTGGGAAAATATTAGTTTCCTCTCAACTTAAATTTAAAATCATTTATAAACTTCCTACCAAATACTTAGTTCAGTTATACATTCTGAGAAATTAACTCGACTCTTGACTCTTTGCTTAACTTGAAAACTTTTGATCTTAATCAGCTCTTTTGGGAATTCTTAGTTCCCTTATACTTCCTTGAAGGAAAGACATCAACCTTTACTCTTTATTTAATTCAAAACTTGAGACTTTAAACGAAGTTAATACATTTAGACAAGACTCTTGGAAGCTTTAAGAAACTTTACTTTAACTTACTTCATAGTTTTAGACTTAACTTCTTAACTTTCTTAACTGTGATCTTAACTTTCCTTGAATGGATTCAAGGTTCAATTTGAGTTCTTTGATGATTTCCAGGTATTTAGAAATCATTTGAAGTAATTAGAATAAAATAAAGATATTAATGTACTTTGGAAGGACTTAAAAGGGCTAAATTACAAAATCTGGAAGAAAAACATCGGGTTGGGCGTACAGGTGGCGCCCCCGGTAGCCTTAGTTGGCTGAGGCCTGATTCTGGCACACTAATGGCGGGCCGCGCCAGGCCTTGGTTGACTGCGGCAAATTTCTGGCGCGCCGCGCCTGCCCCTTCCAAAGTTCATCTGACGAATTTTTCAACTCGTTTTTCATCTTATAACTCTTCAAACCTTCCTATTTCTTTCACCAATCGACTGGGACTATTGGTACAATCAATACTATTAAATTCAACTCAAAATAACTAGGAGAAATAAGAATCTGACCAACAATAGCAGTCAACAATCAAATTAACAAGAAACTAAAACTTTCCTCCAAGAACATAGCTTCTAACATGAAACCAATTCATAAATTCGGTGAATTATAACAAACGTGTGTGTGTGTGAATTAGTCCAACACGAGAGATCCCACATACCGGAATAGGGATCAACCCCGAGGAATTCCACAAGAATCTCCTGGTATTCTTGGAAAAATCTTGCTCTTTCTCCCCTCGTCTTATTCTCTTGTCTTTTGTCCTAAACAATGAGCGTAAAAATCCTTTTTCTAATTTGAACTAAAACTTGGTTTTACTCCAATTAGACCCTTAAAACGAATTATGAATTAGTAGATTGAAAAGACAATTTTACCCTTACTATAATTTGGATTGGACTTTCCTCAGTCCAACAACTCAACTTCCTAAAGGCATATCTCCCTCATACGATATCGAAAATGACCAAACTCGGCGCTGTTGGAAAGATTTTCCAAGGGATTTTCATCCATTTAAAGAACTGTCCCTAAATCTTCGTGATCTCGAAGTTATGACAATTTAAAAATGATCAAAACTCACTTTTAAAAATTAGGAAATTTTCCAGATCTTTTCTACTCTTTCCAAAAATAAGTATTCTTGGTTTCTTCGTTTAATCCTAGCTATCTCGGATTACGGGTTGTTACAGAGAGAACATTAACTATTATGATAATAAGTGGATCGATTCTTATGTGAGTTTAAGGATGAACAATTATGTGTATGAAATTAAATAACACATCAATACGATTATGGATCGGATACCAGGTTAGTACGTAACATAAACATGTAGGGTCTTCTGCAGGTCATGACTAGATGGGTAAGATTAAAAATCGTTTAGTACGTGTTTAAAGATGTAAGAACACGATCAAATCACCAACATAAATTTAACACAAACATATAAATGAAGGCACAAAAAATTGAATAACTTATATTGATGAATATATTCTATTTAAGTTAAAAACCATCACTTAACACCCCTAAAGCTAGCATCAAATTTTCCTAAATAGGATTGGTGTAGCCCCATATAATCTTAAAGTAAGCATCTCCTCTATTAACCATACTTGTATTACATAATTCTTCTTCGTTAAATATATCAACTATTGTCTTTACTTTTCATGTTATTCGCAAGCACACCAAAGACCCATAAACTTTTTGAATATTTTTTGTGCTTGCAATAGAGAGAGTAATTGTGGCTGAATTATGTTTAGTGAAGAAGAGTTGCCTGATCTAAGTGTGTTTAAGAGATGATATGATTGCTTGGAGGTTAAATATACCAATCTCGTTTTGGCAATCTCAATGCTAAACTTAGGGTTTTACTTCTGGTGAACTCAAAAATTCTGTGAATGTTTACCCCACACATTCAACATTACATTTACCTTGTTTAGGGATAAAACTATCCTATATATCCTATGGTTTAGTAAGCATGTCAAAAATAGATAAAATCATATTTTCTTTTGAGAATTACAAAACTGAAATTCCATTATAAGCACACAATCGAATCAACAACGTAAATTTAACACAAACATATAAATGAAAGGCAAAAAAAATGAAATAAGTTAAGTATACTATATTTATGTTTAATACCTTCACAATAATCAAGTAATCATTCAAATATGATTTTGAGTTCACAAAAAGTAAAAATCCTACATTGAGCATCAAATTTTCCGAAAGAGTATTGGTGTAGCGCCATATAATATGCACATAATCATCTCCTCTATTCAACATACTTGTATCGTAGATCTTTTTCATTAAACATATCAAATGTTGACTTTACTTTTTCTGTTATTCGCAAACACAACAAAGCCCTACATACTGTTTTGATTATTTTTTGTGCTTGCAAGTAACAGAGAAAAAGTAATAGTGATTGAAACTATGTTTTGATGAAGAAGAGTTTCCTGATATAAGTGTGTTTAAGAGATGATAGGATTGCTTGGAGGTTATATGTACCAATCTCATTTCGGAATCTCAATGCTAAACTTGGGGTTTTTACTTCTGGTGAACTCAAAGTTTCTGTGAATGTTTACCAACACATTCAACATTACATTTACCTTGTTTAGGGAGAAAACTATCCTATATATCCTATGGTTGTGTAAGCATTTCAAAAATAGATAAAATCATATTTTCTTTTGAAAAATACAAAAGTGAAATTCTATTATAAGCACACAAACGAATTAACAACATAAATTTAACACAAACACATAAATGAAGGCACAAAAATGAAATAATTTCAATTGACGAATATACTCTATTATGTTTAAAACCTTCACGATAATCAGGTAAACGTTCACATATGATTTTGAGTCCACCAAAAGTAAAAACCCTACGTTGAGCATCAAAATTGCCTAAAGAGGATTGGTGTAGCACCATATAACCTGCATGTAATCATCTCTTCTATTCAACATACTTGTATAGCGTATCTCTTCTTCGTTAAACATATCAATCATTGACATTACTTTTCCTGTTATTCGCAAACACAATGAAGCCCTAAATATTTTTTTGAATATTTTTGTGCTTGCAAATAACAGAGAGAAAGTAATAGTGACTGCAGATATGTTTGATGAAGAAGAGTTGCCTGGTATAAGTGTCTTTAAGATATGAGATGATTGCTTGGAGGATATATGTATACCAATCTCGTTTTTTCAATTTTAGTGCTAAACGTATGGTTTTACTGCTGGTGAACTCAAAAATTTATGTGAATATTTACCCAATATATTCAACATTACACTTACCTTGTCTAGGTAGAAAAACTATTCATGATATATCCTATGATTGAGTAAGCATGTCAAAAATAAATGAAATCTTATTTTCTTTTGAAACTTACAAAAATAAAATTCCATATATGCACATCATCGATAAACAACATAAATATAACACAAACATATAAATGAAGGCACAAAAAATAAAATAATTTAAATTGACGAATATACTTTATTTATGTTAAAAACCTTCACGATAATCAGGTAAACATTCATATATGATTTTGAGTCCACCAAAAGTAAAAACCTAATGTTGAGCACCAAATTTTCCTAAAGTGGATTGGTTGAGCCCCATATTAACGACACTTAATTATTTCCTCTATTCAACATACTTGTATCACGTAACTCTTCTTTGTTAAACATACCAATGGTTGACTTTACTTTTCTTGTTATTCGGAAACACAACAAAGTCCTAGATACTTTTTGATTATTTTTTTGTTCTTGCAAATAATAGAGAGAAAGTAATGGTGACCAAAGATATGTTTGATGAAGAAGAGTTTCCTAATGTGAGTGTGTTTAAGAGATGAGATAATTGCTGACCCACATCTACAATAGATATAAGGAATTTCTTGGGTTTGCCTGGCTATTATAGGAGATATGTTGAAGTATTCTCATCTATCTCTTCTCCTTTGACCAAGTTAACTCAGAAAACAGTCAAGTTTAATGGGCTGAAGCTTGTGACAAAAGCTTTCTAGAGTTGAAAAAGCGACTGACTACCGCTTTAGTTTTGACCTTACCAGATGGTACTTAAGGTTTTGTCGATAGTGATGCATCAAGAGTTCACTTGGGATGTGTATTGAAGTAGAACAACAAGGTTATAGTTTATGACTATAGACAATTGAAGGTTCATGAGAAGAATTACCCAACCCATGACTTAGAATTGGCTGCAGTAGTGTTTGCTTTGAAGTTATGATGTCACTATTTGTATGGTGGTCATGTTGATATATTCACTGATCACAAGAGCCTCTAATATGTGTTCACCCAGAAAGAGCTCAATATCAAACAGAGAAGGTGGTTGGAATTACTCAAAGACTATGACATGAGTATTCTATACCACCAAGGTAAGGCTAATATGGTTGATAATTCCTTAAGCAGGTTATCCATGGAAATTACTTCCCATGTCGAAGAAGGGAAGAGAGAGTTAGACAAAGATGTGCAAAACTTGCACATATGGGAGTTAGACTTATGGATTTCATATAATGAGGCATAGTGGTGACCAATAGGGCTGAGTCGTCCTTAGTGTCAGAGGTGAAACAGAAGCAAGACCAAGACCCTATTTTGCTTTATTTGAAGGCAAGTGTCCATAAGCAGAGGGTTTTGGCTTTTGAACAAGGGGGAGATGGTGTTCTGAAGTACCAAGGAAAAATTATGTCTACCTAACGTGGATAGACTCCAAGAAAGGATCTTGGAGGAGGTTCATAGCTCCAAATATTCTATTCATCCGGTTTCTACAAAGATGTACTGCGACTTGAGAGAGGTTTATTGGTGAGAAGGCATGAAGAAAGATATTGCAGAGTTCGTAGCCAACAACTCAAATTATGAGCAAGTGAAAGTGGAGCACCAAAGGCCAGGAGATTTTGCTCATGCCATAAAACTTACGGAGTAGAAGTGGGAGATGATTAATATGGACTTCATCATAGGCTTGCTAATATCTCGAAGGTAACATGATTCTACTTCGGTGATTGTCGATAGAATGAAAAAGTCAACCCAGTTCTTGCCGGTAAATAATACCTATTCGCAGAGGATTATGCCAAGTTGTACCTTTAAGAAGTGGTGAGACTTTATGGAGTCCCGGTCTCCATTATTTCATATAGAGGTGCACAATTTACTGCTCCGTTCTGGAAATCTTTCCAGAAAAGTTTGGTTTCAAAGGTGAAATTAAGCACTGCTTTTAATCCTTAGACAGATGGAAGAGCGGAGAGTACTATCCAGACCTTAGAAGATATGTTGAGATCTTGTGTGATCGACTTCAAGGGGAATTAGGATGATCACATACCTCTCATTCAATTCTATTATAAAAACAGTTACCATTTGAGCATCCAAATGGCTCCTTATGAAGCTCTTTATGGGAGAAGATGCAGATCTCTTATTGGGTGGATCGGAGTTAGTGAAGCAGGGTTGAGAGGACCAGATCTAGTTCAACAATCTATAGAGAAGATGAAAGTGATTCAAGAAAGATTGAAGAGGCACACAGTCGCCAAAAGTCCTACACATATGTTAGGAGAAGACCATTAGAGTTTGAGGTGGACGATTGGGTGTATCTTAAGGTTTCACCCATGAAGGGTGTTATGAGGTTTGGTAAGAAGGGAAAATTTAGTCCTTGATATAGTGGACCTTACAAAATCTCAAAAAGAGTGGGCAATGTGGCTTATTAGTGAGAGCTACGCCAAGAGTTAGCAGCGGTTCATCCAGTATTCCATATTTCTATGTTGAAAAAGTGCTAGGGTGATACTTCATTGATTTTACCAACTGAGTGTGTTAATATAAAGGATAACTTGTCTTATGAAGAAGTTTCAGTTCAAATTTTGGATCGTCAAGTTCGCAAGCTGAGGACAAAGGAAGTTGCTTCAGTCAAGGTTTTTTGGAGGAACCAATTAATAGAAGAAGTGACTTGGGAAGCTGAGTAGGATATGAAGAAGAGATATCCCATCTCATTGAATCCGGGGAGAATGCAGATCAAGTTATTAAATTCTCTTCTTAGCTCTTTATATGACTATCTGTAAGCATGTTATTACTTGCTTTTGTGGTTGAGTGCTGGAATGATGTTACTACCAATAGCTTAGTGAAAGAATTCTCATTCGAGGACGAATGTTACCAAGGGGGAGATATTGTAACATCTTGTAACTTGAATTAACTAATAATATGCTAAGAAACCAAGAATAATCAAATTTGGGAATAAGTAGGGAAATTTGGAAAATTTCCAGCTTTATAAAGTGAGTTTTCCACTTTCAAATGGACATTACTGCAAGATCATGAGAAGTTTGGATGAGTTCTTTAAATTGTTGGAAAGCCCTTGGGAATATCTTTCCAACGCCGCCAAGTTTGCGAAAATCCAATGTCGTATAACAGAGATATGCCTTTCTGAATTTGAGCTGTTGAGCTAAGGAAAATCCAATTCGGATTTTAGTAAGGACAAACTTGTCTTTTCATTCTAGTATATCCTAATTCGTTTTAAGGGTTATTTAGGGGTAAAAACCAAGTCCTAATTCAGTTAAACAAATATTAAGAACTCTTAGGGCTTGAGAGAAAAGAGAAAAGAAGATGAAGATCAAGAATTGTCCAAGACTGCCAAGATCATTCTATGGATTTCGTCAGGGGTGATCCTTATCGATGTATGTGAGATCGTTTGATGTTGGGTCCTTTCACCCACACCCAATTTGTTTTAATTCAGAAATTTAGAGTATATGGAATGTTGAATATGTGAGCTCTTGACGAAAAATCGTTAAATTCTTGTTGGTTCAATTGTAGTTCATGTATAGTAGTTTTGGTTCATGTTTTCGGACTTTTTTTGGGTCTAATCTATTGGGTATTGAGTATATTAATTGATTCTATGTTTTTGGGGGAAGATACATGGAAGTTTAGGAGGTTTAGAGATGTAAAACAGAGAAGAAAAGTTAAAATCCAGTCTGACAACCCTAGGGCGCCGCGCCTGCCAGAGCCCCTCAGGATAGGCTCTATCTGATAGGCCCTGGCACGCTTCACAAGCCAGAACACCTTAGACAAGAGTCTGTCCGTCAGGATCTGGCATTCCGTTCCTCTCAGAGAACCAATGTCACCTGGAGACCCCGTTCTTTCCCTATCTTTTCGTACTAGTCCTAAGTGATGTATCTATCATTCCTAGTTGATTCAAACACTCGAAAGTACATTTAAATATCATAAAATCATCAATAAACATGTGATCATCATCCTTCAATTTATAATCCAATTCAAGCAAAGTTAGAATTAAGGTTAAGAAAGTTAAGAAGTCAAGTCCAAAGTTATGAAGTGAGTTAAAATAATGCTTTTCCTAAAATGTTCTTAGAGTCTTACTTAAACGTTTTTAACTTCATTTTGAGGCTCAAGTTTGAGTTAAGGAAAAGAGTGACGGTTGAATTTATTTCTAAAAAAGTTATAAGGAAAAAGTTCCCTAGGAAGTTTATGAATGGTTTTACATTTAATTCAAGAGGAAACTTAGAGTTCCAAAAGAGTTTTTGAATAAAAGGGGATATGGATTCCAAGGGGAGCTTTTGAAAGCTAAAAGAGTTGAGCAAATAATATCAACTAAGAGGAAAGAGGATATTTTAAAAGCATGAGCCAAAGTACATTTTGGGAGTAGTATTGAGCACCGATGTGGAGATGAGACTTCAGATAACTCAAGTCCCTATGTAAATTATGTAGTCATCATGGGTATTAACTTGTCATAATTTTTAGATGATCAGTTAAGTTTAGACAGTGGATCCACTAGGTTGAGGATGTTCTATGTGATGGCAAAGTATAGGACAATTCTGGCAGCGTGGACAAGATGTTTTATCACAACTTATGATCAAAATGGTTGTCGGTTAGAGAAAGTCACATAAAAATTATATTACTTTCATATATAAGTAAAGTTGAGTTTATTATTATTTTATCTTTAATGAATTAAGTGTTTACACTGGTATATCAGCTATATATATATATNTATATTACCTATGTCTTTTTTGCTTTACATTGAGTTGTTATCTTGTGAGTCAAGCAAAGTCAAGGTACGTTCATCCTTAATCCATTTCAAGCTTAATAGATGTGTTTGACATTCTAACTTGCATACTCGTACATTCAATGTACTAATGTCAGTTGGCCTGCATTGTCGTATGATGCAAATATAGGTAACAAGGATTAGCACACAACGTTTTGTTGACGCAGTTCAAGCTCCAGAGTCAGTGGTGAGCCTTCTTGTATTCTGGAGGACTTCCTTTCATTTGCTTTATTAGTTTAGTCCTTTAGGATGTTGTGGGGTCTGACCCAACATCCATCTCAGTCAGTTTAGAGGCTTCATAGACAATGTAGTAGTTCAATTTCGGAGTCTCTTTTATCTTATACTTCGTATTTTACAGCATTGAGACTTAAGTGTCGTTTTAGCCAAGAAAAGTTATTAAGTTATGTTATGAGAATGACTTAAATTCTTTCTGAGTTATCATAGTCTTCCGCTCAGTTAAGTAGCTAGGACAAGGGTTCATTTGGGGGCCAATAATGTTCTTCGAGTGTTGGCCACGTCCACGGTATAGACTCCGGGCATGACATTATAGAGGTGTTATCTTCTCATCATTGTGTGAGCAGGCCTATTTGCATTGGCTTAAAACATTATGCCAAGATCTATTGTGGTTCTGGCGAGGTTTGTTCTAGTGATGTCAATGAGAAATAATTTCGACGAGTGATAGTTATGTCGAGATTTCTTTTGGAGAGTGACATTGATGTCGAGGTTTCTTCTAGCAAGTGAGATTGATATCGATGTTTCTTCAGGCGGTAACCTAAACCCTGTGCATCCCCCATGTATTCATGTATGAGATTCAGCGGATATCATGTATCATAAGACACACATGTATCAGTCAATATGAAATTGCACATCATTGCATCGCACTTCATTAATTATGTTTTCTTTACTTTATGTTTTTGAGACTCTAAATTGTGGAACACAATGATAATATAATAATTATATGTTGAGGTGCAACTCCAGTTACTCATTATGTGCTTTGTGATGTGGACTCGAAACTATTTGAACATAGATTGATCAACATGATACTTAATTAAGGCTGAGCTTTAATTGTTGAGGTATTGTTAATGAACTATGTGCTACTTGAAATTGTGAACCGATAGATTAGGCTGAATTCTGTGCCGGTTGTAGTTTGTGGGATGAAATTTCAATGGACAAAAATATTAATTGAAGCATTAGATATTCTTTTAAAAGACTTAATGAGAAAATATAATATTTGGTGATAAAGTTGTTTTTAGTGGAATTTTCGGACAAACTCTTCATATTTTCTGTAGTGGAAAAAAATAAAATCTTATCTGTGAAATCTTACTGTGCTTCAAAATTTAGCCTTATCTTGAAAAATTAAAATTATCAAAAAAACTTGTGCGGGAAGTATGATCTTGTTTTCTGTGAATATTTAATGCAATTTGATACTAATTGTGCGAAAACAAAAGATGAAGTAAGAAATCACAATTCTCAATTCTTTAATTATTCCATTCACTAATGAACAAAAATCTTTGCACCATTTATTCAAATTTGCTTATCTAAATTTGTGCGTATATCATTCAAATACATCAATTGTTAGTTTTTGCATCATCTTACCAACAAAAAAGGACTTCGTCTATGAGATAAAGAATATGCTAATAACTCAAAATTTGACACCTCCAAAAATTTATCAAGCTTTTGATGAGATAATTGATCCGAAAGATCAAAGTGAATATGAAAATTTTTTGCACAATTTAAATCCTGCTGGTTTACCTCCTTATAGATTGATGTTAGACAAAATTGTCCAAAACTGCAATTACAAAACTTCAATCCTTATGATGTTTTATGTGATGGAACACATTTAATATGTAATAATTTCAAAAGTCATGCCATTAGTGTCACAATATCCAATGGAGATTATAAAAACAAAAATGTGTTTATTTCATGCATTCCCCTACTAACATTACAAGATGAAAGATTGTCTCTTCAGTTCAAACGAACACAAGTTTTTATACGACCATGTTATGTCATTACAATAAATAAAGCGCAAGGCCGAATATGAAAATTGACATAATGCATTAATGGTTGACACAAAAGATAAACAAAGATAATACAATAAGAAGAAAATCATAGAGAAACTTGAGTATTTCTTATTTCTCAGAAAACTAGCGTACAAGATTTTAAATAGCAGTTGTAAAACAAAAAACTAAGAGAGAAAATCGGGCACTATCCCATGACCTGCTAATTGACTAACTGCAACTAAATTAAGACTTCTAATGCTAATAAACTTAATACGTAAAAGGCTCCAAAATATTAACAATAACTTAGTCAAACAAATAACACTTTTCCTTGATTCAAAATCACATACTCTTTAACTGCAACATGAAAATTCATGCTTAGCCTAACGAAGAGACTTCCTAAATATATCCGTTGCTTTCTCGTTTGTGCCGCAGAAGTTCAGCACTATTCTTCCATCAGCTACCAATGTCTGGTTGAAGTTATTTTGCATCAATGTTCTTGATTCTCCCATGTAAACAGGAATTCTTTGACATAGAAATTGCTGATTTTCTATCAAAAAAAATCGCAGTAGACTTATGTTGCTCATAACTAAAATCTGCAAGTAGTTTCGGAGTTATAAAGCTTGTCGTGTTGTTAAACTTGTTGTTGTATACTCGGCCTAAAACGTTAACAAAGCTACTGTCTCCTGCTTATTTGAACTTCATGTCACAGCTCTAGAACCAAAGCTAAAGTGATTTTTCATCGTCCAAATAGCCTGCATAATCACTATCTAAAGGTTACGTTGTCGGACTCTGCAAAAATCTGGAATAAACACTAACATAAAAAGCAATGTCCGGCATAGTGTGCATTAGATAATTTAAGACACCAACTAGACTTCTGAACAATCTCGGATTTGATTTCTCAGTTTCATCTACATGCTGCAACTTCTCATTAATATTCATAGGTGTAGTTGTTCATCATATGAATTTTTTCCAAAAGATCCTTTGCCTATTTCGTTTGAGAAATAAAAATATCATCTTTATACTGGATTACTTACTTCTTTAAGTACAATGTGGAATCATTTTCACTTCTCATGAATCCACTATCCTGCAAGAATGAATCAATTTTGTTGTACCACGCACGTGGAACTTGCTTTAGCCCGTAAAGAGATTTTCTTAGCTTGTAGGCTTTGTTCTCATTGCCATTAATAAGACAGCTCTGGGGTTGTGAAACGTATACCTCTTCTTCTAGATCACCATTCAAAAAAGCGGATTTCACATCATATTGATACACCGGCAAACACAATTGTGCACCAAAGCTAAAACAACTCTCACTGTTTCAAATCGTGCAACATGATAAAAAGTTTTTTCAAAATCTATACTTAGTTGTTGTGAATATCCTTTTGTCACGAGACGAGCTTTTGCTTTTGAATGCTCCCATCTTCACTGCACTTATTTGTTTAAAATACCCACTTGAGCCTTATCACGTTCCTTTCTTCAGGTGAATCAACTAACTTTCACGTAGAATTTCTTTCAATTGTTTGCATATCTTTTACCGTAGCATTCTTCCATTCAGTTTTTTAGTGGTTTCTTTATAACAAACAGGATCTAAAACAAGCAAAGCATATTTACAAGAAGTTTTTACATTGTAAGGATATCTGGGATTTGGTTTCTTTTCTCTTGTTGATCGTCTTAGTGGAATTGGCTCATCAGAAGAGTCGTCAAGTGCTGCAGCTGTTGTTGGTCACTAGGCAAGTTTCCAAAAGTAGGATCTGCTGCTGCATGTTCTTCATCAGTAGATACAATTTGATCTCAAATTCCTTGAATTAAAGTTCCGAAAGGCATCCTCAATTAATACAACGTTTCTACTTATGATCACTTTGAAACTTATGAAATTATATAGACGATGTGCTTTGGATTGAAGTCTATAGCTAACGAAAATTACATTTTCCAGATATTTCATCAAGCTTCGAATGAAAATTAACCAAAGAATATGCTATTCAAAAATTCCTATGTGGCTTACCCGTGGCTTCTTACCATTCCAAGCTTCAGTACATGTCATGATCCAAACAACTTTTGTTGGAGAGATTGTATAGAAGATAAACAGTGATTGCAACAGCTTCTCCCCAAAAGTAATTTGGTAGGCCCTTTTCTTTCAGCGAGCTTCTAGCCATTTAATAAACAGTGATTGCAACAGGTTCTCCCAAAAATAATCTAGTAGACCCTTTGCTTTAAGATAGCTTCTCACCATTTGCACTACCGTCCGGTTCCTTCGTTCGGCCACACTATTCTGATCCGGTGTGTATGGTGCTTTAAGTTCCCTGAGAATTCCATTCTCATCACAAAATACATAAAATTCTATAGACAATAATTCACTACCTCTATCGATACAGGTGATTTTATCTTCTTGCCACTTTGATTCTCTGCTAATGCTTTAAATTTCTTGAAATTCTCAAAGGTTTCTGATTTGAATGTAAAGAATTAAACCCAACTAAAATGGTTGTAATCATGAGTAAACATAAAAAATACTGACTTCCACGGAGGGATTCCATTTTTATCGGCCCACACAAGTTAGCATTCACAAGTTCAAGACAAGTTGTAGCCTTCCATGATTTTCCTACCGGAAATGATATCTTGGCTTGCTTCCCATAAATACATCCTTCTCACAAGTAAAGTTCATTGATTTTTGTCAAACCAATAAACATATAATTTTTAACCAAAAGTTTCAACCCATTAACATTTAAATGCCCCTAACATAAGTGCCACAGATTAGTCTCATTCTTTCCTTTGACAACTAAGGGAATATTTTCAACACTTGAAATATCAAGGGGAAACATTTTGTTTTAGTCATAGATACATGAGCTATATATAGTGCGTCCTGATTTCTTATCTTTAGTATCACATGCTTGATCATCAAACACAACTGATTATCCACTAGTCATCAATTAACCAACACTTGACAGGTTGTGAGCCAAACTGGAACATATTGCACGTCATAGAAAATTTTCACATTACCTTGGAAAATTTTGATCTCAACAATACATTTCCCTTCTACGTGCACTTGTTTGTCATCTCTTAGTCGCACCTCAGTTTTCTGTAACTCATCAAGATTTCTAAATAGGGACTTCGAACTTGACATGTGAATGAAGCATCCACTATCAATGAACCACACAATATTAACACTTTTAGTTAGTGCGGAAAGATTCATAAATAAATTATTTCTTCTTCCACATTTTGAGTGAAATTGGCTTCCTTCTGCTCGTGTTTCTATTTCGTCCAACTATCAACTTCTTTATGGATAAATTTTTTGCAGCGTCGACATAGAACTGTGCTTTTGTATTGACGTGATTCACCAACCTAGTTTCTACCTCTACCACCACCATGACCTCGTCCATGAATTGCCTCTGCCAGGTAATCTACCTGTCGAATTTTTTGTTTTTGCCTTGTAAGAGAACTCACTCTTTAACTGGAATGCCTTCTCTTGAAATTTCTCCTGGGACCTATTTAGCCTGTCTTCATGAGCTATCAAAAAACTCATTAATTCATCAAAAGAATAGGTAATAGCTCCTTAGATTCCTCAATTGCAGTAACAACATACTCAAATTTGGTGGTTCGCAATACTTTAGACACAACCACTTTACTATCAGTGTTTTCACCATAGGACCTTATCCTATTAACAATAAGACAAATATTCTTGCACAAATTTATTTTCATTTATCAACAATGTTTCAAAATCACGTCGGAGATTTTTTAATTTGATAAAAAATACCTAGTCATCACTAAAGTATTCTTATTCCAGGATCTGCCATGCCTGTTTAGAGGTCTCTCTGTTAATATGCTATGAAAAATCCATCATAAAGAGCTTGCTGGATCATGAAAAGAGCTTTCGAGTATCTTTTTCGATGTTCTCTCAGTTGGTTTGCATTTCCATCAAAAATTCCGGTTTCAACTACATCCAACAGTTCTTGAAACTTGAAAAGAGACTTCATCTCAAGACTCCAAAATTGGTAATCCTTCCCTCTGAAAATTTTAATCTTGGGCTACTAACGATGTTGCTTTGTCATTCCGTACCACGGGAATTTTTTGCTTTCTTCAAGAAAGATCTCACAATATTTCTCTATTTTTTTCTCTTACTTTACCAATATCCCTAATTGATAACAAGATGTATTCTAACTTGGATTTAAGCTCTGATAACCAAATTGTTGGCACAAGAGATAAATAAAGATAATATAATAAGAAGAAAAGCATAGAGAAAATTGAGTATTTCTTATTTCTCTGAAAACTAGTGTACTAGATTTTAATAGCACTTGAAAAACAACAACAAAGAGAGAAAATAGGGAACTATCTGATGACCTACTAATTGACTAACTGCAATTAAATTAAGACTCCTACTCCTAATAAACTGCATACGTAAAAGGCTCCTAAAAATACTGACAATAACTTAGTGACTTTTGAATTAGTCAAATCGCATAAACATGGCCTTAACTTGGTGTGAGCCGACAATTATTACCTTTAACTTTGTGTGTGCACAAGTAGCCACTTAAACTTTTACAAATGAAACAAATAGACACATTCATCCTACATGATACGCTACATGATAATTTTGTGTTTTATGTGATGTCATACGTGTATTATGTCATGTAGGATATTTGTGGGTACTTGTTCAATTTTATACAAGTTAAGTGTCTACTTGTGCACACTCAAAGTTGGAGGACATTGTTGTTCGTCGAAGCCAGGTTAATTGTCATGTTTATGTATTATGTCCTTAGAATTTGTTGGATTTATTTACGGAAACCTACATTTTCTCATGATCGACCAATTATAAATCTTGAGCTAAAAAATCTAAAGGCATCAAACTATTAATCATACCAATAAATGTTCAGGACAAAGACGACCCTACTACGTAAAATATAGTTTATGACAAAATCATATAAAAAACTTTTTCATAATATCTAGGTATGTTACAAACACAGTTGTAGCATTCTCTAACTTTTAAATTTTTAAATGTTTCTTCTTACCATCACCACAAATACATAGTATCATGTTCATGTGCATGTTTTTAACTAGTTTTAGACACATGCTCTATTATGAGTTATATTAAAATCATTATTATTTCCCTCTAACATCACTATTTTGTATTTATTTAAATTACTTCTCTTTTAAAAAAAATATCTTTTGCATAAACTATTCAAGTATTATCAAACTCATCATGTATTAGTACAAGTTTTTGTCAATTAAATACCACTTAAAAGTATAATAACACCTAAAACAAAAAAAATTCATAAAATGCAAAATAATACATAATTATATAACAATATGGATTGCATACTCAATCCATTTTGGACAACTATACCTTAACTCCAAAATGAAAAAGAAAAACTTCAAAATCATAATCTAACATAAAAAAGATCTAAAGGAATATATGTGTCATATCTTGTAATGTTAAGTTTAACGGTTGAACTATATTGTAAGAAAGTTTCTCTTTTAGTTTTAGAATGAAGCTATTTGTTCTTCTCCCCAGTTAGCTTTTTGACAACATGTATCTAATACCATACTCTAGGAAGAAGAAAAGAGAATAGTAGATGATAGAAAAGAAAAGAATGTGATGACGTAGGAAGCAATTAACTTGTATTTATAGCGATATTTTTCTTTTCACCTACCAAAATTTTCTAATGGGACACTTGAATCATGATAGGTAAATTTATTTTAGTTTCAAAATTCAAAGAATCACAACATTTGAAGAGTTTCATACATTATTTTTTCATATTAAATAAATTTCCGTTAATTTAAAAATTCGAAGAGTTTCATACATTATTGTTTTCTACTCTAGTTTAATTTAACCTAATTAATTATAATTATAATTACAATGTCATAACTAAAAAATTAAACTGTAGTTGTTGGACTTCATATCCTACCAATATGTAATTAAATATTAATATTTAAAAATAAATTAATTTATTCGATTTAGTATAGGACAAAATGGTAATCCAACTTTGAAGGTTGGAGCTTCCCACTTATAATAGTATATGATTATTGCAGGTTAGCCTCATATGGCACATAGACTTATTCTTAACTTTGTCACTCCTAAATCAAAAGATTTGATATGCAAATGTAAGCTATAGACAAGTATCCACCCTAAGATACCAAAATACCTAATATCAGTAGCACAAGTTGAAGAATCGACATACAAATATGTTACTATATTCAACAGATTTATTTTATAATCGATACTGAACAAATTGACAAAGGCATCCCCTCTTCCCATAGAATCTATTGCCTCCTCCTAATTGATTGGTTCTCACACCTTTTGATGTTTTTGACCAAAAAGTCAAGGGCTCAGAATTCGGTAATTGGAAGTCTTCATTACCTATATTTGTAGAATAGCGTTCAACTTATTAATGAAAATTTCTATGTGCATGAAAATTTTCTGCATTACCGATTAACACTGCCCCTTAAAATACTGGACTAATTTCAAAATAAAGCGATTTTATAGCAAGTGAAATATAAATAAAAACTATCTAAGAACATGCTTAAAATCTGTGTATATGCAAAGATACAATTAACTCATAAATGTATGTAAAAATATAAATAAACTGTGTATATAAAATACAATGACTTCTACGTGAGTTTCTCTAACCGAAAACCATAACATAAGAGATATAGTGATGATATAACGATCTACCTCAGGCTGCCAGCGCATTCTATACTCGGCCAAAGGTATAAGACCTGAACTGCCTAATGGATCTACTAGTCTACTGTGAAAAGGGTTCATCTAAAAAGTAAGAACATTTTGTACCCATGGTGGCTACATGGTTTTATGGAGATGTGAGTTACTAAACTTATGTTCGTCCCCAATTGAATGCTCAGTATTACTCCAAAAATATACTGGCTCCTATGTTTTAAAAGATCTTTTTCTGTGGAATTGAGATTAATGCTCAAAACCTATCTAAACTCTTAGTTTCCATGCATGCTTCATTTCAGGAAGTTATAACTCTTTTATTACAACTAGCCCGAAGTCTCTTTGAAAATCCCAGCTTCCGTTCTTATTTAAATGTGAAAACATTTATTTTAACCTTTTTTGGGAGTACAATGTTGCCATATACTTCTTTGATGAAGGAACTTCAACTTTATTCTTTACTGAACTCAACTCTAAAGTCTTTTAAAAAAAATTAAAACATTGCTAAAAACTCTTGAAAACTTTTAAGAACTCTGCTTTGACTTGCTCCTTAACTTCTAGACTTGACTATTTGATCTTAACATTCCTTGAATTGGATTATGGATTCGATTTTCATGATCTCATGCTTATGGATGATTTCATGTTGTTTAGATGTACCTTAGCGTGTTAGAATAAACTAAGAAATATAGATACATCGCTTACAAACTAGTACGAAAAGGTGGAGAAAGAATGAGAGAACTAGCGTCCCTGGCACTCTGAGATGCGTGGAAAACCAACCGTCAAATTAGAGAGAGCTAAGTTGGGGCGCTCTGGCTGGCGCGGTGACCCAAGGCCTTACGGATAGAGATCGGTCTGTGGGGCTTTAAAAGGCGCAACGCCCCAACCCCCTTCATTTTTAATCTCTAAACCCACTAAAATTCCATGGTTCTTTCCCCAAACACTTAGGATCATTAGTAATACGAATATACAATACATTCAACCCGAAATTACACTCGAAACATGAATAAAATCAACAAGAGACTTCAACAACACAACCATCAAGAACTTGACGAATTTTCAACAATGTCTCCAAGAACTCACTTTCTTAGCATTCAACAACCTAAATTCGCTGAATTGAAGCAAGATTGGCGTGTGGCTGAAGTAATCCAACAATATGTGATCTCACATACTTTTTTAGGGATCACCACCAACGAATTCAACGCGCAAAGCTTGAGTGTTCTTGGCGGTTCTTGAGTTCTCTCCTCTTATCTCTTCTTTTGTCTCTTCTCCAAGCCCTAGCGTGACTTCTATTTTTCTAAACTGAACAAATTTATAGTTTTACCCTAATTAATTCCTAAAAACGAATCAATCTAATTAGGTAAGGAAATTACAACTTTTCCCTTTCCAAATCAAGATTGGGCTTTCCTTAATCCAACAGCCCAACTTCCGAAATGTATAACTCACTCATCCAAACTCAAAATTGCTCAAACTTGGAGGTGTTGAAAAGATTATTCTAAGGGATTTCCAACCATATCTTGAAATAACCCTAAATTATCATGAATTAGGAGTTATGATCGTTTGAAATTTACCAAAAAATCACTTTTTAACTTAAAATTTCCATATTTTCTTGTTCTTTCCATTGATAAGTATTTTCAGATTTTAAACTCTTTTCTAGTTTTTTCTAATTGTGAGATGTTACATATATTTTTTGCATTATGAAAGTACAAGTAGATCAAAATAAAGGATTCTAGACTCATTTTAAAGAAATATACTTGAACATTAAAATATCAAAAATGAGTCTAACTTAAATAACTCAAATGCTCATAAATGACTTGTGCCATAAAGGAAAAAATAATTATGTTAATAGACATATCTTTTGTAGCTGCAAATATTACTTGAATTTAGAGTAGGTTTTGTATGATATTCTTCAAATCAAACTTACCGGAAATAGTCATAACTCACACCAAAAATATTAAGAAGAGTTGAATGAAAAGGATAATAAAAAAGAAAAACATTAAATGGACGAAAACTTTGTCCAAGTGAGATCATATACATATTAAACAAAAAATAATCAATACAATTTTAAGGAGACAACAAAATAGCAAGCAAAAACATGCATTAAAGGGAATAAACTGTGAGATATCTATTCACGATAACAAATCATTCTGACCAAAAAAGTTCTCGTGTTTTGAAATAACATACATCAAAAAGGTTATTAACACTTCAATAAGCTTCCAATTCTTTAAGTACTCATAATATCCACCGATAAAAATTAAGTGAAAATAAATAACAACATAAAAACAAAAAAAATATGGACATGCAAAGTTATTTACTCTTAGAGTATTTTCTGAAGAACACAAAATGTTATTCTTGGAAGTAAGGAAATGATGTTGTTGAGGAAGAAATTAGAGATTTGTAAGAGATTTTTTATCATACCTTCAACAATTCTAGTAGAAAAACTTGCTTAAATACTCAATTAATGTTTGTTATTTAATTGTTATAATGCAAAAGTACCCCCTCAACCTATGCCCGAAATCTCAGAAACACACTTATACTATCTTGTGGGCCCAACGCTGGTTGGCTTTTTTTTCAAGCTAGTGTCACGTAGGCCGAAAAGGGGTAGAAAATTACTTATAGAATAAGTTCAGGGGGTAATAGGACCTTAGTATAGTACAAGTTTGTCTCTGGGATTTCGGCATAGGTTGAGGGGTATTTGTGCATTTTCCCTTATTTAATCTTATAAACAAATACTTATAACAATAATTTTTCAGAAACATAAAAAACAAAATCTAAAGCATGTACTAAAAATAACAATTAATTATATAGGCTTAAATTTATACTTGTAAAAAACGTATCAAGATCTATAAGAACACAATGAAATAAAATGGAAAAAATCCTGTCCATTGAATGCACAATGTCCTCTTGAGGAAAATATTCCCCTCTAGTATCCGAGATTTAAGGAATATACCCTCTCAGGATAGAACAATTATATTTACCAGTGTATTGTAAGAAAACAATGGAATAAGTGAGTCATTTAACAGGACAAAAGTACACAATAATTTAAGTGTCCAGAAGAAGAAGTTCAAAATTTTTGTTGTTTTAAAATGAGAGAAAATTACTCTATTTATAGACAACAGAAGGTAGTGTGAATAAATAATTATTGTCTCTTATCGGAAATGTCACAACTCTTTTGAAAAAGTACGACCCTTCGAAATGGTCACAACCTTTCATAGAAGTCATAACTTTTCATAAATCACAAATTTTCATAAAAGTCGCAACTCTTCCTAAAATTTACAACTTTTTCATAAAAGTCATAACTTTTCATGAAATTCACAACTGTTCATGAAAGGATGATAGTTTTGGAAATATAATAAATTAAAAGGGAATTTTGGTTTGTGGTGGCGTCACGTAGGTAGGTCTTATAACAACGCATCAACATGGAAGATTATGGGAAAAGTTAGAGGGTGTGAACATTATATTCATTATGATGTATGTAGTGAAGGATTAGCTATACATCATAGAGAAAATTCGGGGACATCCATGATAATATTTCATAACCAAAAATCAATTGTTGTTGCTTTTAATGTCCAAATATAGGGACATCAAGTCCATATTACTATTCTTGGATCTAGAAAATGGTGAAATAATTTCTTAATGTCTTACTGCACATGGATGTCAGTTTTAGACGTTAGAACATTCCCAATATGCCATGTTTTGTATTGTGTTGGAAATTTTGATTTTGATATTTTTTGCTTCACTCAGACTGCCTCCTTTTGTCAATGAAATGGCTTCAACTTAGAGTCGACTAATAGTAATCACATAAACTCAACAATGCAAAAGATGGGAGTAGATGAAAAATATTTATAAGAGGAGCAACGAGATAAAAACTGGTTAATTGCTTTCGCCCTTCTATTGAAATTGTCCAAGAAAATATATGTTTTTGTTTTCCTCGCCAAAAAAAAAAAAGAAAAATAGTGTGCTTTCTTGAGTTAAATACACTCTCTTATTTATACACATACAATGAAATTAGATGTTGACTTAATTTTTTTCCTTTTTCAGTTATCATTTTTCTTGATAGTCTTAAGTTTTTTATTTCTTGTTTAACTACAAATCTAGCATTTCGATAATAGTAATGAATCTTTTGTTTACAAATTCAAGATATTGGGATATAAGATGTACTCCTTTAACAAGATAATTATAACATCTTAACATTTATCCTTCAATCAATCATCTTAAATATGATTTTGTAATTTATCCTTATGCTGCCAAGAAGTGTTACTACTTGATATTTTTGGGAAATCAAATGATCATCAACCGAAGATATAAAATTTTATAATAAATAAACAATCATTGGTGTAGGTATGATAAATTTTAAAATACTAGTCTTGTAAACGTGTGTTGCACGTTTATATTAAACTACTTAATATAAATTTTGTACTACAACAAATAAATTGTAGATGGTTCATATATAATTGGATTTTCTATATGTCATAAATTAAAAAAATTAAACATACATAAAAAGTAAACATACGTGTAATTCATAAGCTAATGTTATTAAATCTTTCAAATCGATACATATATTGAATAACAACATGAATGTGGTTAGAAGTTACAAGTTACTTTTTAGGCTCAAAAAAATGAGTATTTAAAAGTAAGAAAAGAGGGGGGGGGGGCGGATAAGAAGTACCTGAACTAAAAATGATGGAAACGGGAACTCATGAAATTGTAAACATTTTTATCAAAGAAAATAGTAGAAAGAACTTATTTATACGGACATGTTAAGGGTAGTAAAAAAAACTTAATTTATTATAAGATCAAATTTACTATAATTTTTTCAAAGGAAAAAAGAAAAATTTGAATATGTAACCGGAGAAGATTAAGGGAAAGGTGTCAAATAAGCCTCGTTTTTATTTTTGGTGACATATTGATCAAGAGTTGGTCAAATCCTCTTTAAAATGTAATTAACTAAATATGGGACAAAATTAATATTTTCAAAACTTTCTAATCTTTTATAAAATACAAAAAAGCACACTTTTATAATTCAAACCAAATCATTTAAAAGAAAAAAATATTTTCATCTTCCTTCCTCTCTTCTCTCTCTTCTTTTCTTCCTCCCTTGGGGATTGTTGATCTTCTTCCTTAGAAATTCGAAAATCCATCATTACTCTTCCTCTGCAGTTGTTACTCTTCCTCTCCTGTCCTCCATTATTCTGTCATCTTTATGAACTGTAATTGTGTTCGACTAGAAATGGGTAAGTTATTTTTTTGAAATACTTTTTAATTTTCGAAGTTTTTTTCTTGTATTAATGAAAAATAAAATGTTCTGTAGGTGTAAAAAATGAATAATTGACTTAATGGTGTGTATTATTTATCATTTTTGAAAGAAAATAAGTCAACTCAAAAAATCCTTATTTTGAGGAAATGTATCTGTAATGTTATTATTCAGTGAAAAGTCATTTTTTTGTTGCTGTTGTTGTTCTTTTCTTTGGCCATTTTGTTGATACTATTTTACAAATATAGTGTTGTTCAGGCGTCCAAAATATATTTAGCGTATGTTGCCACATTTTAGTGATATATTGGTCACCTGTTTCCACATAAGATTCAAATGTTCCAATAATCTGTACAGATATGTCAATATATGATGCATCTGTTGCTATATAAGATGTATGTTGCGCAATAGCAGGTGCATATGTGGCAAAATAATGTTAATTTATCGCCAACAGAATGTCCATCGGTTGCAAGATAGTGCTATTATTATTTTATAATGAATTGTAAAATCTCAATATTTTTTTATTTACCTTGTAGATGAAATGATACAAGAAGTTTCATCCATGACAACGACTCAATCTTCCAACATGAAATGCTCTTTTTGTCTATGTGAAGAATGTGAGCAGCAACATGATTATTTTATTAATAATGTTAAAAAACACAGTGATATTTTTAAGGAAATGTCTCATAATATTGATGTGCAAAAATCAAAGAAGACTTCACAGCCTTTGAAATGTCGGAGGTTTAAAAAATCTACTTCTCAAACACTCTCTATGATTATTGAGAAGAAATAAAAGGAGAAGAAGGCAAAGAAGGAGAAGCAGAAAGAGGAGAAGGAAAAGGAGAAGAATGCAAAGGAGGAGAAGGAGAAGAAGGCAAAGGAGGAAAAGGAGAGGGAGAATAAGGCAAATGAAGAGAAGGAGAAGGAGAAGAAGGCAAAACAGGAGAAGGAGAAGGAGAAGAAGGCAAAACAGGAGAAGGAGAAGGAGAAGGAGAAGAAGAAGAAGGAAATAGAGATGGAGAAGGAGAAGGAGAAGGAAAAGGAGAAGGAGAAGCAAAAGGAAAAAGAGAAAGCGAAAAAGAAAGGGAAGAAAGTTGAAGTTGTCAGTTGTGATGTGAAGCGACAATATCCATTTGAAGGTTTTAACATTGACAGCGAGGGTCCAACCGACTTAATGTCATCCTTCACGGAATGGATAAACGAGGGTCTTTACAAGCATCATGCAAAAAAGTAAGTAAAGTAAGTCCGTTCAACTATTATTAGAATTTCTTCTTGTTGACCAATATATAATGATTTATAAGGATTACACAATTGCAGAGGAAACAAGGAGGATCACTACTTAGTCAATTGCCTAAACTTGAATTTGACCAACTTGATTTAGTAGTTGCATTTCAAGTGAATAAGGACTGGTTCTACGTAATGTCTCAACCCAATAGGTGATGGAATGATGAGGTAAATTTATTCCCACTTTTATATGTATTGTTTGGTACATGAATATGTACAATTAAATTGATACACTTGTTTCATCTATGTGTGCAGTATGTGGATGTCATATTTTACTATTTGCGTAAGAAGTTGAAGCAGCACATTCATTCTAAATATCAATATACCGCCACTACTTGTTTTTCAAAACATATATTGACAATTCTAGGAGAATATGAGGATAAAATCATTGACATCATGAAAGGGTATGCTATACCTTCTAGAATGCCTTGGCACTTAACGGATGATGTTTATGTCCCTGTAAATAGTAATGCAGAATTCCATTATGTCTTGGCAGTCGTTGCATTGAAGGAACGGTGCATAAAAGTGTATGATTCCATGTCCTCAAATAGGTCTAATAGAAAACTATCCTCCGAGATTCAAAAGACGGCTACATTGTTGCCAAAGTACCTTGAGTTAGGTGGATTTTTTGAGCAAAATGAGCGAACCAACTGGTCAGTTCATAAATGATACCAAGGAAAGAAAAAATCTCACCCATCCGAAGTCAGTCGTGTTACTGGTATTGCCCAACAAGAAACCAGTAGTCTGTAAATATCACAATATTATTTTGTCTTACGACTATCGAAATGTGATGCTATTATATTTTCTTATTGATGATATACCATGCAGAGATTGTGGAATTTTTGTTGCTGCATACACTGAGTATTTTAAGTGATGGATTACAAGTATCATCATGTGGAATTAGTGATGACACCCTTCGCTTGAGATATACTTCACTCCTATGGAATTATGGAATTGTAAAGGCTCGAAATGGTTATGTTAGTGATATGAAGACCTAGAGATGCGTACAACTAAAAAAAAGTTAAGATCGATGAAAATGTTGTGTTTACAACCATTTATTAGATAGGTGGTTATGTATTAAAATGTTTTTTATGATTATTTCGATTTTATTTAAACAAATGTCAATTATGATGGAAAGGATCAAAATAATATGTGGCAACACAACGAATCATCTGTAGCAACAGATAGTATATGCGTCGCAACATATGTAATTCTTGTAGTAATAAACACAACAAAATTATATGTTGCAATAGATCGTATATATGTAGCAACATATAGTATATATGTGGCAACATATGTCACCGTTTGGTTTGTTCTAATTATAAAATTAAACGACTTTAATTTTCATAAAACCTCCCCCCCCTCTCTCCTCCTCTCTCCTCTCTTCTATAAATGTATCGTTTCGTATTCCAAGATTATTTATACTAATAATTAATTTCAGTTTTCTCCTCTCCCTTTGACAGTATAGTACACTTCTCCTTCTCTTCTTCTCTTCCTTCTTTCACAGATCATCTACTACAACAAAGGCGGTGTTGTGTTGTCCTCATAATTTCTACTTTATCGTTGATATATATCTTATCAGGTAATATTTAATTAGGGTTTGAAATGCATTTGCTTGCTTATCTCCTTATTGCCCTGTTTTGACTTGTGGTTGGAGCTCATTTTGGGGCTTTTAAATATTTTATTTTTGTGATTGCAGATACAAATATAATGGCTCCTGTCAAAAGAAAACTTTATATTGACACATCTAACCAAACAAAGATCCAGAAGAAGGCTAGGTCTAAAATTGCTAGGAAGAGAACGTAAATACTACACTTTTAGAAAATCTTGCAACTGAAGCAGTTTCTTATTCTCAAGCATAAGTAGAATTTTGTCAAAAGGAATATGGACAAAGACAAGTAGTGGAGGAAGAAGATGGAAAACAAGAAGAAGTTGAGGAACAAGGGAAAATAAATGAAGTTCAGGAAAATACATAAGTAGTAGTTATGGCACATCAAGAAAAAATAAATAAAGTTCATGAAAAAGAACAAGAACTTCATCAAGAGTTCAATGCTAGTGGTGATAATGGGATTAAAATCATCAATGCAGACACTTTCCCTGTGCATCTGCAACCTGTTGCTAATTGTGACAGCATTATTAGGTCAGTCCTTGGAAGACCTTTCGTCAAATTCAGAGATATCCTCTAGAGCAATCAATTGAATGATTTTTTCAGAAATAGTTGTTTTGGTCATTTTCTTGATTTACCCGTTGATCCACTTCTACGTTTTCAAATGACCATCGTGTATGAACTTCTGAAAAGAAGGTTCATTTTTGAAAATCCCAATAAGAAGGATGAGATTCTAATTAATTATTGTGGTATGCCTGTTTTCTTTGGCATAACAGAGTTTTCCATAGTTACAGAGCTAAAATGTCATCCTCCTGTTGAGACCACCCTAAATACATTGTTAAAACAGAACCACGAAGAAAGAACGTACTTAAAGAAGTAGCAGACGCAGGATTATAGTCACTGCTAACTGAGGAGCAGGACTTGATGTCCCTTGTTGGCAAAAGCTTTAAAAATTCTGACTTATGAAGTTTGTTGAAAAGGGTGGATACACCAAGGAAGCACAAGGAGTCAGTGTGCTTACTTTGGTTTACACATAATATACTTTTGTCGAAGGATCTGGGCAACAACGTAATTTTAAAGTATGTTAATTTCTGTCAGGATATTGAAGCTTTCAAGAACTACCCGTGGGGTCATGAGAGCTTTCATCTAAGTGTCGACCTTTAGGAGAAAAGACCAGTAACTTGTTTGGGTTTCCATGGGCTTTCATGCTAAAGCTGAAAGTTTTAATCTTTTTATATTATATTAAGTAATAATTCAACATTTGATTATTGATAGGTTTTCCTTTTTTACAGGCATGGGCATTTGAAGTCATTCCTTATTTGACCCATCAAGTAATTGTAGAAGAAGACAGATCATCCCCAAGGATGATGAGATGGTTGATGGCAAGAAGAAAAATTACCAAAGAAGGGCATATTCCAGATCTTCTTAACCCTGTTTTGATGCAGTAAGTTATTATTAGTATATTACAGGCATATGTTGCTACATTTGTGTAACATGTTTCTACAGATGATTCATCTGTTGCTACATGTGACACAAATCTTGCTATAGACGAATCATGTGTTGCGACATGTGCCATAAATATTGCTATGGATGATTCAGCTATTGCGACATGTGCCACAAATGTTGCTACAGACGAGTCATGTGTTGCAACATGTGACACATGTTGCTACAGCTGATTTGTCTGTAGCAACATTTGTGGCACATGTAGCAACAGATGAATCATCTATAGAAACATTTCTGGCACATGTCACAACACATGATTCGTCTGTAACAACATTTGTGTAACATGTAGAAACAGACGAATCATCTGTAGTAACATGTGACACATGTTGCTACAAATGATTAATTTGTAGCAACATTTGTGACACATATCGCAATAGAAAATTCATCTGTAGCAACATGGTAATTCTTACTGATGACTCATTTTTACAATTTTAGGTTGTGCATCCATGGATTACCCCACCAGAAGAGGAATTGCAAATGCCATATCTAATAACTCTAGGGTTGGTTGAAATAATTTTTGGTCCTGTTATGGATAGAGTTAAAAATGGTGTTGGCTAGAGCAACAACCATCAAAAGAGAGAGAGTTCCTAAAGAAGTCGTTAATGAATTAGTTGTTTTTGATGGTACTACTGCTAATGATGGTGCTGGTGTTGGTGTTGGTGCTGCGGATGGTGTTGGTGTTTGTGTTGCAGATGGTGCTGGTGTAGGAAAACACGAATGGGCTACCTCTTGTAGACGATGTTGTGGCTTTCTCTGTAAGAAGTGTAAGAAACATGATGAAGATTCTATCATGTATCTTCAAAAATTGAGTGTCTGTCAATGAACTAAAAAACAAGAGGGTTGTGAAGGGCATTGTATAAAAGAATGTGCAACATGCATATACTCCACAGGTCAAGCGGAGAAAAGAATCATTTTCCAAGGCAATGGAAAATTTGAAGAGGAAGATGCTTAGAGAAATTCCAAGGGCCGTAATAGAGGAAGTGACGGAGTATAAAAATTTTAATATTTATAGGCGTCCCTCTGTAGCTGAAAAAGCTGAAGTGTTGAAGTTGACGAGTGCAAAGGTATTCGAATGGAATACGGCATGCGGTTTTACCGGTAAAGATTTCAGGACCATGACAAGACTAACAGTTTGGTGGGAAGACTGGGTAATCCCACTTTTTATATTACTAGTTTCTGAGGACGTGCTTCGCACGTGTGTTTCATGTAAATATTTATAGATACGTTAGAATGACTAAAATCTCATGGAAATATATATATAATTATAATGAATAATAAAATGTATCAATTACAAAATTCAAAGACTTACGGCAATAAAACATTCATAGAAAACTAAATTAAGAAGTCTAAAAGAGTGAAAAAAAGACAAAAAGAAACAGAATATTTAAGTAAAAATACAATATAGACATTATTCTTATAAGATTGATGTATATAGATGAAAATATAAGTACAAATTTAGTACATAACTCTCTGAGTTTTTATCGACTCCTTTCATATCCTATCAAAATTCAAGAGTCTTCATCATCTTTTTTTACTATAGAATAAAAATAATATCCTAATAATCTTCATAGGGGTTTCATGAGATAAAGAAGTTGAATTTATATAAATAGAATAGAAGGAATATCAAAAGATATCTTAAAGTTTTAGTTTAAATGTTTGGAGGTTATGAATATGAAAAGATGAGAGTTATGAATATTAAGAGTATAAAAGTTAAATAAGTAATTAGAAAATAATAATAAATAAATGAAGAATATGAAAAAAAAATTAAAGTTAGCAAATCATGTAAAAAGAACAACTAAAGTTCTTATCATGTAACTAAGCATTAACGAATTAAATTTGTGAAGCTAGAGTCATTCTTTAATGTTAATCAAGAGGACATTATCAATGTGCGTCTCCATTTTGTAGATTTGCACCCTTTAAATTATTAAATTTCGTTATTTATCATAAAGGATAATACTTTATCCACATCAATTATATTATTCATGAGAGGGGTTAAGGAAAAAGTTATAAGAAGAGGGAAAGAAAAGAAATTTAGGTAAAGATTTTTTTTAAAAAAAATTATAACTATTATATACATATAGATTATAGATGATAAATATTAATAAATTAGATATTTAATTAGGAATTAATCTTAGGAAGTCTAAAAGTCATTAACATTTAATTAAATTTATACAATCAAATATTTAAATATTTTATAATAATTTAATTTGTAGAAAGGGTAAAACCGTAATTCAACTTTCAACTTTTTTGTTCATGCTTTTAGTAATATATGATTAACTATTTCTTATATCTTTTCAGTGACTACTCTTCCAAACTATTTAATATTATTTTTTATTTCAGTATATTGATGAAATCCTTAACCTCATGCGTCAGAGGTTTTGGAAATACCCAGAATACTAAGATCCCAGAGATAGAATCATGGATCTCCACTTCTATACGAACTTCCTACATAGATATAATCAAATGAATGATGAGGCAACAGTCCTTGGTGGTAAAAGCATGAGTCAGTTATTAGATGACTTTGTATGGGATGATGATATGATTGACTATGTCAAGGGTATTAGGTCAACTCCTAGAGGCATGGATTGGATTGATGCAAAAAGGATTTTGACAGTCATGAACACGTCCGGAACCCATTTCATGACTCTGGAGATTCTCTTGCATGTGATATTGATCAATGTTTATGACTGCAACCTGATCGTTACGGAATATGACCAGTCTTTCACACTCATACAACCTGTCTTCGAGTTGTTGCCTAAATTGTTGAAGCAGAGTGGAATAATGAATCATTTGCCAAAGAAGTTTCTCACTCAACCATGGAAATTTAAAGGTCGAATAGAACCTATGGTACAAAATGTAAGTGGATCGGCGTGCGGATCAATTTCATTGCATTCATTGAGAATTTGATTAGTCGAACAGAATTGCATCCACCCAGTTCACTGTTATGTTACAATCTAATTGAACGGTTGCAATATGTTTGGCCTTATGGGATAATATCTCAGAGCTTAGATCCTTGACATTATGTTTGTAATTAAAGACAATGTTTAATTTATCAATTATGTTATTTTCTTTTATCTTAAAGACAATGTAATTAAAGACAATGTTTATTTTATCAGCTTGTCTGTGATAACATGTTGCTACAGATGATAATATGTAGCAACATTTGATCCATATGTTCCTACAGATTATTATATGTAGCAACATTTTAGTCATATGTTGCTACAACTGATGCTTATATCACAACATTCGTCCGTCACAACATGTGACATATGTTGCTACAGATGATTATATGTAGCAACATTTGAGTCATATGTTACTACAGATGATTATATGTAGCAACATTTAAGTCATATGTTTCTACATATGATTTTGTGTAGAAACGTTTGAGTCATATATTTCTACAGATGATTTTGTATAGTAAAATTTGAGTCATATGTTGCTACAACTGATGCGTATATCGCAACATTCGTCTGTCACGACATGTGGCATATGTTGCTACATATGATTCACCTGTAGCAACATTTGTTGCATTTGTTGCTACAGATGATTATATATAGCAAAATTTGAGTCATATGTTACTACTGATAATCTTATATAGCAACATTTGAGTCATATGTTGTTACAGATGATTTTATGTAGCAATATTTGAGTCATATGTTGCTACAGCTGATACGTATATCACAACATTTGTCCGTCAAGATATGTGGCATATGTTGCTACAGATGATTCGCATATAGAAACATTTGTTGCATTTGTTGCTGCAGATGATTATATATAGAAACATTTGAGTCATATGTTGCTACAGATGATTTTATGTAGCAACATTTGAGTCATATGTTGCTATAGATGATTTTATGTAGCAACACTTGAGCGTCACAACATGTGGCATATGTTGTTTCAGATGATTAGCCTATAGCAACATTGGTGGCATATTTTTTCACTGATAATTATATGTAGCAATAAGTGAGTCATATGTTGCTACAGATGATTAGAAACATTTGAGTCATATTTTGCTACAGATGATTCGTATATCTCTACATTCATCCATCACGACTACATAATAATTTGTTGTTTGATCAGGAGTGCAAAACTACGTCTATTTAATGCCACAACTATGATAATTGTATTGGTTGTACACAACTACATAATAATTTTGTATCCTCTACAAAATTCTTCTTGGTAATGCTTAAAAATACAAGAAAAAAAAAACAAAGAACACCAACATTAGCTTCCAGATGCTACAACATTTGGTCTTTTTCTTCTCCTTCATCCCTCATTCAGTACTTCTTTTGATATGACTTTCACCAACAATGTCCAACTCCTTAATTTTTTTTGCCAATCGGAGAATAACGAACTTGGATCGTATATCAACATCTTCACGATCCCTCCATCTAAAGAAGTTGCATGAATTCTCCTAAAATTCAAACCACAAAGAAATAAATTTTAATTAAAAAAAATATATCTGAAATCTCCAAATATTTTAGAAATAAATATACATACACGATATCGTGGACAAGACCAAAATCGGCTACGTGGATTGTCTTTTGATTATAAAGTTTGCATTGAAAGTAGCTCTTCATGTTTGCAATACATTTTAACATTCAACATAGTATCATTTTCATCATCACAAGTTCGACTTAGTATAGAATTTGACATCATACCATGGGAGTATCAAAATTTGGTTTAACCAAAGGCCAATCAAATATAGTACAGTGTGACTGGGGAGTGACTTATAGAAAATCAAATAAGATCATTATATTTAATGTGAAGCGATAGGTCCTATAGGATATACGACATCCTAGGAAAGAGAGAGAGTTAAAAAAGGCGCCAAAAATGAAGCGGCAAAGATGAAAAAATTGAAAACCCTATTCTTGAAATGAAAGTGAAAATATATTCTAAGAACGGGGTAGGCTTATGTTACTGTTTGTTAAAAATAATGGGCTTTGCCTATCATTGGGCCACTTTTAAAAAGGACCGATTTGTGATAATTATATGTCGCAACAGTTTCATCATACGTTGTGACATAAACAACAGAAACAACATATGTTGCTACCGATGAAAAATCAAGGAGACACTAATAGACGATTTGATCGATTTAGGAAAGGATAAATAATCAATAATAATAAAGTATAACATTTGGAATAACGATTTAGAAGGGTATTATATAACTATCATATGGATTTACTAGGATAATGCATGATGAACTAGTGAGATGATTATCTTTATAAATATAATTGCTATAATCCAATGGAGAGTGTTGTCTACGATCATAATTTTTTTCTTAGACATGTTGTAGGACTATATATTGGTGTTACATATCGAATTAAGTGACAATTTATTTGAATGAAGCCCCAAAAGAACAATTTGTTATAATTATATGTCGCAACAGTTTCATTATGTGTTGCGACTTTAACAACAGAAACAACATATGTTGCTACAGATGAAAAATCAAGGAGATAGTAATAGACGATTTGATCGATTTAGGAAAGGAAAAATAGAAATCTGTACCAAATTTTAGTGATTTAGAACATAAATAATCAATAATAATAAGGCATAACATTTGGAACAACGATTTAGAAGGGTGTTATATAACTATCATATGGATTTACTAGGACAATGCATGATGAACTAGTGAGATGATTGTCTTTATAAATATAATTGTTATAATCCAATGGAGATTGTTGTCTACGACTATAATTTATTACTTAGACATATTGTAGGACTATATGTTGGTGTTACATATCGAATTACTTGACAATTTAATTGAATTAAGCCCAGAAAGACCTATTTGTTATAATTATATGTTGCAAAAGTTTCATTATATATTGCGACTTTAACAACTGAAACAACATATGTTGCTACAGATTAAAAATTAAGAAAACACTAATAGACGTTTTGATCGATTTAGGAAAGAAAAAATGGAAACTTGAACCAAATTTTAGTGATTTAGAATATAAATAATCAATAATAATAAGGTATAACAATGGAGATTGTTGTGTACGACCATAATTTGTTATATCATAATTCAAAAATAAGTACAAAACAAGTGAAGGCAACATTTTCACCATATGTAACATAATATATTGCCACATATATAATTTCAAAATAAATACAAAAAATAATAAAATCAACATCATCTTCAACACAGATTAAATTATTCCCACACAGTAGTATGCGGAAGAAATTTAACTAGATAATCTAGATCTAAATCACAAATACACAATTCGCAATGAATATCGTCTTCATCGTCACTTCCTCTAGGCCAACCAATCCTGCCGGGCATTTTGTTGGGGTTGATACAGAGTGCAACAAATGTGTCTTACACCCAAAATATTAGGTTCTTGCACCCACATTCGATTTAAAATGAACCGCAAATGGTGTCGACATCTTCTCACTATTACTGGCATGTTTTTTTTTCATGTTAGCAATGTACATCAATCCTTCTCTCATGGAAGTACCGCCTTCAAAGATTTAAATTACGGCAAGCACATACTCTGCACCACGGTGGCCACCTTCTGCTGCTTATTTAACCATTCTCAGTGCAATTGAATCATTACGACTGAAAAAATCAAACAATAAAAGAAACAACACATTAAGATTAAAAAAAAATTGATGCAAGGTGAAAAAGAACTAAAAATAGTAAAATTACCACGCCTTTTCTGTATAAGTCTTCTAAGTTCTCTGATGCTATGCAAATATTCATGAAAGACACGGCATGTTGATTCCTCGTCCATGTAGGTTCAGTGGGAAAGCTGACCAATGTAACCTTTTGATATACAGAACGTTCATTACCAACTTCATTAAGGAACCTAGAACATAATTTAACACTAACTAAATCTTATAGAGAGTAAGAAACAACCCTTTCAACGATAAGAATTACTAGTTTAGTGGGAAGTGATTCGAAGAGGTTTAAACTAGTTGAAACCATTTTTGAGAATGAAGAAGAAGAAAAGACAACTTTTGACTTATCTCTCCCTTCTTGTGTTCTTATAAAGGCTAACAATTTTGAAATATTGCAAGACATGACGTTTTAACAGAGTGAACTGAAGAGTAGTAATTATTAAACAAAAGGTATTATATAATAGAAAACTCCCACTTAATCATAAGTTAAAAGTATATTGGGACAGATGATTATATGTAACAACATTTGAGTTATATGTTGCTGCAGCTGATCCGCCTGTAGCAACATTTGTTGCATATGTTGCCACATCAAATATATCTAAAAGCACTTTTCCACATAATCGTTATTTAAAAGTATATCTTTCTATAAATGATTATATGTAGCAATATTTGAGTCATATGTTGCTACATATGATTATATGTAGCAACATTCGTCAGTCACAACATGTGACATATGTTGCTACAGCTGATTCATCTGTAGCAACATTGGTTGCATATGATGTTATATCTAATATGTCTAAAATCACTCTCCCACGTAATAATTAATTTAAAAGTAATATGTTGCTACAGATGATAATATGTATCAACATTTGAGTCATATGTTGCTACAGATGATTATATGTAGCATCATTCGTCTGTCACAACGTGTGGCGTATTTTGCTACAGCTGATTCATCTGTAGCAACACTTGTTGCATATGTTGCCACAACTAATATATCTAAAAGCACTCTCCCACGTAATCATTATTTAAAAGTATATGGTTCTACAGATTATTATATGTAGCAACATTTGAGTCATATGTTGCTATAGATGATTATATGTAGCAACATTCGTCCGTCACAACATGTGGCATATGTTGCTACAGCTGATTCGTCTGTAGCAACATTCATTGCATAGGTTGCCACATCTAATATATCTAAAAGCACACTCCCACGTAATCATTATTTAAAAGTATATGTTACTACAGATGATTATATGTAGCAACATTTGAGTCAAATGTTGCTACAGCTGATGCGTATATTGCAACATTCGTCCTTCACAACATTGGACTAATATGTTGCTACAGATGATTATATGTAGCAACATTTGAGTCATATGTTGCTACATATAATCATCCGTGGCAACATATACTTTTAAATAATGATTACGTTGGAGTGTGATTTTAGAAATATTAGATATGACAACATATGCGACAAATGTTTCTACAGGAGAATCACAACATGTGGCATATGTTGCTACAGATGATTCGTTTGTAGCAACATTTGTTGCATATGTTGCCACATCTAGTATATCCTGTAGCAACATTTGACATGTGTTCACACAGAAACAAAGAAGAGCAACAAATCACGCATTGGGGCATTTCTAAATAAGACTATATAATAGAGATCATCCTCAAATAAGAAAGAACATTTATTAAAATTCAACAACACAACGCTTAGCACTTCTTATGGGGCATTTCGATTTGGGCATGTAGTTTTTTTGTGGCCATAGTCCCTACATACTGAACACTTATATTTTCTTGTAGGAAATGATTCACCAACTCCACGTCGTCTCTTATATGTCCTTGTTCCGGGTTTACTTGGATCAACATATATAGGAGGTATTTCTCTCTATATGATATCCAAAGGGACAATCCAAAAATCTTCAGTTGGCACCGGGTGGATTTCCTGAAAATATGTCATTATATATTTTTCCACTGATTAATATGGAGAGGAGTACATGTAAAGCTGATTTCCAAAATCAGCACCATGTTGGGATCGAATCGCTGCCATGGCATGTGGACAATGTATTTTGTCCAAATCAAAAATTCTACAAGTACAAGTTCTTCTTTGTGGATCCACATTAGCAACATCTCCATGACATGTTATACAGAAATTGTAGTTAGCGATTTGATGGGCCAACAACTTGTTGCCCACATTGATATACCCTAATATATCTTTTTTAATTGAAGGAACAAATCTATTATCGGAGTGCACCAGTTCCATATGCCTCAGGTGAAATAACAAGAAAATGTCCTATTTATTTAATCAAATAGAGCGACGATGGGAAATTCTCTTTCAACATCAAATATAGTATTCACCAATTCCGCAATGTTTGACGTCATAATGTTATATGTACACAACAACAGATAAAAATCAAACAAAACACATAAAGTAAAAATAACCTCAATTGAGATGGTACCTATTTCACGGGAAAAATGTCCTACTCCATGTGTGAAATCCAATACGTTCAAGAGCTTCAGCGTCCTTTGGTACCAAATCTCTTATTTGATTGAAATGGTCATTGAACTCACATGTATCGTACGCCTTTGCTGCTTTATAAAAATGGGACACTACCTTTGAATTGTGGTAGTTATTTCGAATATTTTCCCCAAGGTGTTTCATGTAACAACCATAATGAGATGCTGGGTAGATTCTCGAAACCATCCTTTAAATACTTGGATGCCTATAAGAGATAGTGCACATCTCATCAGTATCATCTACAAAGCTTCTCATATTTTGAAAAAAATATTCATATGAGGCATCGCATTCCTTGTCCATGACACAAAAAGCCACTGGAAATATATGATTCTCGGCATCTTGTGCCACTGCCGATAGCAGAACTCCTCCATACTTTCTCCTTAGAAATATGCCATCAACGTCTATTACTTTTCTCATTTCTTGATAATCAATTATCCAAGCAGCATATGATACAAAGAAGTATTGGAACCTCTCATTTTCATCGAGCGACAATGCCGTCTTGCTTCCTGGATTCACAACTTCAAGCATATACCGATATGCATTAAGCACTGCGTACCCGTGCTCATGTGTTCCCCTAAAATTAGACTTAGCATACTCCATGCCCTTATAAATCTTCCAATAGCTTATCTTACAACCCAATTCTATGCGGAATTTATTTGACATGTCTCTTGTGGATAGGCCTTTACCATTGGGAAACCTATTTTCAAAGTACTTACCTATGAATTTTGTCGTGGCGTTGGGATTATGGCTTGTAAGATGATCTGAACCACACGTATGGTACTTTTCAAAGATTCTAATGGCAAACCTGTCACTACTTGTAAATTTCACAGCCCTCAGCCACCAATTGCAATCCGAATATTAACATTTAAAGGAAAACACATTACGAGAATTGATCACCTTTTCAGTCTAAAATCTTTTTTCAAGCAAGCAATTTTCAATGAATTTGCCAGTTCTTGCTTGTTCTTGAATGTCATTCGCTTATAAAATCCTGTTTCATCATCTCTAACATTATTCACATGTGAAGTTTGAGAACCACATGGATTGTTGCTTCCAACTGTAGGTGTGGGAGAAAACTTCTCTCAAGGTCCGGCCCTTCAGCTTGAGATTCACCTACACCTTCACCTACACCTTCACATTCAGCTTCACCTTCACCTTCACCTATTCCAATTTCATCATCAGGATTATTCATGTCCGCAGGATGAAATTCATCATTAAACATATCTTGTTGGCGTACCTCTACATTATTATGATCTTCATCGATAGGATTTTTTTTCACGTATACTCTTAACATGGGTGGTTTCTCACTTCTCCCAAATAAACAAGCAAACTAGATTGATCAGTTATTCTAAAAGGTAAAACCTTCTCATTATGAAAAAAATGTGGAATGTAACTCATAACAAGATCTTGTGGTTTACAATTGTATCCACAATTTCGCATGACTAAATTGAAGAAATCATCATACAAAATATTTCTTTCAACATACATCCTACTGAACTAGCTCCTCGTTTTTTACTATCCTCCCAACGCCACCCATTCACCACGACAATCGACCCCTACAAATAATGACATTGGTCCTGCATAAATTAATTAAAAACCCAATTAGTAATTATTTATAGTAAATACATGTCTCAACATATTGTTTTTCTGTTGCGAAATGTAAAACATATGTTGCTACATATGATTGTTCTGTTGTTACTGACAAATCACATGTGGCAACTTTTTTATGTTATATCTAATGTTGTAACTTGTGGATTTTCTATTGCAAAATATAACTCATATGTTGCCACATATGGTTTTTCTGTTGCGAAATGTAACACATATGTTGCAACATATGATTGTTCTGTTGTAACAGACAAATCACATGTAGCAACATTTTTATGTTATATCATATGGTGCCACATATGGCTTTTCCGTTGCGAAATGTTTGTAAGTCATATGTTGCTACATATTATTGTCATGTTGCGATTGGAATAACATTTTTGTTGCTACATATGACTTTAATTTGTTATAGTCTACTGTTGCAATATATATAACAAAATGTTTGAAACGCAAATGCAAATTATTCAAAATAAATTGCAGGCACCCAATCGCTTATGAAGTAATTTCAATTGAAACAAAATAAAATTTGGTCCACAGATTACAGATTATGTAATATGATTCAACCACTAGCACCCAAGACACACAATGTGCGAAAAGAAGAACAAGAATAAGAAGATGAAGAGAGCGGGAACAAAGGCAAGCAATTGAACAAGCAAAGACGAGAGCAGAATAACAAGAAGACGAACAAGAAGAAGAAAAAAGGACGAATACGACTGCTGGAGCCCGGGGGAAAATCTTTTATTTCCCCTTTTGACTCGATATTTCCAACAAAATTGGTTAAATTAGGTATTGTTTATTTAATTTACCCTTTTACCCCTCATTTGATTCCCACAAAAGTTGGTTAAATTAGTTATTGTGAAATTACCATTTTACCCTTCATTTAATTCAGTGGACCAAAATATCAACTTATAAACTTGAGGGCAACTCCATAATCCTTAATCATTAATCACATAATTGTCACCTACACCCAATACTTAAGACTTATGTCACCACCCATTTATTTTGACATCTTAATGTCACCTTTTTTTAAAAATCCCTCCGAAAGAAAGAAAACATACTTTACTGAAAATTTTTTCTTTAGAAAAAGTAAAAATAAAATTTTTTCTTTAATAATCTTTAAACACATAATATTCATTATTTACAAAACAGTTGATATGCTCCACAAAAGATTTTTTTATCTCTACTAATTAGTTAAGTAAACACCTGATAGAAAGCCAATTGGTAAAGTGAACAAACAATTATCACTATCGAGAAGTAATAAATACAATTTGATCAATAAGCCCATAAATAAAGAATGTAATATTTAAATTATTTGCAATAATAATTAGTAATAACTAAAGGGATTTAAATGTCATAAGCAAGAAACTAATTACTTAGCTTGAATCTTAAATTTACTATATGATAATAAAATAACAATAGAAATATAATATAATTTAATATATATTAATGGTATTATTCTAGTAATTGTACTTTATAGGGCTATTTTGATATTTCGAATTTCACCTTTTTTTCTCCATTTTTAAAAATATATGATATTTAAAGGAGCTAATGTTAATGAACTAAATATAAATGCATGAATAGTCATTCAACAAATTTGTCAAATATTTCAAATTATCAATGTAAAACACAAATAATTTGGCATATAATAAGATATCTAAGATCATTAAGACAATTTTTATTTTCACTATAAAATAAAAAGTATAATATTGTACATGTTCTATGCAAATATTAATTATATAAAATCTAAATAAGTAAAATCTATTAATTATAATCTAGACACAAACTTCTTTATATAAATAGAGAACCTAATTAACTTAAAAGGAATAAGAAGAGAATATACATTATCAATCAACATTTAAAACTAGTATAAAAATCACTTATAAATAGTCATCACTATAATCACTCATTATTTTATTATTATTCATACAACGTGATTAAAAAATATTATTTCTTTTCAAACATTCTTTACAACTAATCCATCAATCATTCATAATGTCTTCGATCCGAATACAAAAATAATGTTATTGCCCTTAAGAATTCTACAAAGATTGATGACAACTTTTCTTCTGCAGTCTATAACTATGACCAGAAAGGAAATTAAAAAAAAAAGGAAGAAAGAGATGATATACCAAAAATGACAAAACGGATATTAATAATTGACATTAACATATTTTAGTAAGAAGATCACATATGAGTTTTGTAAGTTAACTTTCATTTCTAGGTGGCCTTAAATAGGAAAATCTAAGATAAGAGGAGATGAAAAGAAAAAAATAAAACAGACCTATTAGTTTCCTACTTAATTATATAACCTTTAGTCTTTACCTTTAATTCATTGAACAATATAATAAAGTCTTTTTGTCTTCTTGATTATAATTGTTTATAACAATTTAATATTAATTCACTATCAATATAAATAAATTGACATGAAAGAATTTGATAAATTTGATATTGCTTAATGTATAACTCTCAAAGATACAATTTAATATTTAAATTAACTAATTAAATTTAAATAATTAATCAAATTTAATTTAGTACAAGGGCACAATGGTAATTCAATTTCTCACTTTAGAGCTTCCCACTTATAATAATATATGATTGAGCAAAGTGAACAAACATTATAATTCTGACGTGTAGAATGCTCAACTATATTGCTTGCTTGACATATATTTTTTTAAATTTCCCCATTTAAACATATCATAATTAATTATTAAAATAAAAAATTAAAGGTAGAATGTCTCATATAGGACAATAATTCAACTTATTATATATACATGAAAGGGAAAATATTACATTAAACTATTAAGTTTATTTGGATGTTTTTTTAAAAATCAACATACAAGAGTGATGAAGTTCAATTTGAAATTACAATTTCATTAGAGAAAACTTGTGTGAATACTCAATTAACGCGTGTTATTTAATATGTTCTATCAAGTACTTATAACAATAATTTTGTAGAAACATAAACAACAAAATATAAAACAAACATATCAGGATCTGTAATATAATGAAAAAGAAAGGAAAAGATTGTTCCAATTGAATGCAGAGTGTCCCTTTAAGGAAATTATTCTCCTCTATTACTCGAGGTTTAAATGAATAAGTCCTCTCATGATAGAACGATTCTATTCAGTATATGTTGAAACAAAAACAATATTTAATTGTGCATAAGAAGAAATTCAGAATTTTTGTTGCTTTAAAATGAGATAAAATCCCCCTATTTATATAAAACAAAGGACAGTGTAAACAAATATTTATTGTACCTTATGGGGAATATCACAACTCTTTTGGAATAGTTATAACCCTTCAGAAAGTGCACATCCTTTCATAAAAGTCACAAATTTTCATATAAGTCGCAACTCTTCATAAAAGTCACAACTTTTCATAAAAGTTAAAATTTCATAAAAGTCACATATTTTCATGAAAAAGAAGGTTATTTTCATAAATAAATAAATTTTAAAGAAAATTCTAGCTTTTAATGGCGTCACGTAGGCGGTCCTAGAATTCTCTTTCATATAAATATATGATATGATTATAAATGTATAGGAGTGATTAAGTGAAGAAAAATATTATTTTTATAAATGGTAAATATTTTCTCAATATAATATATTTATGTAAGTTTTCAATTTAAAATTATAATATTGGGCTTATATACGGGCCTTTCATTATCTAGTATTTAAAGAGGAATGAAACAATAGATATTTTTTCCCTTCCCTAAAACACATCTCACACTATTACATCCATCAATACTAACCTATAAAGACTTTTATCCACCAAATTATAGTCCTTCGAAAGATGTCTCCTATACATCAGTTCGTGTTCTTCATACACATGGAACACATCAAAAATGTACGTCTTTATCCCTCACATTCGTAGATGCTCTAGATAGATTCATATGAAATTAATAGTGTCTCTCTTCTATTTCAATTGTATATTGTAATAGTTGATTTTCAGTTCAAATGATACATCATGCTTGTTTGTCATCAGATTCATCCGCATAAAGCAAATTTTTGAGTGGTAAAAATCAAGAAATCGAGATTATTTATTTTGTAATTTATTTAAGATTTTTGTGTGTTGCATAGTTTTTATCTTGTCAAAAATTTGATCGTGTTCTTCTATATTTTGGAATAAAATAATATATTAGACTTTGTAATTCCCGTATAAATCGAATTTAATGGGAAAACAAAGATCTTTAATCAGCTACGGAATTTTAGTTTAGCAAAAAATTGATACTTGGATGGTCAATGAACAAATTACAACGGATTAAATAATAGAATTGGTTGAATTCTTTAAAAGATAACACAACTATATGCTTCTTTCTTCTTTTAGGAGTATTTTTTATGCATAACATTTCAACCGTAATATTAGGTCAGTATCGAAGAAAAAATATGCTCAAGGACAATTGAAAATGAAAAATCATGCTCTACCAAAAACTAAATGATAAATCACATTATTGTAAGACTTTTTTTGCCTATATTAGATGCTAATTCAAATTTACAGTAAAACCTATATAAATTAATATAGGTGGGACAATGAAATTTTAATTATTTTATAGAGATATAATTTAATCAATAAATTAATATTTATTAATTTAAAGAATGACTTGATATTTGATGAAGGTTAATTTTTATTATATCAAAATTATTGTATCTTAATATTTCACATAAAACAATATTATACATAAAGTACAAGGAATACATCAAAATCATTGTATCTAACTAATTTCAACCTTGTGATATTGTCATAATAAGAGCTTTCAAGATGTATTACAAACATATATTATTGTAGGAATTAGAAGGCTATGAAGTGGGAAAAATTGATCTAGCAAAGATCAATATTTTGATGCTATCAATTTTACAATCCTTGTTTAGACAACAAATGTTCAGCAAGCTAAGAGACAGTAGCAAATTATTTTCGACTTGTAAAATTCATTTGGGGGATGCAATCTAGAGAATTTGAATGAACCTACTTGCGAAAATGTCATTTATGAACTTGAGGTCATGGTTAATGACGATTATCATAATAAAATGGATGACAATAACATGTTGGATTATCCGGGTGAAAGTGATACACATTGAGAGGTCCGTAAATTTTGGATACAATCAAAAAAAGCAATGTTGAAGATGATATTATACATTTGGAACCAGATATGCATAAGGAAACACTTATCGCCTCTAGAACTCTTCACAATTTTATGGTGCAAATCGAAAAGACAACACTGGAGCTCGTGGATGCAATAAGAAAAGTTAGAGATGAGTTTCAACTAAATTTCAAAATTTTTTTAAAAATAAAAACAGAATATAATAGAATATATTTTACTAAATTGTCTTCATATATATATTTGTACTTTTAAAATAATTATTAGTTTATGATATTAATGGGACCATATATTTATATAAAATCTTTTGAAAATATATTATCTTATTGAAATTGGTGATTTTTTAAAATGGCCCAAGTCAGGACCAGAGGAAAATATTATTTTAGAGAAGTTATTAATTTATTGAGTATTTTTTTAGAGGTTCTACTGCACATAAAAACTAATCAATTTGACTTTTGTACGTTTCTAAATCCAGTAGCATACTAAATTTAATAAGAGGAAACATAATCTTCTCTATATTTGGTCACACAAACAACACTTCCATGTTTATTCTTCTTCTCCTTCTCCTCACCCTCCGATACCAATATGCTTTATATTTATATAAAAAAAATTTTGAATATTTGTTGTGCTTGCAAATAACGGAGAGAAAGTCATAGTGGCAGAAGATATGTCTAGTGAAGAAGATTTGCATGATATAAGTGTGTAAAACTTGCTTACTTTGAGGTTATATGTACCATGTAAGACATTTATAGAGGAATGACGCAGCACAAAAATAGAGTACTCGACATACCTCCAGCCATTGTTAGGATATAGTCGGAGTTTACCATTCTTATTTTCTTCAAAGATCTTCTAAGCACTCAAATCCTCACACCCTTAGATGGTATGGAGTTTTTAGAAGCAATTTGCTTACAGACCTATGAACCAAATGACATTTATAACCGTTCTTCCATCAAGAACTGTTAAGAGGTTATGGGATGTTACCAACCACTAGAGTAGTAGGATAGTGGATCCATGTAGTGGGATAATAGGTAGTTAACCATTATCCCATTAGTGGGATAATGTATAGTTAACTACCTTCCCCTTAATGGGATAATGGGTAGTTAATTACCTTCCCATTAGTGGGATATTGGGTCCATGAAGTGGGATAATGGACCCATGTAATACAGACCATATCAGCATTAACAAAAATGCTAACATGCTCCCACATGGTCCGTATATTCTAATCCCATTAGTGAAATATAATACACGAATCATGGCAATAGTTTCTGTTGCAGTTAGTAGTATCTTCCACGTATCATAATGCACTATATCTCAAAACTATAGCCCATATAATTAATGAATAAACTCAATATTTATTCAAGGTCCATACTTTAGCGACATTTCTGAAAATAAAACTGAATGTGCACACAGCTAACGAGAAATATCTTTAAGCATTCATTGTTACAACAAAATTTTACATAGTGGGACTAAGTCCCATTGTGACTACATGATTCTTATATTTTTTTTGTGGCATGCCTTTAGTTAAAGGATTAGCTAACATTACTTTAGTGCTAACGTGTTCAATGACCAATTTCTTGTCTTTAACACGTTCTCTTATGGGTAGATATTTGATGTTGATATGCTTTCTTCGACTACCACTTTTATTATTTTTAGCCATAAAGACAACAACTGAATTGTCACAATATAACCTTAATGGCTTAAACATATAGTCGACAATTCTAAGTATAGATTTAAAACTCTTTAACCATACACCATGTGAGGTAGCCTCAAAACAAGAAATGAACTCAACCTCCATAGTGAAAGTAGTAACTAGAGTCTATTTGGCACTTCTCCAAGATATAGTTCCACCGGCTAACATAAATATGTATCCTGAAGTTGATTTTCGTGAATCAACACAGCCAGCAAAGTCTGAATCAAAGTAGCCAATGACTTCCAAGTAATCTGATCATTTGTACCTAAGCATGTAGTCTTTTGTTCCTTGAAGATATCTTAAGACTTTCTTTGCAGCTTTGCAGTGGTCAAGACCTGGATTACTCTGATATCTTCCTAACATTCAAACAACAAATGATATGTCAGGTCTTGTACAAACCTGAGAATACATCAAGCTTCCGACAATAGAAGCGTAAGGAATATCCTTCATTTGTTCCCTCTCAAGATCGTTCTTCGAGCACTGATTCAAGTTGAACTTGTCACCCTTCACGAAAGTAGATACACTTGGTGAACAATCTTCAATTCGGAACCTCTCTAAAATTTTATTGATATAGGATTCTAGAGATAAACCTACGGTACCTTGATGTCTATCTCGATGAATCTTAATACCAATAACGTAAGATGCATCACCCATAACTTTCATATCAGAACTTTTAGAGAGAAACTGCTTCACCTCATGTATCATTCCCTTATCATTGGCTGCAAGTAAGATATCATCCACATATATAACTAAGAAACAAATTTTACTCCCACCGATCTTATGGTATATACATTGATCCATAATGTTCTCAACGAGGTTGAATGAAGATATAACATTATGAAATTTAAAATACCCTTGACGGGAAGCTTGTTTTAGTCCACATATGGATTTCTTCAACTTGCATGCTAAGTGTTCACCATTACTAGAGAAGAATCCTTCAGGTTGTTTCATATAAACCTCTTCCTCTCGATCACCATTGAGGAATGCAGTTTTCACATCCATTTGTTGAAAATCTAAGTCAAAGTATGCTACTAAACACAATATTATGCGCAAGGAATCCTTTTTAGAAACAGGAGAACATATCTTTGTATAATCAATTCCTTCCTTTTGATTGAATCATTTAGCAACGAATCTTGCTTTATATCTTTCAATGTTGCCTGATGAGTCCTTTTTAGTCTTGGAAACCCCCAAATGGTTTTCACACCACTAGGCAAATCGACAAGATCCTAGACCTCGTTACTTTTCATAGAATTCATCTCTTTTTTGATGGCATTGTTCCACAATTCAGACTCTTTAAAATTCATGGCTTGTGAAAAAGATTTAGGATCATTTTCAACTTGAATGTCAGATTTTTGCAAATATAAAACAAAGTCACTAGGAATTGCTAGATCTTTTCAATGTTCACCAACATTTTCCTGTGGATTATGTTGTTCAACTGGTTGTTCAATAATTTCAAGAATTACTTGAACAACTTGATCTATATGCATGTTTTCAGCAACTTGTGGAATCTCATTAATTGGTTGCTCAACACCCAGTTGAACTTGAGGCGTATTATGTACAACAATCAATTTTTGAATTGAAGTGGAAGGTTGATCTCTTATTGAAATTGCATTCTGAAATTGATCACTCCTATTGATTAAGTCATATTCAAGAAATTTTTTATTTCTTGATTCCAGAATCCTAGTATTGTTAGATAGACCTTTCGGCATATCCTTTAGACCTTTCGGCATATCCAATAAAAAATATCTACTAATGGTCCTAGGATCCATTTTCTTTTCTTGTGGGTTGTAAATTCTAACTTCAGAAGGGCATCACCATACGCGTATATGTGCCAAACTAGGTTTCCAACCTTTGAGTAACTCAAAATAGCGTCTTTGGAACAGCCTTGGTTGGAACTCGGTTTAATATATACACTACTGTCTGAAGAGATTCAATCCACAAGGACTTAGATAGCTTAGAGTTACTTAACATACTACGCACCATGTACAATAATGTTCGATTTCTTCTTTCTACTACACCATTCTGATCCGGAGAACCAGCCATAGTGTATTGGGAAACAATCCCATTTTGTTGAAGAAACTTCGCAAATGGACCTTGTGCTTGTCCATGTTCTGTATATCTACAATAATATTCATCGCCTCTATTAGTTCTCATAATCTTAATTTTTTTTACGGATTGTTTCTCTAATTTAGCCTTGAAAACATTAAAGACTTCTAATGATTTTCTCTTATCATGAAGCATGTAGAGATACATATAACGTGAGTAATCATCTATAAAAGTGATAAAGTATTTCTTACCACATGCGTCCATGTCTGGACAACATATATCTGAATGTATGATTTCTAATACGGTTGAACTCCTCATGGCACCTTTCTTTGACTTATTGGTCTACTTGCCTTTAATATAGTCCGTACAAGTATCAATATCAGTAAAATTTATATTGCTATGTACTCCATCATTTAATAGTATCTTAAATCTATCAATGGAGATATGTCTCAATCTACTATGCCATAAGATAGAGGAATCTTCAATTATAACACATCTTTTCGTGCCAGTTTGTACATGTATAACAGTATGAGTGGAATCATTTCGTAAATTAACCGAGGAAAGACCATTAGAAAATGTACCATATCCAATAAGTTTAGATTTATAAAATAGTTTGGAATCACCTTCTAGAAAGAAGAAATATCCCAAAGCTACAAGCCTTGATACTGAAATTAAATTCCTCGAAAAATTAGGATCATAAAAAGTCTTTTCCAACTCTAAAATAAAAACACTAATAAGAACTTAATTGCATGTCTCAATAGCTTTCACATGCGACTGCATCTTGTTTTCAGAATAGATGCTTCGCTCACCTTCCACTGGCTTCCGCAGGTTTCTTAAATCCTGCAAGGAATTTGTAATATGGATTGTTGAAGCAGAATCAAAACACCACGTGTTATGATTAACATGAATCATATCCGCTTCATAACAAACAAGAGATACATAACTACCTTTATTAACAAGCCATTGTTGAAACTAGACATAATCCTGCCTTATGTGCCCTTTGTTTCTACAGAAGCGACACTTGGCTTCCTTTTTTATGTCAGTTTCAAGTTATGACTTCCTTTAGACATCTTGTTAGCTTGATTGGTCTTCTTTCCTTGAGTAGTCATGAATGCACTTTCTCCTGTTTGCATCAGTAGTCGACCTTCCTCTTGAACACACATGAGCATAAATTCATTAATAGACCATTTATCTTTATGTGTGTTATAAGAGATCTTAAAGGGACCATACTGTGCAGGTAGATTATTCAGGATATAGTGCACAAGAAAATTTTCTTCAAGAATCTTTAGTTGAGCCGCTAAGTCTCGATATTTCATAATATGCTCACGCACATTTCTCACACTAGTGAGCCTCATTGATGAGAATTTCATTTTTAAGGTGCTGGCAAGTGTCTTATTTGAAGTCTCAAACTTTTCATAAATAGCCTTCAGTAAGCCTTGATATTGTTATGTTGTTCGATAGAACCATGAATACCAGCAGAGATTTTGGTCTTAATGAACATAACACTCAAACGGTTAGAGCGTTCCCATTGTTCATGAAGAAAAATCTCATCTTGAGTGTTGATTTCATTAATAGGTGGCTCGTCTTTCTTGTTAGCATAATCAATTTTTATACACCCTAAGTGAAGGAGAATTCTATCCTTCCAAATCTTATAGTTCTCACCATTCAACTGGGAATATCCCAAAATATCAGAGAAATTTGCATATTGCATAACTGCAATAAATATATGTACATACTTAAAATAAATTAGAGGCATATAATATAAAGTTGAATCTACTGACATAAAAATTGCCAGTGGGCTAAATTTTTAATTCAAATAGATTCATGTTTATGATAAAATTATGAATTTAATAGCATGATATTCTATCTTTATGACAAAAGTATTAAACTCTCATTCATAATTCCTGTTGGTAATTATGAAAAATATTTAATATTTTATCTTAATTGATTATGAAACTTACTAATAAAGAAATTAAGTAATTATATCGTGCATAATTAATTACAATTCTGATGTCTAAAAATTTATTTATGTGATCCTTAACTTTAAAATTTTATTCAATTAAAGATGATGTGGATAAACTTTATTCAAATAAAATCTAGATCACTTTTAGTTTTATTTCTTTAAGTGATACAAAATATAATATGTAATTTCATTTCATTAAGTTGTTGTGGCTAAATCTCAATTAAATAAAATTATATGAATCACTAAATATTAACTGAAAATCATATACAAGATTTATTGTTGAACATTATGCAACAAAACAACAATCTCTTTGCTTTTTATTATTAGAAAATGTTTTCAGAAAATTTCAAAACAAGATCTGAATTTTTAAGAACCATTTTGAGTGATTCTACAGAATTTCAACAATTAATAAAGCAAAAAAAAAAAAATTCAACGGCTCTGATGCCAAATGTATAACATTTACGGAGGAATGATTCAAAGGAAATATAGAGTGATCGACATACATGTATCCATTGTTAGCGATATAGTCGGAGTCCACAATTCTTCTTTTCTCAAAGATCTTCTAAGCACTCAAAAACCTCATTCTTAGATGGTATGGAGTTTTTAGAAGTAATGTTCTTGCACCTTTGAACCAAATGATATATTTATAACCGTTCTTCAATCAAGAACGGTTAAGAGGTTACGGAAAGTTACTAACCACTAGAGTTGTAGGATAGTTAATCTATATAGCGGGATAATGGTTAACAACCATTATCCCATTACTGGGAAAATGGGTAATTAACCACTTTTCCATTAGTGGGATATTGGATAGTAAACTACCTTCTCATTAATGGGATAATGGATAGTTAACTACCTTCCCATTAGTGGGATAATGGGTCTATGAAGTGGGATAATGAACCCATATAATACAAGCCATATCAGCATTAACAAAAATGCTAACATCCCAATCTTTTTTTGCAATTTTGATGTTAAACTTAAGATTTTACTTTCTGGTGAACTCAAATTTTCTGTGAATATTTACCCGACATGTTCAACATCACACTTACCTTGTTTAGGTAGAAGAATTATTCCAGATATATTATATTCTTGAGTAAGCATATCAAACATAAATGAAATCTTATTTTATTTTGGAAAGTACAAAAATAGATTTCATTGTAAGCACAAGATCGTGTCAATAACATAATTTAACACAAAAATATAAATGAAGGAACAAACAATGACGTAAATTAAATTGGCGAATATGCATGCAAGTATAGTACAAAATTTGCATAAAGAGGATTAGTGTAGCCCCATATATATAACCTGCAAGTAACCATCTCCTCTCTTCAATATACTTGTATCACGTACCTCTTCTTCGTTAAACAGATCAAACATTTACTTTACTTTTCCTATATATTATTCGCAAACACATCAAAGTCAGAAAAACTTTTTGAATATTTTTTGAGCTTGCAAATAACATAGAGAATGTAATAGTGACTGAAGATATGTTTAATGAAGAAGAGTTTTCTGATGTAACTTTGTTTAAGAGATGGGATGATTGCTTGAAGGTAATATGTACCAATCTCGTTTTGGAAATTTCGATGCTAAACTTAAGGTTTTTACTTTTGGTGAACTCAAAACTTTCTATGAATATTTATCAAACATATTCAACATTACACTTTTCTTGTTAGGTAGAAAAGATTATTCCTGATATATCTTATGCTTGAGTAAGCATGCCAAAAATAAATAAAATATTATTATTTTGTGAAAAGTATAAAAAAGAAATTTCATTACAAGCACGTGATCAAATCAACAACATAAATTTAACACAAACATATAATTGAAACCACAAAAGATGAAATATTTGAAATTCACGAACATACCCTATTTATGTTTAAAATCTTCACGATAATCACGTAAACATTCATATATGATTCTGAGTTGACCAAAAGTGAAAACCCTTAGTGTAGCACCGAATTTGCCTAAAGAGGATCGGTATAGCCACTACAAAAGGAACCTCAATTACCACAAAAAAAATCATTAGTAAACTGATCAAATCGGTTGGCAAATTGAGTTACCAACCAAATGTTAATTTATACTAATCCGGCGCTAAAAAGCTTGTCGTTAAATATTACCAACTGAATTTAATTTGTTGGTAAACTTACTAACCAAAAATCATTTGGTAAAAATCCAAAGATGTTGTTACAATATTTTTAAATATGACCTTAAAATTTCTATTGGTAAATTTACCGACTAATTTTTGGTTGGTATATCATTAGTACCTTTCCTAACGAATTGAAAAGGAGTTAGTAAATTATTTTCTTCACTTTTCAATTCATACATTGGTAATTGGTTGGTAATTTTAGTAACAAAAAATTTGTGTTGGTAATTTGCCAATAAACTTTAAATACTTTTTTTGATTTTTTTTGGTTTTCCATCCGGTGTTCGGTACCCACGTTGGAGCCCGACTAAATAAGGATTCACGTCGAAAAGTCCCACATTGGGTGGTAAAGCACTTCCTAACAAACATGATCATGTACCCAACGGGAATCGAACCTGAGACCTCATGGTTAAAAATGCAGGAGTACTTACCACTACACCACAACCCTTGTTTGTAATAAATTTTAAATACTTAAGTATGATTATTTATTTTTCTAATACATTCAAGTTCAATGTTAGATTAATAATTGATTGATAATATGTTCAAAATATTGTTAGCAGAATGATTATTCAATAGTAAAATAGTTGTTAATTTATTGCATTTAAAAATATAAGAACACGAATATAAATACGAAAATATTAGTCAATTTTATAAATCATATTTAAATGAAACAATGCAAAATCTATGATAACAAGTTAAATATATCTCAATATGACACATATTATTATTTCAAAAAATTTAATTTGACCACATTTACCAAAAATATTGACCAAGTCTAATTTTGGCCAAAAGTTAAAACGCCTAACAACACAAATTGAAAATGGAAGTCTCAAAACCTGACACAACCATCTTGTTAGATATAAAAATGATCTTTCGAAGCTAATCGAACTGACAAAATTTTCATCAGAGCACGTTTACAAAAATACTAAGGAAAATCAATTTTTTGTCAAATGTTAAAAGTTAAATCAATAATGATACAAACTGAATATGAAAAACCTCCAAATCCAAACCAGCCGAAGTGACAAATGACCTTCCATAGCTAACCACGCCGGCGAAATTCAAAATTGAGCATGTTTCCCAAACAAATTGACCTAAATCAAATTTTTGCCAAAAGTTAAAAGTTAAAACGCTGAACGTCACAAACTGAAAATAAGTCTCAAATCCCGAACCAACAATCAAATGAGATCAAAACTGAACTTATAAGGCTAACTGCTATAACAAAATTTCAATTTGAGCACGATTACAAAAAATATTGACTAAAGTGAAATTTTGGCGGAAACTTAATAGCTAAAATATCTTACGACATAAACTCAAAACGGAAGCCTCAAAATCCAAACCCTCTATCTTATTACATTAAAAATTACTTTTTGCATCTCACTGTTCTTATCTTGGTATGTTATCAAATATATTGGCCAAAGTTAAATTTTTGCCAAAATTTATTTGTTAAAACACCTAACGGCACAAAGTAAAAATGAAAGGCTCAATACTCAAACCAACCATCCTGTTAGATAAACCTTTAGAGTTAATTACGCTAACGAAATTCTCATCTGAGTACATTCAGAAAAATATTGACCAAAGTCAAATTTTGTCCTAAACATAAAATTTGAAACACCTAACGGAACAAACAAAAATTAAAGCCTCAAAACATGAAACAACCTTCCCATTAGATAAAAAAGGACCTTTCAAAGATACTGACACTAACAGAGTTCTAATATGAGTACGTTTACCAAAAATATTAAATAAAGTCAAATTTTTGACAAAAGTTAAAACGCCTAATGACACAAACTAAATATGAAAGCCTCAACATTAGACGATGATTTACCAAAAAAATTAACTTCAATTGATAATTTACCAGGATTAAAATATAATTATAGTAATTAATAATTTACCATTAAATTATATCAGAGCTTATAATAGTTACTATTCAACTAAACATTAATGTGTAATATTACCAACTAATAATTAATTTGTTGGTAAATTTTACCAATGTATATTGCCAACTATTTTAATGATGTTAGTAATCTACTAACTACAATCTTTATTCATCGGCAAAATTTCTAACTAATTTGATATTGGTTGACAAGTTTACCAACAAATTACATTTCGTTACTAATTTACCAACACATTTATATTTGGTTGGTAAATTTAGCAACACAATCTTATCGTTGGTAAATGTTTTGTTAGTAATTCATTGGTAATATGTTAATAAAATTATAAACATTATTTTGTCATATTTACCAACCGATATATTCTTCGTTTGTAATATTACCAACAAAAGGTGTGCGTTAGTAATATTTCTATTGGTAATCCATTGATAGAATGTTGCTAAATTTGGCACCATTTTTTCCCTCCGTATTAACCAATTAAAATACTTAGTTAGTGATATTTATGTTGGTAATCTGTTAGAATTTCGTTGTTATGTGTCTTAAAATATTATTCGGTTAGAAATATGTTGGTAATTTGTTCGTAGATTACTAACCAACTTAAATTGTTAGTAAAATCTGTTGGCAATTTGAGGTTTTTTTTAGTGATCCCCATATAACCTGCACGTAATTATCTTCTCTATTCAAGATACTTGTATCACGTAACTCTTCTTCGTTAAACATATTAACCGTTGACTTTACTTTTTCTGTTATCCGCAAACACAACAAAGCCCAGAATATTTTTGAATATTTTTTGTGCTTGCAATTAACAGAGAAAGTAATAGTCGCTGAAGATATGCTTAATGAAGAAGAGTTTCCTGGTTTAAGTGTGTTTAAAATATGACATAATTGCTTGGAGGTTATATGTACCAATCTCGTTTTGTCAATTTTAATGCTAAACTTGGGATTTTTACTTCTGGTGAACTCAAAATTTTCAGTGAAGATTTACCCAACATTAAACTCACCTTGTTCAGGAAGAAAAACTACCCTGATATATCCTATGCTTGAGTAAGCATATCAAAAATAAATGAAATCCTATTTTCTTTTGGATAGTACAAAAACAAAATTCCATTGTAAGCACTCGATCGAATCAACAACATAAATTTAACACAAACATATAAATGAAGGCACAAATAATGAAATAATTTTAATTGACGAATATACTCTATTTATGTTAAACCTTCATTTAAAACCCTAAGTATAGCGCCAAATTTGCCTAAAGAGGATTGGTGTAGCACCATATATAACCTGTAAGTAATCATCTCCTCTATTCGACATACTTGTATCACGTGACTCTTCTTCGTTAAAAATATCGATCATTGACTTTACTTTTCCTATTATTCGCCAACAAAATAAAGCCCCATAAACTTTGTGAATATTTTTTGTGCTAGCAAATAACAAAGAGAAAGTAATAGTGGCCGAAGGTAATTTTAATGAAAAAAAATTGTTTGATGTAAACGTATTTAAGAGATGAGTTGTTTTCTTTGATGTTATATGCACAAATCTTGTATTGGCAATTTTGATGCAAAACTTAGGATCTTTACTTCAGGTGAACTCAAAACTTTATGTGAAAATTTTGAACAACATAATCAACATTACACTTATCTTGTTTAAGTAGAAAAACTACTTCTGATATATCTTATGCTTGAGTAAGAATGTCAAATATAGATTAAATCTCATTTTCTTTTGAAAAGTACAAAAATAAAATTCCATTATAAGGACACGATTGAATCAACAACATAAATTTAACACAAACATTTAAATGAAGACACAAAATATGAAATAATTTAAATTGACGAATATACTTCATTTATGTTTAGAACCTTCACGATAGTAAGGTAAACATTCACATATGATTTTATGTTCACGAAAAGTAAAAACCCTAAATATAGCACCAAATTTGCCTAAAGAGGATTGGTGTAGCCCCATATAACCAGCATGTAATCATCTCCTGTATTTAACATACTTGTATCACCTAACTCTTCTTCGTTAAACAGATCAACTGTTGACTTTACTTTTCCTGTTATTTGCAAACATAACAAAGCCCCAAAATTTTTTGAATATTTTTATGATTGGAAATAACAGATAGAGAAAGTAATAGTGACTAAAGATATTTTAATGAGAAGAGTTGCCTGATATATATATTTATATTTATATATATATATATATATATAT